>NC_090442.1:397453382-397758810 GCF_031143425.1 Pleurodeles waltl | reverse complement strand
GCTCATTTGCACAAGACGCCCTGACCAAATTCTAAACATTCAATGCATTTAAACAGGGACACATTTTCCATGAATGGGAATATCCAAGGCATAACATCCAAACGTGGGTTACAAACTACAAATCAATGTACTCAATTATATGGGTCTGTCATTATACTACCATTCCAAGTGTACTAGTTAACGTTTTTTTGCTTTTCATCTATAGTTCGACAACTGACATACAACACTCTATTTACTGAGTCCATACCTATTAGCATTTCATACATTATAACGCCCAACGACCACCAATCACATAGTTTGTTATAACCATTCTGCATGAACACTTCTGGAGCAATGTAATCAGGAGTCCCAACTGTGGAATATGCCTGGAATAAAAAAATAAAAATAACTCATAAGAAGCTACTTTAAAACGCAGAAGAATTAGAATTACACTACTTAATTAAAGTACAGTTAGTAAAGGGAAAGTACAAGTGTCCAAACAAGAAATTGTATGCATTTCATAAGTGACAGCCACCCCAAAGCATCTCTCACTGTTGGGGTAAAATAAGATGGCCCTATGAATTTGAACTCAGAAAAAAGTGATGTTTTTGTATGTGTGGTTTCTACTAACATCAGCAAACCCATGTGAACTGTTGTGTGACAGAATGTTATCTAAGGTTTAAGGAGTCTTGGTGTATCATTACAAGATTAAGGAACAAGTTACTTACCTTTCTTAATGTGTTTGTGATGAATACTGACTCCCCACAGATTACTTAACTTTTGAAAATCTGAGGTGCCAATCTGGATCCAGAAACTCTTTTACAACAGCAACTACATCTGCGACTATCTGTGCTCTCTGATATGGAAACGTCAGCCTATATAAGGCTCCAGGTGGTACGCAGTTACTCAGTGGAACACGGTGGAAGTGACTAAGAACATGCATCTCTAGGAATACAAGCAGCAATAACAAACCATCCAACCTCATTAAATAACATGGGAGCTTCAGAATGTGAGTGCACGTCTACAGAAAGGTGAGAAGGCAGGGCAGCAAGGAATCTGCCAGAAGATACGCATATTAATGAAAAAGGGCATTACTGAAGGTAAGTAATTTATTCTTCTGATGGATACTTATTTTATATTATAATACCTCAAATTCCATCAAAAAACCGCCAGAACACAAACTCCAAACAATAATAAATTAACAGATTTGGTCAAAGGGCGACCCACAGCAAAAATGACATTGCTTTAAGGTAAAAAAAAAAAAAATGGGTTCACTTGGCACCAGTCTTCAAACATGAAGCTTATGCCCAATCACTTGGCACCAGTCTTCAAACATGAAGCTTGAGCCCAGACTACCATGTTGTGAAAGATCTACCCTGTCCTGTAGTGGAATACAAGTCAAACATTTCCACTAGATCAGTGTGCCAGGCCCTCCTCTCCCAATCTACGATTACAAAAATCAACTGAGCCAATTCAGACTTAGCCTTCTTAAGAACTCGAGGGAGGTGCAAAATTTGAGGAAAAGAGTACAGTAGATAATGATCCCAGTGCAGGAGGAACACATCTTTTAAGAGCATCAAAAGGGGAAAATGTAGTTCACGGAATGGAGGACACTTCCAGATGACAGGGGGCACAAACAGATTAATGCACAGGAAGCCCCAGAACTGAAGCCTCTTGTGTCACATAAGATTAGATCTGCCACTCGTGATCCTTTAAGAACAGCCTGTTGAAAGCATACACCCCTAAAACTCACTGGTCTCCCCAGGGCATCACCTTCAGGCAAACTCAAGTGTTGCAGAGAACAGTTTCACAACTGAAGGTACAACTGTGGAAAGGAGCCTCCACTGAACATTTCCCTGTTGGGGCAAGTTGTGTAATCTGACAGAACGTGTACCATCTGCCACCTTCCCTCTTCCCCCTTCAAAGACAATATAGGGGACAGGTGGAAGACATGACCAAAGCCCAAGAACTACCTCCCAAACCCAGAGAAGAAACATTCATCACTATGTTAATCTTGGTGGGGGTTGGACGCAAAATGGCATCTCACTAATGATGAGGAGAGGGCATCTACTACTGTAGGTCCTGTACAACTTAGGATATTTCAGCTGTTGCTAATAGACTCCCTTAGTGTCAAAAGAACCAAAACGTCATCCTCCGCCATGCACTCAGAGTAAGGAGGATACAAGAGGCTACCTATCCCAGACGAAGAGTATATTCAACATAGGCAAAAGGCAACCAAGACTGAAACACCAGATCCATATCTTGACAGTTCTGAAGACTATGGATTGACAAAAATCATGTGGATTCTGTGCTCAGAATCACTCCCATAAAAGAGCAGCAATTGAATGGAATGAAATGCAATTTCTGGTAACTGGCCAAGGAAGAACACCAAGAGGTGAGGAGGATCCATGATGAGGAAACTATGTAGTGTGAGCATGCCTTTCCTGGGCAGTCATCTAAGTAGGTTGAAGATGGGTGCATCCCACCGCAATAGGTGGACCGCCATTGTCAACAGCATTTTGGTGAATCCCTTAGGTGCATAATGCAGCCTATATAGCAGGTTGGTAAATCTGGCATTGCTTTGGATGGAAAGGGGAGTGTGCATTACAAAGCTAGGAATATCTGTTAGACGGCAGCACAGGAATGTAGAAGTACGCATCCTGCAAACCTAGAAACATTATCCTTTTCTGCAGTTGCAGGGCAAGGACCTTTGTCTCTATTATCAAAGTGTAAGCAAGAGGGTTGTCAGTGGAGGGAACAGGAGGTATTTCAGGCAAAAATTCAAGAAAAAAAAAAGAACATACCCTGTCTAAAGAACTTGCATGTCTGAGGAGAACACCATCCGCTGACCCAGAAAATGAGGAACAGTTCCCAAGGACAATAAGATTATGGTCGGGAAGGGGCAACTTAAAGTGGGTTTGCTGCATTTGTCTGGCAGCTGTGGGAGTAATGTTGCTGCGGCTGACCCTTGGAATTCCCTTTTAAAACGTAATGCTGAAACAATTGGGCAGGACTTTAGAATGCGGCGATAGATGTTCCTGCCTTACCAGCCTATCTGAAGGAGAAGCACCAGAAGAGTTTCATTGGGGAGGACCGTCCCAGTAAGCAAGCCACAACACTGCTCTGGTTAGAGCACTCCTGTTGAAGAGAAGGTCCATCAAGGGAACCTGGAATTCTTCTGAAAAGCCTGTGAAGCCCGCTCAGGCATGTCTGCACTAACCATACCAATAGCCATTGAAAGCCCACCAATACTGGATGCATCTAGTCTGCACTCCAGAATCAGTTTGTGTCCAGTTCATCCTTCACCACCCAGCAGAAGTGTGAGGTAATGTACTAATTGTAGCCAATTTGTCTACCACCTAAAAATTATATGATGGCCATCATAATGGCTCAGTAGGGAAGAGGTGATAGGCGGGCATATTGCAAAGTTGCATGAGGCAAAGGCCAAGGAGCCATGGCATCCTGGTGCTTTGACTCTCAGTAAAGCAGAGTGATCAGAAAGGTATTTGGGTTTAGCTTTGCTGAGGAAGTCTGCACCATTTTCTTGTCGACAGATGTATTAACAATGATTTTGGTCAGCTGGGACATAAATTGCTGGCCTTTGCATGGCAAGTATGGCAAAGGGCTTTTACAACCCAGAAACACCATCTAGCAATGTCTTATGGAAAAAGAGCACAGCACTTACCGACCTACCACACAGACATTTTTGAAAACTAGACACCAAGGGGATTCCAGGGTGGTGTGTCATGCATAGCTACCACAAGATTTTCTTACCCACAATACCCTGCAAGCCTTAAATGGTTCGTTAGGTTACACATCTTCCTTACATTTCTGTGATGAAAACTTGTGGAATCCACAGGAATCCACAACATTCCTACTACACAGAATTACCAAAATGTCCCAATAAAAAAGCCTTCCCACTTGTGTGGCTGAGCCTAGTGCCAGAGACAGAACAAATTAAACCAAGGAGTCCTCTGCTAGTTCCAACATTGACCAGGTTTGATCCATTCTTCTTGCGGGCACTAGGCCCAGCCAAACAAGTGGAATAGCGGTTTTATGGGCACAAGTGGGGGAACCCTAAGTGATAGAAAGTTTCCAAATCCCGGTGGATTCTGGATCGCTGTCACAGAAAAGCAAGGAAAAGGTGAAATTTTAGGCACATTTTGTGGATTGCAGTGCATTGTTGGTAAGAAAATGTTGAGTGATCCATGTGAAGCACATCACCCTGGACTCACCCGGGTGTCTAGTTTTCAGAAATGTCTGAGTTTGATAGGTGTCCCCAGGTGGCGGCCTACTCAAGCCCAAAAAGTGCAGCCATTCACCATGCAAGTGGGACAATATTGTGATTTAGCCCTAATCTGCTGGCCCATATGTAAAAACAATGCACAAAACAATCAAAAGCCCTCTGGCTTGCCACTGGGATGAGATGTTCTAGTCAACAGGGGAGCAGAGAGCCTGTTGAAGCAGTGACAGTGAGGGTGGGCGTGATGACAGGATGGGGCAGAACCATCCTATTGTTTTATTTAAAAAATATTTATCTATATTCCTGGTATACAGTGGAATTCCTGCCCCTCGCTCCCCTGCCTACAGCAAACCCCCCTCTGATCATGGGGAGGGCCAGAAATCCTGGTTTGTCCGTTTTAGGAGGAGAAGGAGAGATTTGGGGCAACCTTCTTAATTGGGACAAACTTCCTATCTGCACCAAGGGGGCAGAAAGACACTACTGCCCCTTCTGGGACAGGGGTATGGCTTGATGCCTGGGTAGGCCCCACACTCCTTTTGTTTGGACTGGTTCCATTTTGCAGTAACTGATGGCTATTGGGCTTTCTGCCCCCCTGTGGAGGCACACCTGTGGGGCAAACCTCCAATATGCTTCCCCAGGCACCCCTTACATATATATATTTTTTTCCCCATCCTTGGCATCTAGTAGGCTTTCCGACCAACTCCACGAAATCCCTGGTGTCTAGTGGGTGAATCCCTGCTGGGGATGACTCTCCAAGCACAAATCGACTGGGCAGCGATACCATTGGAAAGGGAAGATTCTCATCTTTACAACCACACCTCTCCCAAGAGGATCAGTGTGCAGGGGGCTGAGATATGTCCCCCCACGCACCCCGGACGGACAGATGTTAAGCCATCATTACAGGGGGGGTGGGGGGGGAACCTCAGGCTGCTCAGGAAGCTCTTCCACAGCTGTCCTTTAGAACTCTCCCCAGTGTTGGTCAACAGATGACAGGAACACTAGGGAGGAAGTGCGGGTGCTGGCTATTGGCAGACATCCGCACGTACGTGGTTAATGGCACACCAGCAAAGACGACAACCACTGCTGCCATTCTGGCAGTAAAAAAAGAGCTCTCTTTTTCCAATCGAAGTGTTTTCAAAGTTTCATGCACCCTTAAGATTTTCAAGCTGCTATCTAGTATGCCAAACATTATTTTGATGTTCTCAGCTTTAAACACTGTAGAGGATAAATAGCCCTTTAGGTTATTGTAAAAAGATGTGTAAGAAACAAAGATTGGATAATTGCTAGTTGATTTGAAAAGACTAGGGTAGCATCAAAATAAAATGAATTGCAGGCCTACAAGTTGACTCTGTCCTTCAAAATAATAAATAAAATAAAATCACAAGTACACTTCTTACATCCTATGCTTGCTAAGATTCAACTCTCCTTTTCAAGGTCATTGCTGTAAAAGATGCAGTTGAGAAGCGCTGTGAAATGATTCAAATTAGCTTTTCATCAGAACCCTAACCACTGTATCGACTTCTCGTACCGGACCTGGTTTTAGTTTAAAAAGAAGTTGATTAAACATAGCAATTACAATAGCACAATACAATAATATTTAGTATCACAAAATATATTGCTATTGTTGAAATGATACATAATCAGAGATTCATTACACCAGAACAGGGAAAAGTGGGAAGTCTTAAAGTCCATACAAGTAAGCAATTTTAAGTATATAACAACAGGGAATCTCATTTTAAAACTAGTGTAGTTGGGAGCATGTAACTCTATCCAGCCTTTGGTTACACAAAACATACCATCATGCTTGAAAAGATAGCTGAATATAATCTTACAAATTTTTTGTTATTTGTAGGAAGGTGACGCTACTAAAAGACCTATAATTTTCACATTAAGAGAAACATTTTTCCAGTTATCACAATAATTACCCAGGAAGATATTTACAATATGAAAAGGAATATTAGAATATAATTGGATTCCAAATTTTTAAAGACAACACTCAAACTGGTTTTACCTCTGGAAGGTAGATTTATAAAGTCTTCTTTCAACCTCTTTGAGATTTTCTTATGAAAACAATGTGGATATTCTGATAACTTTAATATCTAGGTATAACTGCTAGGTGAACTCAAACTGAAGATAATTTTAATGCCTGACCCAGCTGGTTGCTATAGGCATGAACTTATCTAATTGCAGGATGTCTTCTAGTTTAGGGTAACAGTTTTAATGGTGGATTGTGCTTGGGTACTTTCACTATTATCACACATTCATCTAGGAGATTTTGTGGCAAGAACTAAGGTTCTGATTTAGAGTTTGGTGGATGGGATACTCCATTACAAATGTGATGAATATACCCTCTGATGTATTAGAAGTGCTACTGGGTATAATGCACTTGTAATACGGCAGACAGGATGTATTCAGCAGCAATGCTGGGTCTTGGTGTAGAATGGCTTGTTGCTACTTAGTGAAAAGCTAACAATCTGATTTGAAGGCTACTCAGTATCCAATGACATGCTCAACAGAAGCATGATCCAGTGTTGCCTAATTCACACTAGGTCTACCTGGATAACAACGCAAAGCTTTAGTTAATTTTCCTGATGAGATACAGAACCAGAGTGCCTGTAAAAGTGCAGATAACTATACAATAACTGGGTACCAACAACATTTTACACATACTGGTGGGATGCTAACACCCTCTGCTGAAAATTGGGCATCTGGTCTTCTACTCGAGTAGCTAAGGAATCAATGCTGGAGTGTTTCATGACCTGAACACTAGCCTCAGCAGTCTGTTGTCCAGTTTTAATTTGTTACATTAGAATGGCTCTCCTCTGTGTGCACCCACCTGATTATTTTTGCAGATCTGGTGTGTTTTCGACTGATGGCAATTTGTGGATTTTGATTGCTCAATATCACAGAAGGAGTGACTAGATACATCCTTGATTCTGTATGCATTCAATATGTCTATGCATTGTCTGACCTTGATGCCTAAACATTGATGTGTGGAAGCAAAGCTTTTAGGGACAACATCACTGCCTTAGAGTTAAAGAATATTTTAACGCAGACTCTTCATGTGTGCAGGGACTACTTGTGGTTAGAGTTTGAAGGGGGGGAGGGGGGTGCACCGCAGCCCTATCTCATATCATCCTCCAACTGCACCCCTCCTCTTTTTCACTACAAACACACTACTTACATACTACAGCTTTAATCTATCAAATCAACTACACCCATAACACCTGTCCATCTCCTCTAACACACACCACCTCCTTTCCCTTTCAACATAAACTATCCGCCAGTATTCTAGAACCACATCCTACACACAAACTCACTACCCCAATGTCACATAGGCTTCTCCACAAAAAAACAAACAGAACACACACACTTTCTTACTACATTCCATCACAAAATACTAACACTCACTCCCTCGTGCCCACACAAATACACATCCTAAACCAACTTTGCACACACATTTTCAAACATTTTCACACTAATCACAAGTTCCTCCAATACACAATAATAATCATCCATAATAATCATCCACTCGCTTTCATTGCACAATTTAGAGCCTGAGCAACACACCCAGTTCACATCTTTGCATTTCCTTGTCTATTGCACAACAAGACTACACCACAAAAACTGCTGCACATCCCACAACCTCACTCTTAACCACTATCCCAATCCACCTGCACACACAGACCCAACAATAGGTTTACTAAGCATGTTGGATGACGTTAACATTATAGATTAACACTACTGCTATAATGATACACTTAACAACCGCACCAGTAGTCCATCTACTAAAAAGCCCAGAGGATACTACTTGCTCTTTCAGAAAACAAATTCACACAACCACCAAAACGCAATCTCTCAACTGCCTAATAAAAAGTGCACAACCCCTTCCTAACCACAAGCACTGACTCTACTAACTACACACAGACACACAACGTGACTTGCTCTTCATAACCAAATCATGGTTGGGGGATGACATCACTCCAGTAATGCACAAAGCTATTCCACCAGGCTATCAAACCTTCACACATAATTGGATAGGCAAAAGAGGAGGCGGACTAGATGTTATATTCAAGGAAACAATAACTCTCAAAGCTGGGCCATTTCCTTACAAGGCTGTGTGGCCCTTGTCACCAAAAGCAACCCCACACCAACATTCTCCTGTAACTACTTATTTCTGTACAGACTATCAATGGACGATTCCCAGACACATTTCTATACAGTTTGAAACCTTCCGATACTACACTGCAATCTATGCATCCTTGGTGACCTACACATTTGGTTTGATAAACCTAATATACCCCATCCCAAAACTATTAACACTAACTTAGACACACCAAACCTAAATCAGATTGCTCTCAAACCCACATACAATGCAGAACACATCTAGATGTCATTTTTGCCTATCAAGAACTTGTCACATTCCAAAGGATTACTTCAGTCATGTGGTCAGACCACCAACTGGGAGCTTTCCAACACACAACCCCACAACTCTACACATCTAAAGCCAAACTACCAGCAAAGACATACTGACCTTGGAACAAACTGAATTTTCACTGAATTTCATAAACATAAATGCACAGAATGAAATCCAATTTCCCAATAATTTACTCACATACTGGCAAATCATTGCACAACACAAGCAGTCATGTTTTATTTAACCCTAAAGAAAACCACCATTACACCAGTTCCAACAACCCCCTCTTCTCCCAGCCCCCTGTCCCCCCAACGGTAGCTTAACCCAGCCTTGGCATTCCTTCAAACAACTATCAGAACTGCCTCTGACCTTTGTCTACCACAAATCTTCAAGAACATCCTTTTAACAACCTCTGCTGCCACCCCAATCATCAATCATTCCTTGACAAGAGGAATTTTTACTGAAGGCTTAAAGCAACATACATATACTAATTATCAAAGAAAACATACGTGGACCCTCAAGACCCAAACAAGTACAGACCTAAAGTAAGTGGATCATTCCTCTATAAGCTAGTATAAAGAGAGGCATTAATTAAGATGTCTCAGTTCATTTAAGGTAGCACCATACTTTCCAACTTCCAAACAGGGTTCTGCACAGGAAGAGGCACAGAATCTACCCTAATCACCATCTGAGATGGCCCTAAATATACAGTAGACCACAAAGGGGTAGCTGCACTATTTCTCTTAGACCCTTCAGCTGTCATGACAGTTGACCATGACACTCTAATCCAAAAGACACAGTGAAGTTGGCATAGAGGAGAATGCTCTTGATTGGATCACATCCTACACTCAAAACAGAACAAATGTAATCTAGTCTCCTCCTTTCTTATCCAAACACATCATCATAAAATAAGGGTCCCACAAGGCTACATCATCTTGCCCATGTTTTAAACATCTACATGAAGTCACTACCAGCAATAATCAATTAATTTCAGTTCACCTGCAAGAACTACTTAGATGATACACTAATACTTCTTAAATTGGAAAGCCTCAAAGACATTGGAAACTCAAAATCTTCAGTTGCATCTGGGCGGTTGATGAGTGGAGGCCATTGAGACATCTCAAATTCTATACGTCCAAAACTGAAATATTTACCTGTGGGGATTGTAAAAGTTATGGCCTACTTTTCCCCTGACACGATGATCTGGGACAACCTCCTAAAGTATCCAAGAAAGTAAGAAACCTCAGAATTACCATGGACTCTAAACTATCAATGAATGCCCACGTAGATAAGTTAGCAAGATCAGGCTTCCTTAATATGAAATCTCTAACACATATTCCCCTCCTAGAATTTGCACAAAAGGACCAAGCTACTACTTTTCTTACACAATCTAAACCGTACATCCATGGCCTCTACCATGGATCACTTCTAGCAACTATGCAAAGACTACAGCAAATTCAAAAGTAAACTGCTAGATTACTCCTACATAAAAAAGCCACAAACCCACATTTCCCCTGCCTTACGGGCCCTACATTGGTTACGGGTTGCCAAAATATCCACTTTCAAGCAGCTTTGTATCACCCACAAAGCAATACATGGAACATGCCCATTTTTCATCAGGAAGAAAATCATAAAATACATTCAACAAAGAAGCCCGCCTCAAAATCCCAGCATACAAGAAAAGAAAAAGGGTGAAACACCATTCTCTGTTCAAGCAGCCAAACTATGGAAATCACTGCCCTCAAAGATGAGATTCACAGATAACCATCCTCCCAAGATTACTCA
This sequence comes from Pleurodeles waltl, assembly GCF_031143425.1. NCBI lineage: Eukaryota > Metazoa > Chordata > Amphibia > Caudata > Salamandridae > Pleurodeles > Pleurodeles waltl. The sequence goes on along the minus strand of NC_090442.1, from coordinate 397,748,386 downwards.
AGAGGTGGATCTTCCCTACAAGACCACCATATTCATAATACAAATGTACAGCAATAATACAGACAAGACACATATGGTGCATGTTTGTGTGCTTGTAAACATCAAATCGCCTGCAGACATCTGTAACTTTGTCCATGCTTGTTCTGCCGTTTGGAAGTACTAAGTGACCAGCAAATACCTGATTGAGCACTGACCTCTCGTAAGCCAACGGGCTGAGGAAAAGTCCTAAAAAGCATAGTGCAGGGGTTTCCTTGGGTGGGATATATATGGATACCGAACATTGGAACCTTAGTCCCATATGTGGAGAGGAGACTGTACGAGAGAGTACAATACAAAATTATACTACACAAGTTGGAAGCAGGAGCCCTTGGCCCTTCCTGAACAAAACAATGAGGATGGATGTAACTTCCTGTGGTTGAATAATACAGCAGAAACTCATCGTAGAAATTCTATGTGATTTGTCATCGATATATCCTAATGAAGGTGGGGTAGATCAGATTGAAAACCTCAACATGCTGTGTCAACAGTTTTTTTGTTTTAAATTTATTTTATAAGAAATCATTGAAAAAAATGTTTTTGGACTACTGTGAATAGATTGGCAAAGGAGTGTGAGTCACAAAATGTATCATGTAAAAATCCATTTCATTACTACGATAATAGTGTTGTAATGTGATAACAATTTTAAAGGTGTGGATGATGTTTTAAAGTAGTAATCAAAACATTAGCTCCATAAATAAATATTTTTAGAACAAGACAGTGAGACAGAGTTGTCTGTGGTGATATATTTTATATCCTGTGAAAAGCTGTTTGCATATAAGCACCTGTGATTATGATGGGTTATCAGCAAATGTAAAGTATATATTGGCTGTGAATCCTAGGATTACCAGCAGGAAGTGTGGAGTGAGAGACAAAAAAACCACAACGAGGGAACATTACTGGTAGAGAGCCATTCCATTAACCCACCGCACCCCATCTCCCGCTAGAGTGCGATATGTTCTGGAACCCCAAATTCACAACTCTACGACTCATACTATTACTCCTCCAAATTATCCCCTACCTCCACTCAGACTCATCCCAAAACTCTTACTACTGTGAATGCACAAATAACCCTTTCCAAACTTTCCTCCTCTATCCATCCTTTATCCTAGTTCATCCAATGAGCAGGCTCTCTGAATTCTCCGAGTCCTCTTTTACTAATATGAACTCCCTAATAATCTAAACTCTTCCCTCCTCTATTCATTCAACTAACACTCTCTCATGCCTACAACTTTAAATTAACATTGACTATTTCCCTCTACTAATCCATCTTTGGGTTTCTAAGTAGCACACTACTTGCTGAAAAGTCCTTCATTGTCTCGTCAGTGGTAGTAAGTGCTATATAATTAAAATTAGCATTTTGTTTTTTTGATTGTTCTCAAAACCCTCAGCCCATGCAAGGCAGGATGCTGATGTCAGAAAGATTCCCTCTAAATCAGATATATCATCAAGCACACACTGAAGCCATCATTTGTGGCATCAAAAGCAGAGCAGGACACAAGTGGATTTGTAGCAGCCTTGGTCACTTTGCAGCAGGGATGAATTTGTTGCCTTGTTCTACAAAAGAGAAAGGACTTGATCCAGAGGCTTTTATGTCCTTTGCAAAAAATCCAAACTCCTTACGGAAAGTGTCTTTGCACAACAAAGATTCCAGACTCAACCCAGGCATACAACAATATGCTACCGTTAGCCCCAGGGCCAAATTTTAAGACAATGTATTGCCTAACAGCTAATGGACGTAGGCGTTATTCACTGTGTCATGATGTATCTGACCCTAACCTTTACCACATTGCAAAATAATCCTTGACAGCTTCCCCTCATTAACTAAAAACAGTTAAATGCTTCAAAGGAAAAAATGGTTAGCCAACTGTTACCTACAGACAATACTGTCAAGCATTCATTGACTGTCCCAAGATCTCAACAGCGGTCCCCATTTAAGGGTATGAAGATGGACAGCTCTGTATAACAAAACATTCCTATGAAAATGGCCATTAACCACTACAGATTATGAATATCAACTCAAATAAAAATCATACAACTATAAACCTTCACTATATCGCAAACTACTCATATGCATACTGTAACTATCACATTACCGCTTCAACAATGTTAATGATACAGCTGAATTTGAGATTACAGCAACTAAAAGGAAGGCTTTGCAAAAAAAGAAGATGATTTCAAACTGGAAAGGAGTAATACTCAATTGTCTGGTAGCAGGTGAAAAGTTCAACCACATGAAGACAAAGCATTACAGAGCAGGAACAGAATTTATAGTGGAGAATACACATAGAGTATTCCAATCAAATAGTTATTTTATATGTAATAACATGCTGCAAAGAGATACACAATTCCAGGGTTATAAAGAGATCCCATTTCATTGTGTTTCCTGCATCTCAATATTTACTATTGTCCAAAGACGACATGGACAAAAATATGCAAATGAGTTATATAGACGGAAGTCAATTCTCAGCAGGACTACATCAATTTGATAGGCTCCATTCCACTTCCAGTGCACAAGTAGCTGGAAAAAAGCAGGGTGGGTCAGATTGTAAAATATATTAATTTTAAAGTGCTGCCATCAATTAATTACAGAAGGCTTTCCCACTTTCAGTTAAAACCTATAAACACTGAAGGGGAAACAACACTTGTTAATGTTAATACATCAACTTAGACATATGTGCACAAATAGAGGCTGAAATGCAATTCAAATAAAATGAAGTGAGAGAATATTTGATTTCTTAATGGCTTTACTGTTAGAAAGCAGCAGCAAGGAAAAATGGTTTCAGATTAGCCTGTTCATATTTCACAACTGTATGGAAATTTAGGAATGTCAATAAAATGTTGTGTTTACTAAAGTTTCCCCCTTCATTTGCTTGGTGCACTAATAGAGGGTTTACAAACAATCAAGTTTTACCAATGTACTGAAATTTTGAGAGTTAAAATCAAATATGATTTTTGACACTGTTTTTATACCACTCACTAGCACAATGGGTTGTTCACGAGAATCCTTGCTCCCAGGTCAGTATCTATAATATGACATCGCGAAAATCCCATGCTTCAATTCATGGGGGCAAGCCAGGGAAATTAGTTTGCCATCATAAATTGTAATTGAAAAAAAAGTAACCAAATACAATAACAATATCCATAGCAGTCAGGTGGCCCACTGACATGAGACACCTTATCTAGTTCAGTCTTTTTTTAACAATCTGCCTGCAGAGAGAGGTGTTAGAACTAACACTTACAATAATAAAAGCAAAACTACAAGTCCAAGAATTCAACAAGAGGTTAAAAAGGCTAAATACACCGGATTTGCATATGGCTGGGTCAAAACTGGGGTGGCATGGTGGGCAAAAAAAACAATGGCTTGGGATGCGCCCAAACAATTGCAAGTGGGTCAGATTACTTCAAGCATTCCATCCATTAACTTAAAAATGTTTATCATGACAGAAAGTGTCACGCTTGAGTTTATACCACTTTGAAGCTATGACTATCCATGGGACAACAATATCAGACGTTATACAAGGATAAAATGCAGCAAAACAACAAGTGGAATTAATTCACTAATCAGGTAAAATTCAAAAGTGAAGTCTCCACAAGATACCATATCGCAAGGAGGTGTGGTCACTACTAAAAATGTTATGATAGTCAAAAGATACAAGGAAAAAGAACTTCAGGCTGTGCACAGGCTTTGGTTTCTTAAACAACATCTTAATGGATAAGGTACTTACCTTTGGCAACACCTTATCTGGTAGATACAATATCTAGGTGCAGTCTGGATATGGAGAGTTTTCTCAAGCAGTACCCCTGCACGCCGTTAAGTGGCAATGATTGGCTCTAGGTCGGTTGTCGGCGTTGCTGCGGGTCCCACTTCAGAACGTGGACGTCAGTTCTTTTCTTGACTGTCCTGGCAGTAGTGTTTGGTGTGCAGAGATGCCCAGGTTGCCTCCTGACAGATGTCAAGGACAGGAACTCCATATGCTAATGCAGTGGTGGCAGCTTTAGCTCTGGTAGAACGAGTAGATCATCCACCCAGAACTCTTTGGTAGATCAAGGTAGAACCCCAACACACTTTTTGGGTCCAGGTAGTGGAGTCTCTCCTCTTCCTTAGAAGGATGTGTGGGGGGGGGGGGGGGGGGGGGGGGGGGGGGGAAGGGGGGGGGGGCATAAAAAGTAGGAAAGGTGATGGATTGGCCTACATGGAAGGGCGTACCACTTTTGGCAGAAAGGAGGCCCTGGTGCGAAACATTACTTTGTCAAGATAGATTGAAACCTAGGGTGGCTTAGATGATAATGCCTGCAGCTCACTCACCCTGTGGGCAGATGTAATGGCCACAAGGAAAGTTGTTTATACGGTGAGAAGAGGACAGTTCTGGGGAGGCTCGAAAGGAGCACACATCAGGAAAGTCAGAACCAAATTCAAATTCCATTGGGGCAAAATGAATTGGGAAGGAGGAAACATAGGAGTAAGGCCTTTAGGGAACCTATTTACAATGGGAGGCAATGTAAAAAAAAAAAAAGCAGAAATGGCAGACAGATAACCTTTGAGCGTTCCCACAGCAGATCCCTGTTGGGCCAAAAGAAAGGATAAACAGAACCTCAGAGAGAGGGGCAGAGAAAGGGGGGGGGGGAGGGGGTATGCTAACAGACATATCTCTGCCCCATGCCACAAATTTCTACCAACAACCAGTGTATACAGTTTTGGTGAAGGGACGCCTGGCTGCCAAGATTACATTACAAACTTCGGGAAGAAGGTAAAAAGCTGTCAACTGCCGCTGCTCAAACTCCACACAAGAAGGCGGAGTCTGAACAGATTCCGGTGGAGAACCCTCCCCAGCTGCTGTGACAAACGATCCTCCAGAAGGGGCAGTCTGATCGGAGGATGGATGTCCATGCTCAGTAGCTCAGGGTACCAGTCTCTTCATGCCCATTCCGGAGCCATATGGATTATTTGGGCCTGGTTGTTCCTGATCTTCTTGATAATGCTGGACAGAAGTGGTATGGCCAGAAAGACGTACAGAAGGTCTGAATTCCACTCAAGACGAAAAGCATTGCCAAGTGGTTGCCGCCTTGGAAACTTCAATGCGCAATCCTGCTGACATCACGTGTTCTCTGTGGAGACGAACAGATCTAACCAAGGCTCTTCCCCACAGTTAAAAGCAACCTTGCACCACCTTCAGATGGAGACGCCATTCATGATCGATTAAGCACTGTCGGCTGAGTTCGTCCGCTCTGACGTTCAGAGAGTCCGCTAAATATTGAACCACCAGGAAAATGCCCTGGTGTTCCAGCCACGTCTTGAGGTACAGAAACTCTTGACAAAAGGTTGCCCTGCTTTTTGCAGAACCACATAGCGGTGGTGTTGTCGGTTAACACTTGCACTACCTTTCCTTTGAAGAAATGCTTTCAATGCTAATCTGATCGCCAGGGGCTCCAACAGGTTGATGTAAAGTCCAGACTCTGCCCGATCCCAGATACTGCTCATCTCTGCCTCTCTCAGGTGGCTGCCCCATCCCCATGCATGTCACTACTGTCATATCTAGTTGGACAAGGGAGACTGATCTGCCTCTGACCCAGTTCTGGTTCGTTAACCACCACTGCAGATCTTGTGCAGTTCCCTCTGAAATCTGCATCATGTCGAATAGATTACCAAGGCTGCACACACTGGAACTTCAGGACCCACTACAGAGCCCGCACGCGCTAGTTGGCATGTGTCAGGATGCAGGAGGCCATGAGGCCCAGCACCCTCAGAGTCATTTTCACCAAAATCCAGGATAGAGGTTGAAACATCTGTAGCCTGAATATTCTGGGCTCGCCACTCAGAAGGAAGAGCCCGAAATGCCAGAACAGCTCCAACAAAAAGGAGCATCTGAGAGGAGTCAGGTGTGAATAGTGAACCCCAGCAAATGCAGGAAGGTTGCCGTAGTCTGAAGGTGGTAGACGACAGCCTGGGGCGAGCCCACCTTCAACAGCCAGTCATCAAGACAGGGGAAGACTGAAAGACTGATCTGCGCAGATGAGCAGCGACCACCGCCATCACCTTGGTGAACACCAGAGGGCTGCTTGCAAGGCCAAAGGGTAGCAGAAACTTAAAGTGGTCGTAGACTACCATGAACAGCAAGTAATGTCTGTGGGCAGGCAGGATGGGGATATGGAAATACACGTCCTGCAAGTCAAACGCTACCATTCAGTCTCCTGGGTCCAGGGCAGATAAAACATGAGCCAGAGTGAGCATTTTGAACTTTTTCTTGAGAAAGACGGAGGCAACGAAGGTCTAAGAGATGGCAGGGGCCCTTGTCCTTTTTGGATACCAGAAAGTAGCAGGAACAGCAACCATGACCTTCTTCTGGCGCAGGAACCCCCTCTATGTCTCCCTGGGTCAAGAGAGCCGTAACTTTTCACAGAAGTGCCAAGTGATCCTCTATCATCCGATTGTAGGATGGTGGGGTTGTCTCAATGGGAAGGGAGTAGCTCCTTCGGACTATCCACAAAACTCACCTGTCTGATGTGATGGACTGTCAGCGGAGCAGGTGATGGCAAATCCTGCTTCTTACTGGTCCCCGTTGGGGTAGCTGGGGGTGGGGGGGCTAATAGGGGACATGGGTGGACTGGCCAGACCGCGAAGGGGGATGGATTCCACATCCCCAGCCACGCAGAGGCTGTGTAGCATGCGCAGCACAGTGGCTGGAGGTGAACAGATGTGGCTGGGCGCTCCTTCCTTAGCCACGAAAGGGGCTAAAAGCAGACAGAGGGGACGAGGAGCTGCAAGGCCCAGGCATCTGGCCTTATCATGATAATCCTTGAAGAGCTCAAGTCCGCTTCCTCTCCGGAGAGATGGGTTTCATCAAAGGGCATGTCCATAAGATTAGCTTGGACATTCCCCCGAAAAGCCAGATGTCCTCAACCAGGTGTGGCGCCTCAAGGCCACTGTCAAAGCAATCTCTATGCCCAGTGAATCGCTCGTGTCCAGTCCACATCAGATCTTGAACTTTGCTGCATCTTTCCCATCAGCAAAAGCTTGGGAAGTACAGCCCTGGCCTCCTCTGGGAAATATGACAGCCCTTGCGCAACTGTATCCCACAGCGTGTGTGAATAATGGCCCAAAAGGCTTGAGGTGTTCACGGTCTGCAATAGCAGGCTGGCATAAGAAAACCTCATCTTCCCAAGGGTGTCCAGTCTCTTGGATTTCCTATCCAGGGGTACAGAGGGGAACACGCTCTAGGAGGTGGAGGTTCAGATAACCAAGCTCTCAGGGGTCGGGTGCTGCATCAGGAACCTGGGACACTCTGTGCAGGGCAATGGCGGCAGGCATTTGTCCTGTTCACAGGAGCCCCTGTGCTGGGTTTGGACTAGGCACCCAGTCCAGTAGGACTTTAATGAAGGGCTTCATTAAAGGGGAGCAGGGGTTCCTAGGAGGAACCCCCAGGCTGAAGCACCTCTGTTAGTTTAGTCCTGAATGCCACCAAATGCAGCTCAAGGTCCAGAACCTCGGCTGCTCTCTGCACCACAACTGAATATGAAGAACCCTCCTTAGGAGCCATGGAAGAGGGAGAAAGCATGCCAGTATCTGGGGAGGTATCCAGGTCACTGGTTTCACCCAGTTCCGTATGCCAGTCCATGGGGTCGTGGAGCTTGTATTCTAAAGGATCCAGCAATCCCCTCCCCTTCCTAACCGTACCCTAGCCCATAGTAATAAGCTTCAGGATCTGACATTGGGTGGCAAAGCCCCTGTAGGCACCCGAGTCAGCATCGTACAACGTCCATCCTTCTCTGTGTTGGAGTCGGCAATGAGGATGGGGGCAGTACCACCCAGGGGCACGGGCAGCGTCTGGCGCGTCAATGTCAGAACCTGCGCCGGAGAAGGTCGAATTTGCACGCCCGGCGCCGATTTGGATCTATGAATGGATTCTGTGTGGCCCTCAGAGCCGAGCCCAAAGCCGCCGATGTGGAGCGCAAAGGGGCCCTTCCAACTCTGAGGGGCCTGAAGGCATGCCAGCAGAGTCAGACTGTCCAAGAATGTGGTGCAAGACCTTAAAAATCTTTGGGATGAGCAGAGGTCACTCAGGGAAGAGTGAAGTCTGTCCCGACGCAAGCTCCACAGATGGAGGCTGTAGGAAGCTGGTTTGGTGTGTGATGAGCACCTATGGTGTTAACCCCTTATATGAAGGGGATCAAGTCCAGTTCACGCTGCAGTGTCTGGTCGTGGCAGGAGCAACTACCCACCCGTCTGCGGATGCAGGACCAGATTGACGGTGAACGAAGACAGTCAGCAGTGCAGCAACGGGGCAGCTGAAGAGTTCCTGAAGTGATGCAGTCGATGTCTCACGCCGGAAGAAGGATTGCAGTCAATCAGTGGTGTGGAGAAACCATCTACAAGCCCTGGCAAAAGCAAATGTCATGGAAGAAGAAATGCAGAGCAGCCGGGGACCAGCAAGGTCCAGGGGGACTCAACTCATGGAGGGGAGTCCCAGGTGACCCTCAGCAGTGAGGACAGTCACAGGAAGAGGAGGCAGTCCCCACAGACGACCCACAGGCAGCAAGCACATGCATTGCAGTGAGGCCCATGCAGCACACCTGGAAAGAGCCCCATGTCGCAGGAGCAGCACGCAGAGGGCTGTGCTTTGCAGGGAAGAGTGCTGTGGGCTGGGGCTACACGAAGTCTGAAGATACCTAGGAGGAGATGCCAACAAGCCTGGGTAGCTGCAAGTGACGCAGTGCACAGGGCTTCTGTCAAGCATGGAGAGGCAAGGACTTACCATCTCCAAAGTTGGGTAGCTGGCAGAGAGGACCCAGGGGACCACTCCAGACCCCAACCCGTGATCCAGGATCCACTCAGCTCTGGAAGAGAGGAGATGCACACAGCGGGTAGTCGTTGCAGTTGGTGCCTTTGGTTACAGGGGAGTGACTCCTTCACTCCAAGGGAGATTCCATCTTGCTTCTCATGCAAACTGACGACTTGCCGCCCTTAGAGCATGCACAGCCAGATAAATATTGCAGTTGCTGGAAGGAGCCGTGCAAACAATGTTGCAAGCAGAGTCGTCGCTGTGGATGCAGATTGTCGGTTCCTGGAGGGTCCAGTTGCAGTTCCAGTTCCAGTGGCCAGAAGGTGAAGTAAACGTTGCAGAGGAACCCTGATGGAATCTTGCACGTCGAATCTGAGGGAGACCCTAAATAGCCCAGAAAGGGGCCTACCCATCAGGCAGGGGCTGTGAAGTCACCTTCCTAACCGGGCCACTCAAATGTTGCCAAAGGCCTCTGCCCACCTTGGATTCAAGATGACAGAATCAAGTGGCCACCTGGAGGAGCTATGGGCACCACCTCTGGGGTGATGATGGACAGGGGAGTGGTCACTCCCTTTTCAATTGCCCAGTTTCACACCAGAGCAGGGACTGGGGGTCCCTGGACTGGTGAAAACCGGTTTATGCAAGGAGGGCACCCAATTGCCCTTTAAAGCATACCAATGGCTTGGGGAGGCTACCCCTCCCAGCCATGCAACACCTTTTTCCTAAGGAAGAGGGTGTTGACTCCCTCTTCCAAAGGAAAGCGTATGTTCTGCCTTCCTAGGCTTGAGCTGGTCAAGCAGCAGGAGGGCAGAAACCTGTCTGTGGGATGGCAGCAGCGTGGGCTGCCTGGAAAACCCTACAAACTGGTACGAGCAATGCTGGGGGTCCTCTAAGGAGCCCCCAGAGTGCAGGGAATCATACAACCAATACTAGCAACAGTATTGGGGTTTGATTCCGACATGTTTGATACCAAACATGCCCAGGTTCAGAGTTACCATTATGTAGCTGGACACAGGTACTTTGTCCAGTATACGGGTAAAATGGCTTCTCCGCACTTATGAAGTCCAGGAAAATGGAGCTGGAGTTTGTAGGGGCACCTCTGTTCACCCTCATGCACCTTAGAGGTGACTTACAGTGATCTAGTGCAGTGACTTGAAGTGAAAGGGTGCATGCACCTTTTCATGCAGGCTGCAATGACAGACCTGCAGACACATTTTACATGGGCTCTCCTGGGTGGCATGATGCAATCCATTGGGAAACCCTGGTGCCCCAATGCCCTGGGTACCATAGACTAGGGACTTATATGGAGGCACCAGTATGCCAAATGTGGTGTGTGTGAAGCCCCAAGCAACCAAGTTTAGAGGGAGAGAGCACAGTCACTGAGGGCCTGGTTAGCAGGATCCCAGTGAACACGTCAAAACACATTGACAGCAGGCAAAAAGTGGGGGTAACCATGCCAAAAAGAGGGTACTTTCCTACAGAGGCCTCGAGCAACGACGCTCCCGGCTCCCTCGTCTCGTAGGCCGACGCATAGGGTGAAGCTGAAGAACAGTTCACCTTCTTCAACTTCTTATACCTCAACCTACCCGAACGTCCTGAGGACCTGGAGTGGGACAAAGAAGAGGGTGGGTTCCACAACTGACCCAGAGACCTTCCTCTCCACCCAGATCGGGACTTACGCAGAGCCGAGCCTTCATCAGCTTTAGGGACCACTCCTTCAAAGCCTTCAAATTAATGGCCCAGCACTCTGAGCACAACTTCGAGTCGTGGTTGTGCTTCAGAGACCAAAGGCACACAAAGTGCCGATCTGTTACAGGCATCACCCGAAGGCTGGATCGCAGTGCTTGAACCCAGTTTCACATGAAGACATCCCTTGATGCACACCCATAAAAGCTTCAAGAAATGTCAAACAAAGACCAGTCAAAAAGTGACTGAGGGGTAGCTCTTTCTTCAGATCAGCGCTGGCTGGCGTGCAAAGAAAAGAACGGACTTTAGCACAGCAGGCTGGTGCTTATACAGGACCTGCAACGTCATATCTGCGCGGACGATGCCAACGATGGATGCAGAGCTGACGGATGCCACCTAACGGCATGCATAGGTACTGCTCGAGAAAAATCTCTGGATCCAGGCTGACACCTGGGGAAATTATAAGGTAAGGAATTTCAAACTAGATGTCTCTATCAGATATAACACTATATATAGTCATTGATAAGCAGGTTGAACATGCCATGTCATGTCATAACAAACAGCTTTTTTAAATACTGGAAACCCAGAGTTTTTAGATGTGTTTTGCTGGAGGGAGGGGGCACATAAAAATGACAGCAGTTGATATCACACATGTAAGAAATACTTGAGAATTACCACCACAATCAACATAAATAGGGAAATTAGGAACTCTTAGTATTACTCACTAGTTGACGTCTGTTTTTTTTCCATGTTTCAGCTTTTCTTTTTGAATTCATATTCTGAAAGGCTGTAAAAGAAAATCAGTATAAAACATTACATTTATATATCACAAGTTGGGTTAGAATGACTTAGTAGACATAACCGCACATTGGTTCTAGCAAGGATGTGCCTTTAAGTATATCAGGAGCATGAATCCTATGATTAAGCACTACCACATCCACAAGTTGTCTAACAAAAAAAACAATCAGACATTAAAAAAATTAGGAAACTTTACATTCCAATATTTGTAATCTATGAAGCCACCTTCTATGTTCAAATGTCATTCTGTCAGCCCTTATCAGTGCTGGAACTCAGTACTGAACAGGTTGGACCCTACAATGTCAAGTAAAAAACTTTGCTTGCATTTTCAAAGAAACAGATAATCAATGGTAGGGTTGTAGACATTAAGGTGACCAAGAATCAAATTGTTACTGCACAATAGCTATTTTTCAAACAAGTAGAGTAGATCAATGACACTTCCCTGATGCCAATCACAGTACTGGGAAGGAAATCACCTAGTCTTTGCCCAACAGATATTGTGCGATGGGGGTGGTGGCTAATGGCAAGTCACTGTTTGGAAGTGAAAGCGTCTCTGAAGGAGCCACTGATACCTTTGCCCAGGTCGCTGTCTGGTAACTTCTCCCTGATGCACCTCTGGCCTGAAACCTGAGATTTGATGCCAGGCCTGGCTATGTAGAACCACCCTTGTGTTGATGCGCCAGGAAGTGGTATCTGCTGCATCAATGCATGCGGCGAATGTTGACGTTAAAGATTACTTTTTCTATTGGCCATAAGCGCTTGACCCCTATTTCTATGGCTTTCCGGGAGGTGCTTTACTGGCTCCTCCACCTCATCCCAATTATACTTATACTAGAATATGAGGCCCATAGAAGTGGAGATGCACAAATGGGAGGCCGCCCCCACCATCATGCTTGCTCTCCTTCTCTGGGCCTGGGAGGGTGGTTGGGTGCCAGGGTCCCCTGCAGCCTGCATAGAAGCGTGTTCCGCACTGTGTGCACGACAAGGGAGTCTGAGAGAACCTAATAGCGGATACATGATGGGTCAGAAGGCAAAGCCTTGTATTTTTTCCCCAACTCTAGGCATGAAAACCTTTGCCTTTACTGGCCCCTTGAGTTGTTAGGGGTGGTCTTCAACATGCCCTTCAGCACAGGAAAGAACTGTACCACCATTTTAGTTGCGGAAAGGTTCTGCATGAGGAAGTCATTCTGTTGAATTCATGCAATCAGAAGGCCGAGCCCGTAGAACATTGCAAGGATGTTTATTGTATGAAACCACCAACCAATAACACGTCTCCTGTGTTCAGCTCACCCGTCCCCACTACCCCTGACAGACTCCTTCCATCCCACACTTCCATGAGAATACCACTGGTCAGAACAGTCAGCCCACTGCATTCTGAGGGCTATCTTGTTACATCACAACACATTCTCACCTTGAACGACTAGCACATCCAACCCCGTAGTACTGGGCAGCCCTCGGAATAACCGTTTGGTAGGTGGAGGTGTCGTCTCAATGGTTTGGCAGGGTTTGGCTCCATTGTGACTGTGGAGAATCAGCTGCATAGTCCTTCCAGACATTATCCCCTTTCTAGGAACTAGGGATTCATCATAGAGAACTAGCAGATCATAAAGGCTCCCTGGGTCAGAAAAAGTATGAACTGAGTCAAAGGATGGAGGAGGGACTAGGGGAGGTGGTCAAGAAGAGTGTCATGTAGTAGGAGCCTGAGGTTGTGCCTCTGTCCCTTTATCTCTTGGGGTGAGGAGGACTGGGTTCCTCGGAAACCAGGTTTCCCTAAAGGTAAGCCTGTCCTTTATGCGTGACAGCGCATGATTAGGCTCGCACAGAGGTGTCTTGGTTTCTGGGTCGACTGGCACCAGGCACTGCAGCCAGATTTGAAGGGTGCTGCCATTTATAACTTGTCTTGGGGCTTGATGCTCGATTCTCTGGTTAGCACTGCTCAGTCTTGCCCTGGGTACGTTGTTATGGTTGAGGCTTTGTTACCTGGCATTTGAGCATCAGCACCAAAAATGCAGACCTGGGTGTAGTCTTGATGTGTGGTCTGGAAGGTTTCGGAGCCAGAGCCTCAGCTTCCCTACACACTTTATCAGAGGGTTCTTGGGGTTCAGGAGGGCCCAAGGGACCAGCTACGTCTTCAGCCTCGAGCAGTCCTTGCTCTTGTAAGATGTTGTGGGTATCTGGTTGGGGGGGGGGGGGGCACTACACCTTAAGATGGGCCCAGTGTCTCCTCCTCTGGTACCTCAGAGACTTCTTCCCTGAGAGATGTTAGGCTTGAAACACACGCTCTGGTTAAATTCACTGGCATTTCATGGGACTCAACATGTCTGTCTTCCCCACTTTGAATGGTAAACTGATACACAGAAGATCATAAAGGCCAAGGGAAATATAATGGGTGTGGTTAAGATACACAGTGCGAAGCAAAAATACCCCGATCTATTGTTCTCTTGTTCACTTAAACTGCTCTGTTTTTAATACAGATGGAGGCTTCAAGTCCTCATACCCAATTTTTGCAGCCTGTAGTGCAGCCTACAAGCACAGCACCAGCAAACAGCTCTAAACTCAGCGGCCCTGTGTGCTTCAGGAGATATGACAGATTCATTCAATTAGTGCCCAAACCTAAACAAAGACTTTGAATAAAAACAAATTACAGTATTCAGAACCTAGATGGAAGTTGTGTGGACAGCATGTGATCTACAACAATAGATACTGCTAACCTAAAATTACTGGCTGAAAGATTTTTTTTTTTTACTGTTGGGATGTCGTGAATTTTTTGAAGATAGTGAAGCTGAATGAGTGACAGCCTAGCCACTACAGCGAAGTATGTAATTGGTCATTTTGGTCCCCCTCCAGTCATACTCACCTAGGGGGCCTATGTCTGCATTCCAAGCCTCTTTCAAGGACAGCATTAAGTCAGGACCATGAGCCACAAACGTCCAATAAAATTTGAACAATATGTTTCTTCACCAGGGGTTCTGTTAACCTGGCATCTAGTGGGCTATATTCTAAGAGGTGCAGAAAGCAGCCCCGCAAACGGTCTAGCATTTATCAAACTTGGAGGAAACAGAAGCATTGAGACTTATGCAAGTGAAAGTCCAATCCTCAAAGGATTTCTTATGGTCACCCCGCCAGATGTTTTCCAGTTTGGATATCCCAATGTTATACCAGTTCCTGTAGCCAGGCGCCCTACCACTTGCCCAACCAAAGTGGGTTTCCTGTATCAGCCTAAAATGCCACCTGATCTTCCTCTGGGCACCGTACTAGGCTGTGGCATACTAGGCCGTGGCGAAGAATGGAGTCTGGTGTGATAGAAATGGGCTAGTGGGCTTGTATTATGAAGAATGTAAAATTATAATCTGTAAACTGAGTCGTTTCAGTCACTGAATATCCGTTCGTTAACATCCGCAAGCTGGGTTGCCCAGTAATAAAACTGTATGTCAGCCATACCAAGCCCATTGGGAAATTTTGGAAGGTATGAAGAAGCCTAGGGAGAATTATCATTTTAATCAGTGCTATTTTCCTCAAAATGGGTAATTTTTCCATCTGCAAATGGAAATCAGTGGTTTGAAGAGAGGATACCGAGTATCAACGTTGGGGGTCTAACGCCTTGAAGTTGGAGCGCAGGATGCACAGTTGCCAAGGTGCTGCTTCAACATCTCCTGCTAAAGGTATCAGGGAGGATTTATACCAGTTAACTCTCAAGCTTGAAGCTTCATCGTATAGAAAAGTTGTAAAACATGGAGCGTACTAGGTGAGGTGCTTGTATAAAAAGGTGCTTGTCTCTCTCTATAGACACACTCCGTCCTGCACCCGCCACTAAATTCCAGTCCCCAAAATAGTGCAACTCTATGTATCCATTGAGGCCAGGGACTCAATAGCCAGAGCAAAGAGGAGCTGGGACAATGGACACTCTTGTCTGGTCCACTGCTAAATGGGGTATGGGTTTGAAAGGAATCAGTTCACTCCTACCCTTACACACAGTGGTGATTATAATTTCCACATGCACTAAAAAGCCAAGCTCTGGGGGCGTAGCTTCGGGAGTCAAAATGGCAGTCGCACTCAGAGTGCTCCAGACCCCTCCGTAATCTGCCTGTGAAAGCCCCACTATCCCATGGCCCAATTGCATCCAGAACGATCGAGGCCCCCCCCCCCCCCCACGGAGGCGTAGAGAAGAAACTACAATGCCGGAGGATGCTGGCAGAGAGAGGATGGCGGGAACAGCAGATGCTGGGCTGGACGGCCTGTGAGGCCTGATTGGGTTGAAGGCCCGAGGAGGCAGATCCTGCGCATGCGGCCCCAACTTAGGGCAGTGGGGAAGTGGAACGCGCCCAGTGAACGCAGTGTGCTAGGGAGGAGACCCCAGAGAGAGAGGTGACGAATGGAGCGGAGGCCCGGGAGGTTTGATGCCTGAGGAGGGCGGAGGCGCCAACGTGGGCCATCGGCCCGGGAGCATCAGCCCAGGCCACGGCTGCCGCAGAGGGAGAGGCACCCCCTGGTGGTGAGGAGAGGGGGTAGAGGTGCCCGCCAAGACAGAGGCAGTGGTGTGGCTGCCACTGGATCGGGCTGTCCCAAAGCTGCTAGCTTGAGCGGAGACCTGAGGAAGTGGTTCCCGCACCAGTGGCCCCAGGTCTTGAGCAGCAGCCACGGAGAGAGACGAGTGCGCCTGGTGACCAGGGTGAGCTGGAGAGGAGGCCCCGGCGAGAGAAGTGTCCAGGAGAGTCAGGGACCGAGAGGTGTGCCCAGCCAGGTGCCAGTGGTGGGCGGACACATAAAGTAAGCCCACCGGCCCGTGGAGATTGGCCTTGGCCGCAGCTGTCAAATGCAGCCTGGGAGAGAGGAGCAGGCCCAGAGGAGGTAGTGAGCCGGAAAAAGGGCCCCCCAATGGAGAGAAAGACTGTTGAAGTGGGGTCAGGCCAACATGATACGCCCGATGGCTGGAGGGGGCGAGGGAGTGGCGTAAACCCCTTGCCCCCATGAGACCAGCCTGGGCCGCACCAGGGGAAGAGCCTGCCAGGGCCGGGAGTTCTCTGGGCCTTCCGAGAGGCTGCAAGATATGCCGTGTGTATGATTCAAGAAGCAGCCAGCGAGAAGAGCTCGAGCCGCAGCAGATACTGAGATTCGGCTGCGGAACAGTGCCTGCAGAGAGACCTCCGGGGCCCTAAAGCAGAGGGGCGAGGACCGAGTCCCCATCCAGTGACAAAGACTAAGCGGAGCGGGCGAGGTGGTGAGATGAGATTGTAGTGTAGCCATTTTTAATATAGCTTTTGCGCGTTTGCTTAAAGTATTAGGCCTCTGTGCACTTTGCTCTAGATGCATTTTATTCAGCCTCGCACTGTTATTTTTCAATAACCAGTTTCACGGTCTTGTTTTATTTTCCTCTATCACACTGTTTAGCTTACTTCAGCACCGGAGATCACAAACCATACATTCTTGCTCGCTCTGTGCTTCAGTCAAGGATACAGTCTGGTACATTGCCGATAGATGTGGTAGAAGTTTAGTCTTTAGGGTTCGTAGAACAAATTCTTGCGTAGGGACGTTTCCTAGAACACCGGCGTGTTAGTTATAAAAACACTTCCTAGTCCTAGTACAGGTAAGAGGGAGATTCCGACCAGGGAACCACAACTAGACGCTGACTGCCCTGTTGCAGATGCTGATCCAGATCACAGGCCTTTTCTCAGGTATGAGGGTTGATGTCCTCCCGGGGAAACCTGAAAGGCAGGCTTAGAGCTTAACATGCTTTGCTCAAAATAGAACTTAGAAGAGAGAACGTACTATAGTAGCACTATGATCGCGTTATTCTTATGTTTCACTCTCATCGTTACTATTTCAATCTTACTGTGTTGTATGGTTCTGGTTATTGCGGCTCACGCCTTGTTATCTAAAATGCAGTTGTTTTATTAAACTAATCTTTAAAACTCAAACTGCTTCTGTCATTTATATATGAGACCATATTGTGAATGAGAGAACTGGTTGAGATCTGAGTGACCACGACTTCCCTGGGAAGCACTAAGATGTCATGCGCTCGGTTGCCCAATTGTCTCTTCCCTTTGGGAGGGATGAGGCACTGCTAGTTAGCCGGAGCTCAACCCGGATTTGGGGTGACAAGGGTCCTTTGCCGTGGGTTAGACTTAGTCTCCCACACTATGAACGATCTTGCCGCCCCAAAATCCAGTAGTCTCATTAGGATAATGAGAGCCTACGCGACATGGTGCTGCCAACGTTTGGTCTGGCTCTAATTTTCGGGTCCACCAGTCTCTCTCGGTCTCCTATATTATAATGACCCCTCAGTACCTTTAACGGAGACGTCCGTGGCACTGAGGACTTCCGCCACCGCGATATTGGTAACCCTAGATATAGCGGATGGTTGTTCAGCTTGAACCTTTAAAGGAAAGACCCCGTTTTTGGTGTGCCTTCTCTGAACCATCGCAGTTTTTCTAATGGCGAATCCCCAGGTAATACAAATAGCTCTTAATATGAGACAACCGCTCACATCGCATTTGCTTGCACGTGGTCTCACGATCCAGGGGGGTCCAGTCACGTTTGTGGTGGCCGCCCATGCAGCCTAAAGAACAGATTTTTTTTTACTCTTGGGTCGCATTTCCAGCAGTTGATGGGAATACAAACACATTTCACACATATACTATTGCGATCGCACCTGGCCAGTACAGGGCGTACGCATATTTAGAGATACCTCTATCTTATCAAGAACATAATAATTGGCTTGATGGCGCCCTACCACATACAATATTACCAGTAAGATTAGGTCCACTGAGTAATGATGGTCCGACCTGGCCTTTATTGGCCACATATACACCACATCCTGCGGTTGCAAATATGCCAGTGGCTGAAGTTTGTCGTTTATATACAGACTTAACAGCTACATATCGACGCTTAGTACAATTTGTGATGCAGACACTAAATACAAACCCAGCGTGTGCTGCTCCAGCACAACCACATGCAGTAGCACCAGGTAGAAACCCGGCGACTGTACACTCTATCATGGGTAAGGTTCCAGCAAAACGGGAGGACACTCCATTTTGGCTGTCGCAAAAAATTAATATGCTGGAGGCGGTATTTCCCCATACGGGACCTCAGGACAAACATAGGATATTAACTATGTGTTTACAATTTGGCATGGTTCCCACAGTGAAACATTGTAATACATCGGGGACGGTGTTTGCCGCGCTCTACACAACAGCACACAGTACTCTGACATAGGCAAACTTACCGGAAGTGCTTAAACAGATTCTGGATGAATACGGGGCTGCCCCAGCCTTAGATTTGGGAATGCAACTGATGGGCAATTTTGCCACGGTTTCCTCAATAATACTAAGTAATCTAAAAGGGGAGACAGTTGCACTAGCGGTGCGTATGCGTCTTCGTGACGTCCCTCAACTAGATCAGGAGCGGGAACTGCCTAAAATAATAGTGGAAACATATTCCAGTATCGGTCAAGATAGCCTAGGGGCTAGACCACAGAAACCACAGTTTCAAGGGAAAATTAGTAAAGATAACACTAAACAGCAACCTGAGGGTAATAAAAAGCCCTGGGAGAAAAAACAACAGACACCTAAAAAAGAAAGGGGATAATCTCCACGACCGGAGACCCCGCAGACTAGGTATAATCTCAGAAATAGGGATAACTTGAAAACGCCTGATAGATATCAATACACTGATACACGCCAATCTCGTTCCTTTCAGGACTCATCGGAAAAGAGAAATGAGAGAGGTGGGCAGTCAGAGCAGAGAACAGAGTACGTGAAACCAAGACAGGAATCACAACGCTCTTCAGAGGTTTCTGTCAAGAAGGAAGAGAAACCGATACAACAAAAACAACAGTTTAAAAAGAAAAAAGTGGCGTCAGTCTCAGTTAGACATGCCACACAGGAAGAGAGCTCTCTTGAAGAACAAGACATGGGCAGTAGCACTGCTAGACAGCGCAGCAGAGGTCACAATAGTTCGCCGGAATCTTCTAGAGCATCTGGAGGTGAAAGCAACTGATGACTTCATACAAGTTGAAACAGCAGATATGCGTGTCTCTGAACCCGATGGGGTATATACAGTGACTTTACCATTGGAAGGAGACATTGAACGCACTATAAACGCAATCTTTTGGGATTGTGTAGTCAAGATATATGACATTTTGCTGGCTTAACAGGATTGGCCGCCTTACTTTGTTCGCACCTGCCCAGCTGGGGAGGAGGTTATTAAACCTTCGTTCTCACCACTTGTTCCGGGGGAACTCACAGAGTCCTATAGCATCAAATGGGCTCTAGCACAAACACCTGCCTTATATAGAAATCACGTAGGGTGGGACAGGGATTCTACATATCATGTAATTCCGATTAAAGGTGAACCTCAGCCACAACCGCAATATCCAATAAAACATGAAGCAAGGGCACCGTTGAGAGAAATACTTACGCAGTTAGAATACCAGGGAGTAATTGAACCCTGTGTCTCGCCAATGAATAATCCCTTGTTCCCTGTAGATAAACCGGACCATTCATATAGAATAGTCTTAGACTATAGACACTTGAACGGACATACACGTACATATGCTATACAAAATTCACATAGTGCCGCACTAATGAACAACATTGTGCGGAAAAAGTACAAAACTACTTTAGATATCTCAAATGGTTTCTTCTGCCAGAATATAGCACCCGAAAGTAGGGATCTTACAAGTTTAGTGCGTTAGGCTCCCAGAAAAAAATTCTGTAGTTTGCCTCAGGGGTATAAGAATAGCCCGGGACTGTTTGCGGCTCGTGTGACTGAAATTTTACACGGGTTAGACCCTGAAGCATTGTCATATGTGGATGATATATATTTCACGGATGACGAGTTACTACAACATTTAAGACGGGTAGCCCACATTGTTGTTGGGTTTGCCAAAATTGGCTACAAATTTAACTTCAAAAAATCTAAAATTGCCTTCCCCAGCGTCATATCCCTGGGATATGAGCTGTCAAATGAAGGTAAGAGCCTAGCGCCACAATTTTTAGAAAAATGTGCACAATTGCAACCACCTAATACGATTAAGAAACTCCAATCATTGTTGGGCTTTCTAAATTTTGGCAGAACATACATTCCTGATTATGCTACACGCATAAAACCATTATACGAATTAATATGTCCTGATTTTTCAAGCAGATTCTGGACAACTGAGCATACACATACTCTTCGGGAGTTGCAGGCAGATCTCCTAGCTGCAAAACATTTACATACACGGGACAATAAGACACATTTGGTCATCAGGGTAATAGCTGGGGCCATTGGGTTTACGTACGTCACATTTAATGAAGGTGAGACAGTCCCGATTGGATACAAGTCCCACTTGTATTCGGCTGCTGAACAACGATTCGCACCAACAGAGAAAATTCTCACTGCTGTACAGATGGCTGTTATTAAAGAACAACCTCTTGCCCAGGGCAAACACATTATAGTCGTTTCCCCTATTCCAGCCCTAGAGGCTGTTACAAAAGCGAGTGTTCCTAATGCGAAATCACTGCACCCGCGGTGGATACAATGGGCTACGTCTTTAACAGCCACTGATGTAGATTATATTTTTGACCCAAAATGACAGACTCAGGAATTTCTGCAATATGAAATTGAATATCCAGTTCCCGCTGACACGTTGCCTATTGATCAATATCAAGTAGTCATGTACACCGATGGCTCTGCGCAACCGGCGGTGGGGACAAAACACCAATATTCTGCTGCATGTGCAGTAGTGAGCGGCCATATGGTGGAGGAGAAATTCTGCCCCCAACATACTTATACACAAACCTTAGGGGACTGTACAGCACAACTGGCTGAGCTGAAAGCTCTATTGATGGCATTAGAACATACTGATCCGACACAGTTCACGCTGATTGTTTGTGATTCGTATTATTGTGTCCAGTCTTTTAATGAATACCTGCATTACTGGCGATTGAATGGGTTCAGAGATTCCAAGGGCAACACCATAAAACACAGACTACTGTGGGGGAAGGTAGCGGATCTGAAGGAGATGCTGCCCAAAGTCCATGTTGTACATACTCTTGAACACCAGCGCGTGGGAATACACGTTGCTGGAAATACTTTGGCTGATGAAGCCGCAAAGTCGGCAGTGGCAGTTGCCACTGTGGCCGCAGTGACTTGTTCGAGTTCCATACCAGACACAGAGATTCTGGCTGCCATAAAAACTACGGTTGATGGCACGCCTTATTCTAAAGGATTTCCTAATAAATATCAATACTTTATGGGAAGTATGCTGAATGCTGAGGTTAAAATCCCAGGCGTAGATCGCCAATAAAGTTGTAAGACCTCAATTGATTAATGCAGCGCATGAGGGGGTGGCATCTGCACATGCTGGCGTGGCCGCCACAATTTCGCTATTACAGGCCCGTTACTGGTGGCCTGGTCTCTATAAGGAGACTAAGCAGTATGTCCTTTGTTGTGACATCTGTCAACAAATTAAAGTTTCAACAGCTAAGCGCCAGCCGCAGACGCCCCTCTTAATATCAAACCGTCCATTACAATGTGTGTACTTGGATCATTGCCGTCCACCGACACCGGATAGTGCATACAAATATATATTGGTGGCTGTAGATTCTTGCTCCAGATTTGTGTGGGTATGGCCACAGCGCTCGCCTGACGCTCGAACTGTTATTAAAGATTTGAGTGTCGTTGTCGGTACATATGCAGTTGCTGCATTAAATTCGGAGCAGGGCCCTGCTTTTGCCTCAAGGGCATTCAGGGACGCCATGGTTTCGTTGAGGGTCCAACTCCAGTTCTCGTCTCCATTTCATCCTGAGGGAAATTCTGTTGTGGAGCGATTAAATCGGGATTTAAAGCAGTCCTTAACGGCGAGAGTCTTAGGTACGGGTCGTAGTTGGCTAACCCACCTGTATGGAGTACAGACAGCACTGAATAACCTGCCTAGAAGGTCCTTGGGGGGTCGTACTTCATATGAGTGCCTGTTCGGAACACAAATGTTTGTTCCGGATCTAGATAATCCTGGTGTGGAGGCGGCGGAAACGCCTTTTGACATAAATGATTGTGTCACTGTTTTGCAGGAATTACAACAGTTCAGTGAAGATAACTCGTCTAAAAGTGCTGCCTCCACAGGAATTAAGGATGTGCCAGTAACGCCTACTGGTTGGATTCCCAGAGTTGGGGATCTTGTGCGTGAAAAGGTCGCAGTAAAAAAAGAATTTGGCCCTTCTTATCGATCACCAGTCCCTGTGTTGGGGACACACGGAACAAGAACTGTTATTTTACCACCGTTGCCAGGTGCCAAGGAAAATCGCTTTGTTTCCATTGACAATGTCAAGTTACAACATGTGGCTGATTCTGCACAGCAGACCAAAAGGAACGTCCAGTAGTTCCCGAATCCCTCTGACTACTGGGGAAGATGTTCCGCTCCAAGTTATTTATACCAACACTGTTTCCTCCCTGAGCTTGGGGAGGGTGGAAGATGATCTTGCATTAGTTCCACTGACGACGAATAATTTGGAAACATTTGATCGAGTCACCATGACTACTGATGTTACAGGTGGTGCTATCTACAGTGTACCACCGCGAGAAACACCAACCCCTCCATTGAATACGGCGGCACCTTTTACAAGAACTGCCTCTGGGTACTTTGCGAACAACAACGATGGTCTGTCGGACTCGTTTGCCTCTTAAACCACTGACCCAGGTCCACGTAAGCTGATTTATTGGCTTAAAGATACGTATTTTGTTTTTCCTTGGAACGATCTGTGGCTCTTATTGACTATGTTAGCATTTTTTCTTTGGATAGGGTTTGTCGTTACCTTTTTTTTGTTGATAAATGGTCATTTTCTTCCTGAGAGATCAGCGGTTGAACAGGTGGAGGAGGTGTTGAAGCCACATTTTTCATCACATAAGGTTCGAAGAGACTTGTCCTTTGTGAACATTTCTGCAGTACCAATTCCGGATGGGATTGTGTGGGATAAAGTAATGTTTGATATATACGGTCCCACTGAGATAATTCAAATACCGTATGTTCTAAAGTTATCTATGAATGATATCGTAATACCAGGCATTGTATCTGATGATTGGGATGTGAAGACAGTTGATTCCATGATGACTGAATTACAATACTATACTGTCTATGAGAATAAAGATGTTTACCAGTTTAAAGACAATTATGGTGACATGTTTTGCTATAATTATTATGGGCACCACTTTATACATAAAGCAAATAGTCTGAAAATGATATTTGACTATACGCAATGGGAGAATTGCCCAACATCCCCGCAAGGGAGTTCTAAAACATTTACTAACAAATTTGCGTATTTTTCTGGGCATCATCAAATGAATGCTAAGTCATATTATTTTAAGTTAACTCCGTCTAAAGATAAGCAAATGTTGTTGACTAATACGAAACTCATTTACTCAGATTCTTTTGTTTCCCGACTATCGATTGAAGGTTATGAATATTGGTCAAATAATGTTGATTTGAAAAGTGTTTGGGGAACAAAACATTGGCAGACACAGGGTAGAGAAACATTGTTTAGAGCATGTCTCATTCCCGTCCAAATTATTTTTTTAAATGAAACAGTACAACAGACTAGCTGTTTGGGCTTAGCAACAATTAGAGAATTGAATATGCCTAGTATACCCGTCCCTACAAAAATGAAGGATTGGAAGAAATATATCAATGCTACTTTTAGTGAACTTACAGACTTGGTCCAGAATGGTACATTTAACACTTCTTTGTCACATCCGGGTGGGTGGTTATTGTGGCCTATAGACACCAATGGGTGTCATCAACGTTTTGTCACCTCCTCGGGGGTTTCAGGACGAGTAGGGCAGACCCTCGCTACATATCACCTGAACATGCTGAAATTATTACTACATATAGTGTGGGAAAATTGTGTCAACAATGGTTGAAATCATCCTCGCTAGATGCAGTCAAGACACATCTCACTCTCCTATCTAATAACACTGACTTGCAAGATTTTTTGTCAGGCCCGAAGACACCACGTAGGAAGCGTTTCTTGTACAAAGTGTACAATGAAATATGGAAACTTTCCCAACAAGAGGCTGCGGCCCGGTTAAGACAGATAGATCAGGAAAATTTGAAAAAGGCATTAGCTGTTGTGGATAATGGAATTCACACCCTGTCCGACCGAATATATACCATTGACAACATTGTTTCTTCTGCCATAGACATTATACAATCGGATATGTCTTCTTTATATCATGGACAAAGTCAAACAAGGTCCATTATGCAGTTGGGTTGGACACTTCAGACACTGAAGGCGGGTCGCGTTCCGCGGCAGCACATCAGGGCCAGGGAGATATTTTTTTCCTTTAATTTGACACGACAACAACAAATGATGGCTAAGAAGGAGGCGACTTATGTCATGCTTAATATTGAAAAATTGGAAAGATTGCCTTTTACCGTGGCCGAGATTCCCTCAGCTGAGTGGATGATACATGGGGTTATTAATCTGCCTATTTCTACACTACAATTCACTTCTTGTTTAAAACATGTTCCGGTAGTCAGATATGAAAAGCTGGGAGATAGATATATACATGAGGTGTGGGAACTTCCCTTCTTGTACAAATGTCTCAATGGCATGAGAGAGGTTTTTCTTAGCGGTAGTGAATGCGAGACTTCAGTCAGCCATTCGATGATTTGTAAGCAGCTGTCCTTGCATGGGGCATGTAATGCCTCGGTTGCAAACATGGCTTGCTATCTAAAGGGAGTTCTGGTCCCCTTGATTAAACGCACATTCCAGGTGCTTTCAAACAGCAGCTACGTCCTCCTCAATAGTGAAGACTGTTGTGGCATGCGGGCCGGAATAGTTTACGTTGTTTCGGTCACCAAGGTCGTTACTTGCTGCGGGAATGTGTTGTTTCCCCCCACTAAATTAAGGGAGGTAGCAGATATCTGGCCTCACATTGCTACTTCCAAGGTGAATTTCGACAAGTTAAGTAGACTAAAGGCTTTATTGTTTCAAAAGCATGTGGCCCTCACATCTGCACGCGAGACCTACGCACTTCAGGTGGCAATGTCATCAGCGGAAATACAGTCCCTGTTAAATACCAACTTTCCGAGCCACTTTGGAGAACTCGTGGGACGTATATTTAATGCGTCCAGCACAGCTGGATTAGCACATTTTTTCAAAGCCGTAGGTGTTGAATCGATTCACACCTTCTCTTCCATATTCGGTTTAATACCTTCGGCTATTCATTCAATTTTCTGACGCATTTTTGGGGGATTTCCGATCACTTTGGCTTTATTAGCTGGCATTTTGCTGTTGCTGTTTTTCCGCAATGGCTGTCCCGCCGCAACAAGGACGAATATGGGCGCTCCCATCAGCGCAGCTGTGTCGTGAATGCATGATGCAGCACTTCGGAGCAACACTCCTGGAACATTTGGAGTGTGACTGGTCTCTGTCATTCAGACCGGTTTTGGATTGTGTGCAGCCCGTGTTTTGGTGCAGTTGGTGCTCTTTTGAACATGCACTAGACGTCTGTCTCTCACAGCAACGCCTCCCAGTGGTTGATGCTGATCTGTTGATGTTCCCGATGAGGGCTCATTCCCAGACATGTGCGCTGCGGCTGCGTTTGCTTTGTGAGGCTGATTACGAGATACCCTTCCTGGAGGAAGTTGATATTAACTTGTTTACGGACAGTGTACGGGATGCCGCCTTAGTTGGTTCTGAGGCTTTGGAACACACCTGCTCCTTAATAGTTTTTGGCGTGGATTTTCCGGTCTTGTCATCTGCCGAAGTGGAGAACCTCCTGCTTTCAATGACCACCGTTTGAATTGGATTTGGTCTAAATTGACACTGTTACATGAATTTGGCTCTTAGCCGCATGCTTATTTTTAAATTTAGGATTATTGTGCTTTGATGTCCTCTTGACTTGTTGAAATTATATAAGGTTTTAGTTACCTTTTTTTTACTTTCAGCATTTTTTACGCTTCGATTTAAACCACTTTCTACCGACAAAGGGAGGGTGTAGTGTAGCCATTTTTAATCTAGCTTTTGCGTGTTTGCTTAAAGCATTAGGCCTCTGTGCACTTTGCTCTAGATGCATTTTATTCAGCCTCGCACTGTTATTTTTCAATAACCAGTTTCACGGTCTTGTTTTATTTTCCTCTATCACACTGTTTAGCTTACTTTAGCACCGGAGTTCACAAACAATACATTCTTGCTCGCTCTGTGTTTCAGTCAAGGATACAGTCTGGTACATTGCCGACGGACGTGGTAGAAGTTTAGTCTTTAGGGTTCGTATAACACATTCTTACGTAGGGACGTTTCCTAGAACACCGGCGTGTTAGTTATAAAAACACTTCCTAGTCCTAGTACAGGTAAGAGGGAGATTCCGACCAGGGAACCACAACTAGACGCTGACTGCCCTGCTGCAGATGCTGATCCAGATCACAGGCCTTTGCTCAGGTATGAGGGTTGATGTCCTACCGGGGAAACCTGAAAGGCAGGCTTAGAGCTTAACATGCTGTGCTCAAAATAGAACTTAGAAGAGAGAACGTACTATAGTAGCACTATGATCGCGTTATTCTTATGTTTCACTCTCCTCGTTACTATTTCAATCTTACTGTGTTGTATGGTTCTGGTTATTGCGGCTCACGCCTTGTTATCTAAAATGCAGTTGTTTTATTAAACTAATCTTTAAAACTCAAACTGCCTCTGTCATTTATATATGAGACCATATTGTGTATGAGAGAACTGGTTGAGATCTGAGTGACCACGACTTCCCTGGGAAGCACTAAGATGTCATGCGCTCAGTTGCCCAATTGTCTCTTCCCTTTGGGAGAGATGAGGCACTGCTAGTTAGCCAGAGCTCAACCCGGATTTGGGGTGACAAGGGTCCTTCGCCGTGGGTTAGACTTAGTCTCCCACACTGTGAACGATCTTGCCGCCCGAAAATCCAGTAGTCTCATTAGGATAATGAGAGCCTACGCGACAAGATCAGACTGCAGCAATACTCCACTGGCTCGCATCCAAGGTGAGGTGTGGCTGCAGAGAGGAGGGGGACAACCGTGTCCTTCTAGAATCTGGAAAGAGACCTTAAGTGGGTGCTACAACCGGCAGAGCTCCGAGCTGAAAGGAACAGGGGCCGCGAGAGGGGTGCACTCCCAACTGGACTGGGTGATGAGGCCAGCCCGTCCCGCTGAGACGCCACAGGCCTGCAGAGGTCAGGTGGAGGCGAGCGCAGGTGAGACTGGGAACAGCACCGCACGCCGTAAGGGTGGGGTTGCCCAATAGGTAGATCGGAGTGACAAGGAAGAAGCTGAGAATTGGGCGAACCCTGGCGACAACATTCATGGTCGGGAAGCCGAGTGACTGACTCTGGTGCTTGGCCCACACCCTCAGAGAAATCGCTGGTCTCCACACAAAAGGGGAAAATGAGTTGCTGGAGTGCCAAAGGGCCCCCTGCCAGCCCTACTATGGGGAAGGACAAAAGTGCTAAGCAACCTCCCACAACACAACAATGAATTGATGAATATGCCATTCACTCAAACCCCCAGAGGAGCGGTGCTCCGACCTCCGGGATGTCAGCGGTGGAGGGACTGGACACTATCCTCCAAGCGATTCACTCCTGGCAACAGGCAATTGAGACCAAAATGGGCAAAGTGCGTGAGGATGTTGGACTGCTCCGACAGGACCTTCGGATGGTAGTAGGTTGTATCAAGGAAGCAGAAGACCGGGTATCCACGATTGAAGACGAGATAGTAGACCTCAAATCCAAAGTGGCCCAATTGTTGACATGCACAGGAGAACACCACCATATAGTCAAGGACGCAGAAACTGCTCATGGCGCAACAACTTGCGATTTGTAGGATTCCCAGAGGACGCTGCGGAGAACCGAGCTGCCAAATTCTTGGAGACATGGCTCCGGGGCTGTCTGCTGGTGTTGAAGTTGTCTCCTTGGTTTGCGACTGAGCAAGCACACCAGTCACTGGTGCCCAAACCTCCGCCAGGTGGGCAAAGGAGGCCGATCATTGCCAGATTCTTGCATTTCAAAGACCAATCCACCATACTTAGTGAAGCGAGAAAGCAACTTGAGGTTCGGTGGGAGAACCACAAAATTCATATCTTTCCAGACTATATGAGAGAGGTACAAACCAAACGCCACTTGCACGAAGCTGTTAAGCAGAAACTGAGAGCAATGCAACTGTCATACATGCTGCTGTTCCCTGCGCGCCTCAAGGTCCTATTTAAACCGCAAGTCCTTTTACTTTGAGACACCGGAATCTGCATGGGAATAGGTCACGGAGGTGCACCAGTTTCCCAGACGGGAGCCTCCCCCTCGGTTAGGGGGATCTCAGTCACTCAGACGGGACGGCTCCATGGGTCTGAAATGTCAGCAGGGGCACACAAGATCTCGCTGCAGGAAGCAACACACAGAGCCAAGACTCTCTGAGGCTGACCCAGAGAGACCCGAGACTCACTCGATAGCAACTGTGAAAGCCCGCATAGAGCAGGTGCAGGACTTACCGACGCCGGAGGACGACTGCTAGAACCAAACTCCCTCTCTAACCTGACACACAATGCATCTGATGTTCTTGATATGGTATGAAGTGTCGAAGGGGAGAACTTAGAATTTAGGGCCACTATCAGAAGCGGGATGGGGGCATTCTTGCAGAACTCCGGATATATGGAGGGGTCCACCACTCCACACCCAATAGGGATATTTTGGTTTGAGGGTCTTTGTTATGTTTTGGGGCAACATATGCTTCAGGGATAGAAGTATGGGGCAGTTGGTGGGGTTAGAGGAGAGCTGGGTTTAAAGTTCTGTTCTTGGTGTGTTTTAGCTATGTTAACTTTCCTCTGGACTATCGCACAGTGGCTATGATAAGATAAGATATACTATGCGGGCTTCACCACAGGCTCCAGAAGAGTGGCTATCCTGATACACTGCTCAACGCCCATTGTGATCACTGCAACCAAGAGAGACCCGCAGGACCTTTACATTGATGTGTTGGGCACACTTGGCGGCCAACCAGTTAACATCCTGAGTATATATGCCCCCCCCGGGGCATTTGCGCCCTTTTAAATGACCCTCCAGGAGGTGGTGGCACGATTTCTCCTGTGTTTGACAATCCTGGTGGGTGACTTTAACCTGGTCTTGAGCCCAGAGGCTGACGCCACAGGAACGCCTACTGCAGTAAGTATGTCCAGGGCCAAACAGCTGTTCAGAGGGGTTGGGTCTCTGTGAGGTGTGGCTGATATGGCATCCCAGAGAGCGACAGTACACGCATACATCAGCGGCACATTACACACATGCGAGAATAGACCTTCTCTTCATGCCAGCTTCTGATATCCTTCAGGAGGTCGCCACAATGGAGATACTTCCGCGGGGAGTCTCGGATCATGCACCACTCCTGATGCAGATGAAGGACCCTGGCAAGGTCCAGCGCCCAAGATGAAAATTATGTCCAGGCCATGCAGGAGGAAGTTGCACACTATTTTAAACACAATACTGGCTCTGTGCAGTCAGCAGGTGTACCAATGGCCACCTGCAAGGCCTACCTCTCCTCTGAGTGCGGGAGTGGACGAACAACCAGCAGGTGGCTGACCTTGAGGCTCAGGCACTGCGACTGGAAATGCAACTCTCATTCACTAATCACACAGCCACCACCAGGCAACTGCTATTGATTCAGGAAGAAATCTATCACCTTACCCTCGAATCCGCCAAGCACATGTGGCGCACCTCAGTGACACGCGTATATGGGTGGGGTGATAAGAATGGGAAGCTACTGCACTCGTTGGCATCCCAGTCTCTGCTTGGTAGGATTGTTCCTGAAATAATTAACAACTCCGGTGTCCACTGCAAAACGCCCCACGATATCGCTCAGGGCTTTGCCGAGTACTATGCCGGAGTGACCACTGCTCCTGACTGAGCTGGAAAATCCCCTGTTGTGTGATATATCCCTTCCTTGCCTCCTGGTCGCGTGGAGAGAGCAGTTAGACACACCTATAACTTTGGAGGACATTGGGGAGGAAGTGTCGTCCTCAGGCCCTGGACGGATTTCCGGCGGAACTTTGCGTCAAGGCTGAGCGAACCAGGAGCTTCCTCTCGGACCTTGATCAGGCCTCCATTGTCGTGATTCTGATGTCCCAACCACCCTGAAACTCCTGTGCGGCCTACCGCCCCATCTCGCTCATCAATATTGCAATTAAAATTCTTTCTACAATATTGGCTGGTAAACTGAAGAAGGTACTGCCCTCCCTAATCCACCCGGCCCAAGGTGGATTAATGCACGGCAGAAGTACCAGGCACTGCCTTAGGTGGCTTCATGCAGTGTTGACCCATTACCACTCTTTGCCCCTACACCTAGCGTTACTCCTCATAGACTTTGAGAAAGCATTTAATACGGTGGACTGGTCATATCTCTCCCAGGTGCTCATAAAGACAGGGATTGGGTCTAGGTTTCGATGGCTAGTGCAACTCCTTTACTCTAACCCGACAGCTTGAGTGCAAGTTAATGGGGTGATCCCAGACCCCTTTCGCATCCGCCGTGGAACCTATCAGAGATACCCACTATCCCCGCTTCTCTTTGCCCTTGCGATCAAGCCCCTAGCAAAGGTCATAAGGGAAGACCCGCTAACCAAGGGGTGGGCTTGGTCCCCAGGATGGGCGGACCGCATTGCTTTGAAAGCGGACGACATACTCCTTTATCTATCTGCCCCAGCCAGCAGTGGACCCGGAGGCCTACAGCTGTTTGAACTCTTCTCCAAGGCCTCAGTCCTGACCATTAATCCGGGCAAGTTGGTGTTGGTCCCGCAACATCCAGCCAGAGACTGCTATGATTGGCAGGATGATCTCCTCATTAGGTGCACCAGCTTCCGATACCTGGGGATTAATGTGGCCCTCTTGCCCGAGTTGGCATGGGCACTCAACGTTACGGCGCTCACGCTAAAAATGAGGGAAGAGCTCAAAAAATGGCAGACCCTGCCCGTTAATGTCCTGGGTAGAATAGCATTGTATAAAATGATGATCCTGCCCTGCTTTCTTTATCTTTTGCAAAACGACCCCTATCAGCTTCCCCAGGTGATGGTTTAAGGAAATGGATACTACGAGCGACAATTTCTATGGCATAAATCTCAACCCAGACTCGCTTTACACACTTGCCAGAGGGACGTGCAGGAGTGAGGGCTTGGACTGTCCAATTTATATCTGTATTATCTGGCTATACAACTCCTAGTGATCAATGATTGGTTGATGGATGGGTGGTCAGACCAACTTGAATCTATCAACTTGAACTATTGACGTTGGGCTTCCCCAAATTGGCTGACTTACTGTATGGTGCCCCCCTCCCACAAGAGTTTACTGAAATTACAAGAATGGTGTTTGTAGGGTGGAAGGCTGCACTGAGAGAGACGGGGTGGTGGAAGAGTCTCACTCAAAAAAAACCACTGTGGCGAGGTACGTGGTTGCATGAGGTTTCTGCGCTGGAGGGGTACCACAAGTAGGACAACATAGGTGTTTCCATGTTAGGGGATGTCTGGAGGGGTTCCCACATGCTGTCTTTCCAGGAGCACAGCAGCAGTACTCGCTCTCCCAGACCCAGTTTCATAAGTATTTACAGTGGGGCATGAATTGAGAGCACACGTCCGAGCTGGTTTAGTCGTTCGTGGATTTAGTCCGGCGGAGGCAAAAGTATTGATGGGTGGCTTAGGCAGGGGTGGCTTAGGCAGGGGTGGAGTACCTCAGATCTATTGTACCTTGGTCACCAACACGGCAGTGCCGCTAGGGATCATCAGAGCGCTGGGAGGGCTGGCTTGGTCCGCTGGAAGAGGAGGACTGCTGCGATGCCTTGATGGCCCTCAAGGATTTGACTATAACTACCCAGGCATCCAAGCTACATACAGCATACCTTACCCCGACAGAATGTAAAAAGCAGGTCTCCGACCACATGCTGACTATCCCCAATGTTCATGTCCCACTGCAGACTATCACATGGTGTGGACCTGTCCACGCATAGCGGCCTACTGGCGAGCGGTGACCAGGGAGCTCTGTGGGGTGCTGGCAATGGCGGTAGATATGGCCCGCTACAAATCCTTTTGGGTGGCCTGTGTAGAGTTGAAAGTATTCTTTGATATCAACCTTAAAAAAAGTTCATCACCCACCAAGGGCTAAATCTCCAACATCTCGTAAGAACTGCATGTGTAACATAAACAAGTAGTCAAGGCTGGGTAATGTGTTATGTGCCATTGTACTGAATGTGAGTTCTGCTTCCCCACCTTTATGTATACATCAGCTAGTCTCATAGCTTCCAGCCAGCCCCGGGATACCAGTGAATCTGTGTGTAGCTGACTAAATGTGAGATTTTAAATTATTTATATATGGACTTTTTCCACTCTACACCACTCCTTCCAGTATTCCAAAGCATTATAAATAAAAGCTTTCAGTGTTGCAATTATTAGGTATTGCAATAGTGATAAATGAAACTTACTGAAGTCACTTGGAGGGTTGTGTGTAGGGTTTCGGTAGAATTCTGTTCGATGGGCCTTCTTTAGTCCTGTGCACAACCCAAAATCAGATAACTTTACATGACCCTGTAGAAGGCAAATAAAATACCAAAGGGAAATGAGTAATGTAGGAAGTGGTTTCATTAGAATGGAAATTATCTGTAGAGGGCGCTTCTAATCACATTGTTATAATAGGTGATTGCAACAACATCATCTGTAGTGACTAATACATCATGAGAACATTTTGAATCCATCAAGGACTAAAGCAAATCTTTAAAACCAGGCACGTCGCAGTAAAATGACAATTTACGACCAGTAAGAAATATCACACAATTTTCACAGGGTCATCAATTAGGAGACTAGACAGTGATTCTAAATGTAGTCTCCACCATAGGAAAAATAGGTTGCTGTGAAACCGATCATGCTTGTGGTAAAGGGAGTGAGTCCATTTCCCTTTGTCCGCAGCAGTAACAGTGGACAGTTCCAGTTACTAGTCACCAGTTTCAGAGCCTTTATTAAGCTCTCCCTTAAATAAAAAGTAGCACTCCGTAACATGTACCTGTTCCATTACTGCATATTGTGCCCCAGCTTATCGCGCCGGTGCTGAATTGCCTTTTTACTCCTAATTTTTTGGTACCCGCTGACTACTTGGCTGTGTTGTGATTTTAGAATGTATGTCAGCCTAGCACTACCAAGTTCAATGTTGCCAATCTAATTACTAAAGACTTAACTTTCAGACAGGTGCAAACGTACTGCCGTTTTCCATCTGGTTTTTTATCCAGATTTCCCAACTCATTTTTCATCCTGCTACATAGTGCTTTAGGAACATGGTTATTGCTTGCTTGATCATTTAGCAAAGCATGACTATTTATATACAAATAACTAATTAGTAGTAGCATTGTCACGGGAAAGAAAGCTAAAGGAAATATATCCTCAGCTAAAACAGTGGAGTCAACATCAGAGTGCAATTTATTCAACTCTCATGTCTCCAACAAGTGAATTAAAATGTGCAAAGTAAACACTCCTGGAAAAAAAAATTCTGAATGTGCACTGCACAAATGCTCTGAGGAGTTATGTAGCAAAGAATGGGCAAGGTCAACCAGAAGCAATGAAATGTACTGTTCTGGAGAAGCAACACATATATTGCTCCTCAGAATAGAATAAGAGAAGAGTCAATTGTTTTGCTTTCATTATGCAGAACCATTACTGTGCTGACTTTTTATAACCATCATTTGCAGTGGGGTTATGTATTATTTTGATTGCTTATACTCAGTCCATAAAACCATTTAAACAATTGCTTTTCACTCACATCAAATCTAAAATATGTTAACTGTCAAACCTAAAATAATTACAAAAATACATTCAAGACTACACTGTAATATGTCTATTAAAAGATGAATTTATTCTTCCAACTGCCGAGCTTGCTATTCCTCATTTTTACATAATAGGTCCAAAGCCATTCTTTCAAAGTCTGCATCCTTCTTCGAATCCGAAACAAGTAAACTAAGGGGCCATAGTTTCTTCTCTAGCCTCACCTTACATATGGCAGTCCAGAATCATTTGGTGTACTATTTGCACCTCCTTGCGACACAACCAACTTCTTAATTTGTTGCTACTTGACTTCCTGTTCCAGAAATTGGAAGCTTACCCAGTCTACACAGCAGGTAGGTTCTTCAGATATTGGGGCATGTCTCATGTACAAATGAACACAAAAGGATGATGGACGGAGTGCTGAAACTTTTCAAACATTCATCCCCATTCACAGATCTGAGTTAAATCCATTGCTCTTTTGCTCACTATGCCACGCCAGTTTGGACCCTGCCATATGCAAATCAGTCTTGACCCTGCTCCCCAATAAAACCGTCCAGCCCGAACTGCCAGACCAGGTCCTCCCTGGACCGGAAACAAGCATCCTGGGACCGGTTTCAGGCTATT
Source organism: Pleurodeles waltl (assembly GCF_031143425.1). Lineage (NCBI taxonomy): Eukaryota > Metazoa > Chordata > Amphibia > Caudata > Salamandridae > Pleurodeles > Pleurodeles waltl. The sequence goes on along the minus strand of NC_090442.1, from coordinate 397,713,696 downwards.
ACCCCCCCCATCAGTGAGGCTAGCTTGAATTCAGTGGCACAGTGAACAAGGGACCCACAACTGGGCATGCCCTAGCCACTTAGCCACTTCTGCAACACAAAAGGATGATGGACGGATTGCTGAAACTTTTCATGCACTCACCCCCAGTCACAGATCTGGGTTAAATCCTTCGTTATTTTGCTCAACATGCCACCTCAGTTTGGGAAGAGTCCAGCCTGAACTGGGGGAAAGAGTGCTTGAAAAGTTTCAGCACTCCGTCCATCATCCTTCTGTGTTCCATGTACAAATTAACTCATACACATACATACTTAAAATATTATGCATATTTCTCAAATGAGGGTTTCTAAAACAAGAACGTAATATCAGCAGCCACAGTACATGCTGCAATCTTTTTAAGTGCAGTACAAGGTAAAATTTTGGACCACAAAAGTGATTAATATAACTGGATGATGTAGAGAAGGCAATATTTGGAATTAGAGTGGATCACCCACCTCCTAAGGAATATCCTGGACTTAAGGGCAGCAGAAGCTGGATTGTGCATACTTGATATGCCTCGCCGAAAGCACTTTTGTTTCAAATGTCAGGGACATTTCACATTTTAATAGTTTTAGAGAATAAGCTGTATAGACTTACCATTATAGCACCCAAACTGATACATGGTTTATACTACCAATAAGTGGTCAGTCATCCAGATCCTGATCCCAAGACCAACTTACTGTTCGGATCAATGCTCCTGCTCACTCCTTGGGGAGCTTTCTCACCATAATCAGAAACATTCAGCAAATATGGCCCAACATACTGGTAATATATACATGTATTCTACACAACACGAGAGATTATTGAAGCAGGGCAGTTTGTTGACCATTATCAATGTGTCTCAATGCTGCCCTCCAAGAGCAGTGACCTTTCATGTCACTCAATATATTGCATGTGTTGACAGTTGCATCCTTTGGTTATACTTTTAGATTATTCAGATCATACAATGCCTATCTAGCACCACTGTTTGGACAGCAGCTCCCTATGTAGTAAGGGAGCAACAATGGACTGCTTGGAAGGTGGCTCAATGCATTGTTACCTAACATGCTGTCCCTGCTTATTCTAGGACTCAGATCTATAGAGTGCCAGGATGACCTTTCAGAACAGAGCAAGACGGTCGCTCTTGGACAAATGGTAAAATCTACACATCAATCAGATCTTGATCCGAACAAAGTATAGTCTCTAATAGTAGCACCCTGAACCGCAGTGGCTACACTGGGACAGTCATTGACTGACCAACTATTCAAAAAATAAAAGCTTCTAGAACCAGAACATTCTTCAAAATTGACCTCTTGATCAAGGCATAGAATTTGTCAGACATCATCAAAAATCAAGTGAATAATGGTCGCCCAGCTTGATAGCCAAGTATCTTGAATTAAGATAAAAGCTAATTACTGAAGACTTAAGTAGCCCTTTGTCTATAATGTATATTGTATAAACCAATTAGCTCAAACCGTACTGTGCATTTTTATTTTTCCTTGAAATTAATTACAGTTGCCAAACATTTGCACCCACTCAGCCCAATGGCCAAAAAGAACTTCAACTGCCATATATACTTTAAAGGATGGATCAACACAGCAGATTTCCAAGTAAGTGACTTTCTTTAAGCTATCAGACATCCACCACCGTCTCTTCCCCTAGAGCAGTGTTTCAACAAACTGTCAGTCCTGACCCACTGGTGAGTCGCAAGCTGATTTGTAGTTACTATTTCAATGGAAAATTTGCTGTCTTCAAATAACAATATGCCACAACACTAATCTTTATTATTACATTTAAAACAAAAACACTTGCCTCATGTCCATTAAAGCTAGGTGGGTCGCAGGAGTGTTGTAATAAAGTGTGTTTTGTTTCTAAAACGTTTATGAAGCATTGCCCTAAAGAGTGTTTAATTTGTAGTGAACATTACACGCTCAAAGTTTATGCATCTAGAATTAAGTCATTGCTTTTGATAACAAAGGAATTCGACCTTTACAGTGAATCTTTTTCTAAATCAAAACTCCCCAAACCCATAACAGACAGAGATTAGGATTTTAAATTACACTGGGTTTTACTTGCGTGCATGGGAAGCGGTGATTCCCAACTTCAGATTTCATCATTTAACATTAGCGTTCCTTTCCTCCTATCACCTGACTTTGATATGGACTTCTAAACATTTCTTATAATTACATTGCTCTGGGAAAGAGTCTAGACTCCAAGATCTCCAATTTTTTTCAAAATCAAATTGGTTGTCCTTGATAGTATCTGTTTTATCTTTATCCACAATAACACGCTGACCACTTAAAATATTTGAACTACAAAAAAACATGGTTAATCAATAAATTCTATATTATGTTTTCTCTCTTTGTTTTTGTTGAAATATATGCCACGCAAACAAATTAACCAGCCAGAATACTAGGTTTTGCATTATTTGCCTTATTTTCTACTGTAGGTATATCCTTTAGCCATTTAACTACCAATATAAAAGAAATCTGTACTGGACTGATAAAAGATTCAATTGATATTCATATATTGATGATGATGATTCCACCCCCAAAAAAAACCACAAGTACGTTTTTCTAACTGATGGAGGTCCACTGATTTTGACCATTTGGCAAATTCATGTCACTGTAACCTATTGAAGGCAGAGGCTTCTCTACATCTTTTTCTGTAAAATCAATTTCTCCCAGGAAGAAGCTGGTGATGGCTTCGTGTAGTTCTTAGAAATGAGGTTTCTTAACGCTTAAGATGTAGAAATTTGAAAATACACAAACAGTTTGGTGTGAATATTATTTGATCCACTCTATCCCATAATGATAACTGTAATTCTTTTTATCCACAATGTTGCCTTTTCTACCAATAGTTTAGTGGTAGACACTGTTCAAGTTATTTATGTATCTATTTAGATTCTATAAATTTAAATATTATATTAATTTAGCGGGAACCACACACTGTGAAACACAAGATTGTTCCTAAACATTAGTGAAGAGACCGTAAACTAGACATACTTTGAAAACATGGCTGCCTTACATTTTCTAGCACACAGTTCAGATCACTTGAGACCAGCACAAGGTGGCTTATTTTGACGCCTTAGCCTTTTTCACTTGTGAACTTTTCTGAATAGCCACAGGCTTGCTTCTATATATATATATCAAATGCAACACATGTTTGTAGGAAGGTAGCCTCTTTCTAGCCTTGTTACCCCCACTTTTGGCCTGTTTGTGAGTATATGTCAGGGTGTTCTTACTGACTCACTGGGATCCTGCTAGCCAGGGCCCAGTGCTCATAGTGAAAACCCTATGTTGTCAGTGTGTTTGATATGTGTTACTGGGATCCTGCTGGCCAGGACCCCAGTGCTCATAAGTTTGTGGTCTATATGTGTTCTGTGTGTGGTGCCTAACTGTATCACTGAGGCTCTGCTAACCAGAACCTCAGTGTTTATGCTCTCTCTGCTTTCTACATTTGTCACTGCAGGCTAGTGACTAAATTTACCAATTCTCATTGGCACACTGGTACACCCATATAATTCCCTTGTATATGGTACTTAGGTGCCTAGGGTATTGGGGTTCCAGGAGATCCCTATGGGCTGCAGTATTTCTTTTTCCACCCATAGGGAGCTCAGACAATTCTTACACAGGCCTGCCGCGGCAACCCGAGTGAAATAACGTCCACGTTATTTCACAGCCATTTTTCACTGCACAACTTATAAGTCACCTATATGTCTAACCCTCACTTAGTGAAGGTTGGGTGCCAAGTTACTTAGTGTGTGGGCACCCTAGAACTAGCCAAGGTGCCCCCACATCGTTCAGGGCAATTTCCCTGAACCTTGTGAGTGCGGGGACACCATTACAAGCGTGCACTGCACATAGGTCACTACCTATGTGTAGCGTCACCATGGTAACTCCGAACATGGCCATGTAACATGTCTAAGATCATGGAATTGTCACCCCAATACCATTCTGGTATTGGGGTGACAATTCCATGATCCCACGGGTCTCTGGCACAGAACCCAGGTAATGCCAAACTGCCTTTCCGGGGTTTCCACTGCAGCTGCTGCCAACCCCTCAGACAGGATTCTGCCCTCCTGGGGTCTGGGCAGCCCCGGCCCAGGAAGGCAGAACAAAGGATTTCCTCTGAGAGAGGGTGTTACACCCTCTCCCTTTGGAAATAGGTGTGAAGGGCTGGGAAGGAGTAGCCTCCCCCAGCCTCTGGAAATGCTTTGATGGGCACAGATGGTGCCCATCTCTGCATAAGCCAGTCTACACCGGTTCGGGGATCCCCCAGCCCTGCTCTGGCGCGAAACTGGACAACGGAAAGGGGGGTGACCACTCCCCTGACCAGTACCTCCGAGGGGAGGTGACCAGAGCTCCTCCAGTGTGTCCCAGACCTCTGCCATCTTGGATTCAGAGGTGTTGGGGGCACACTGGACTGCTCTGAGTGGCCAGTGCCAGCAGGTGACGCCAGAGGCCCCCTCTGATAGGCTCTTACCTCTCTTGGTAGCCAATCCTCCTTTTCTGGCTATTTAGGGTCTCTCCTCTGGGGTATTCTTCAGATAACGAATGCAAGAGCTCACCAGAGTTCCCCTGTACTTCCCCCTTCAACTTCTGCCAAGGATCGACCGCTGACTGCTCCAGGACGCCTGCAAAACCGCAACAAAGTAGCAAGACGACTACCAGCAACATTGTAGCACCTAATCCTGCCTGCTTTCTCGACTGCTCCTAGTGGTGCATGCTCTGAGGGCTGTCTGCCTTCACCCTGCACTGGAAATCCCGAAGAAATCTCCAATGGGTTGACTGAGTCTTCCCCCTGCTAACACAGGCACCAAACTTCTGCATCACCAGTCCTCTGGGTCCCCTCTAATCTCGACAAGCGTGGTCCCTGGAACACAGGAGCTATATCCAAGTGACCCCCACAGTCCAGTGATTCTTCAGTCCAAGTTTGGTGGAGGTAAGTCCTTGCCTCCCCACACTAGACTGCAAACCTGTGTACTGCATGATTTGCAGCTGCTTCGGCTTCTGTGCACTTCTCCAAGGATTCCTTTGTGCACAGCCTAGCCTGGGTCCCCAGCACTCCGTCCTGCAGTGTTCAACACTCTGAGTTGGACTCCGACGTCGTGGGACCCTCCTTTGCAACTCTGAGTTGACTCCGGTTCACAAATCTTCCAAGTGCCTGCTCCGGTACTTCTGCGGGTGCTGCCATCTTCTGTGGGGGCTCTCTGAGTTGCTGAGCGCCCCCTCTGTCTCCTCCTCCAAGGGGCGACATCTTGGTCCTTCCTGGTCCCCAGCAGCACCCAAAAACCTCTACAGCGACCCTTGCAGCTAGCAAGGCTTGTTTGCGGTATGTCTACGTGGAAACACTTCTGAAACATCCAGCACGCCGTGGGACATCTTCCATCCGAAGGAGAAGTTCCTAGTTCCCTTTTCGTTGTTGCAGAATCCTTGGCTTCTTCCACCCCGAGGCAGCCTCTTTGCAACCTGGGCTCCTGCCCCTCCTGGACACTATCGCAACTCTTGGACTTGGTCCCCTTGCCTTGCAGGTCCTCAGGTCTAGGACTCTGTCTTCAGTGCTCTGCTGGTGTTTGTGGTTCTTGCAGAATCCCCCTATCACAACTATTGTGTCCTATTGGGGTAGTAGGGGAACTTTACTCCTACTTGTCAGGGTCTTGGGGTGGGGTATCTTGGACACCCTGACTGTTTTCTTACAGTCCCAGCGACCCTCTACAATCTCCCATAGGTCTGGGGTCCATTTGTGATTCGCATTCCACTTTGGAGTATATGGTTTGTGTTGCCCCTAGACCTATGTTCACCTATTGCATCCTATTGTAATTCTACACTGTTTGCATTACTTTTCTTACTATTACTTACCTGTTTTGGGTTTGTGTACATATGACTTGTGTATATCACTTACCTTCTAACTGAGGGTACTCACTGAGATACTTGTGGCATATTGTCATAAAAATAAAGTACCTTTATTTTTAGTAACTCTGAGTATTGTGTTTTCTTATGATATTGTGCTATATGATATAAGTAGTATAGTAGGAGCTTTGCATGTCTCCTAGTTCAGCCTAAGCTGCTTGGCCATAGATACCTTCTATCAGCCTAAGCTGCTAGAAACACCTCTATTCTACTAATAAGGGATAACTGGACCTGGCACAGGGTGTAATTACCACAAAGTACCCACTATAAGCCAGGCCAGCCTCCTACAATGTTAAAGTTCATTCTTGCTTCCAGTGCAATGTGCTGGAACTCAGACAGTCTTAGGCTCTCATCACGACCCTGTCGGTCCAAAGACCACCAGGATGGCTGTGGTGGTGTCACTGCCGACAGGCCATCGGTGAATACTGCCAATTTAGGAGTCTCCACCCGTCCCGCCGCATTACCACATTCCGCCAGGCTGGAGGTGAGCACGTCTAGCACGGAGGATGGCGTGATACCGCTAGTGGTATCACGAGGTGGGAGACCACCAGCATTTTTCTGCTGGTCATACCGCTAGAAAAAGCTGGCGGTCTTTTACACCCTGGCAACAGGAATAAACATTCTTGTCACCAGGATACACTCTCACACACATCCACACAAACACCACCACGCAAATGCAACATACACACCATTCTCACTGACAAACACCACATACACACTCATATTCATGCGCATATATACATTCACACACCCCTCCCCAGCACATACATACATTCACACCCCCTACCCCAGCGCATACATACATTCACACATCCCCAGGGCATACATACATTCAATTCCCTCCCCCTGCACTGCATACACGCACTCACCTGCTCTCCCCGTCCACTGACACACACCCACTCGCTCCCCCTTTCGCTCACACAAACACACCCCCCTCCCCGCTCCCTTAAACATGCACCCCCCTTCCTGTTCACTTACATACACATGCACACACATAAACGCACTCACCCCATCCATCAGCTCCATCGCATTCATGCGCTTCATCGCACCCACGCACTCATTCGCTCATGCCCGCACACCCCCCTCAAACCACAAACACTTGCACACCCCCATCCACAAACACTCACTTGCCCCTCACCCCATCCACAAAAACTCACACGCGCAGACACCCACAAACACTCCACCACCCCTACATTCACAACAATCACACACACACACACACACACACCCTCTCCCCTGTTGAACGATCCACTTACCTCGTCCGTCGAGGAGGTTGTCTGGGAGAGAACAGGTCCTGGCACTTCTACCGCCGGCAGCACCTCACCATCTGGACATCGCCACACTGTATTACGGGTTGTAATACAGTGTTCAACCTCTTTTCTGTGTGGAGGTACCGCCTCTGCACCGCCGACCGCCAGAATGACTGGTCTCGAAATTCCACCCGAGTGCGGGCAGAACTCAGAGATCAATCGTATTAGGGTGGTCTTAAAAACCACCAGCACTGGTGGTTTTTGAAAAAGACCACTGAAGTTGTGATGAGGGCCTTAGTCTGATCACCCTTTTTGGCACTGGTTATTAATCTGGTGGCTTTACTGTGGATTCCCTGCAAAAAAAACACATAATGGTGTTTCCACTCAGCAGATGAGAAGTAAAGAGCCATGGGCCACTTGACCTAAATTTTCACATGGGCACATGTTTGATTTTCTTTAGAAGGTATATTTTATGCTGTGATTACCTGATCTGGTTTGAAATCTGATCATGAAGATCACTGGGAGTTTCGAGAGAAGCCAGGCAATTTTGTTACTGGAATGGAGTAATTCCAAAGGAATGACCATATCCAGGCATATTTAGCTTGTGAGGGATCTTTCCAGGGCACACGAGTAGGAATTACATTTTAATGGACGTAGCCTCAATATTTAATTGCCTGCTTGCCAAGCAAATATTTCTGATTTGTAATACTATCCATTGCCTCTCATTGTTGAGACTTTCAATGCCAAATTGGCAGATATGTAATTCTACGTTCAGGCCAGCTGAAATGGCAGAACCTGAAAAGATCCTTGAGGCTGTACTTGAAGTGCATCATTATATTTTCAATATACAAACATTTGTTTTATTCCAGGAGATTGATGTTTATAGTGACGCAAATTTCATCGAATCAGTAAGAGGTTTGTGACGGACGAAGACTAAGGTGTCATCTGCAATGTAATGCTCACTTCATCTTCATTTTCACTTCTTCCTCTTCTAGTAAATAAAAAAGGTTTATCGATGATACAAGTAGAAAACATCTCCAACAAAGGAGAAATATCCATTTAACAGTAATAGTATGCTAAACCACAAAAGCTCTAGGGAACCCTGAAGTGTAGCAGAGCGGCATGCAGAAATCAATCAAAAGTCTTATGTTTCTGTCATTGTTGTACAATCCACTCTAGAACTGGATAAATGCAGAGGGTCAAATATATTTTCACTTCATATTTAATATATTTATTGGCTTATTAGTTTTACAGTGAATTACATGTCACCTTTCTATCATTTCTGAATGCTGTAGTTATGTCAGAGCAGGTGTGTTATGTGTAGAGGGATAGAGTTTATTCAGATAATGGAGGGACCCACTCCAGTGTTCAACAGCAGAGCCCTCTTGTATTAGTGCTACTGATCCTTTCCTCTAAATATCCTTCATCTTTTTCTTTAACAATCTTCTAACGAGTTACGCAAGGGATCTTGGTGCATGACAAAACAAAATGATAAGCAAAAAGAATATAATCAGCCAGAAAGAATAAAGATAAGATTCTATGAATCATGAAATTTTGTTGAGAAAAATCAAACTTCTGCTGTATGCAAATAAAATACCACTAGAATTATCATCACACATTTAGATACTATACAAAAAAAGTTATCAGAGGTGAACTTGCCTGTTCTACAATGAAAACCAATAATGCATGTGCATATTACTATTGATCAAATGTTCAAAACAGGCACCAAAAAGGCAAATGTATTGAAACTGCAGGAACTAATGTATTAGAAATGTGTATTATATAGGGTAAGGTATATACTACAGCAGCTATAATGCAATTCATATGAACTGGCTTTTGCACTTTCCCTTTATGAAAAACATTTTTCATAAATGTGTTAGAGAAAACAATTCTGAAGATTTGAGGGGCAGCATTAAACTGGATATTCATATGTGGATAGAAGATTAGCAAAGATATAGCAAAAAAACACATTTCTTTCATAATAAAATACTTTGAACAAATCTGGGCAGATCTGGTAGGCATTTCTGACATTTACTGCTAAAGTAATAGCCAGTGATCATGACATACTCATACTATTTGCTTTGTGGGTGTTATTGTGCTATTGAAATCTGTCTGGCACTTGTAAGGAAAATGTTACTTACCCAGTAAGTATCTGCTCATGGCATGTAGTGCTGTAGATTCTCTGCATACTCCTGCCATCTAGTGTTGGGTACGGAGTGTTGCAAGTTGTTTTCTTCGAAGAAGCATTTTTCAGTGTCACAAGATCGAGTGACTCCTTCTCCTTGATACTGGGCATGGGCACTGACTCTTTTGTTAGATTGTTTTCCCGCAGGCAGGCGAAAAAAAGACTGAAGAGGAAGTTTGGAGAAAGATGTCCATGCAAATGTAACTACATATGTACAAATATAAAGTAACTGGAATGGTCACAGGCGTTGGGGAGGGCACATGTGAATCTACAGCACTACATACAATGAACAGATGCTTACTGGGTAAGTAACATTTTCTGCTCAATGGCATGTGTGGCTGTAGATACACATGATCAGCATAGATTGTAAAGCAATCGCTTCATAAAGCAGTTGCTAGCCTAAGGGAGTTGTAGTTGACTGGAAAAGTGTTTGTAGCACAGCTTGACCTACATTAGTTTGCTGATGTGCTAGTACATCCACACAGTAAAGTTTTGTAAATGTATGTAGGGTAGACCATGTAGCTGCCTTACAAATGTCAGCTATAAGTATGTTTCAGAGACAAGACATGGTGGCTCCTTTTTTTCCTAGTAGAATGTGCTCTAGAAGTAACAGGTAAATGTCTATTTGCTTTAGCATAGCAAGTTTGCATTCACTTCACTATCCATCTAGCTATGCTGTTTTTGGATATTGGACTGCCTTTGTGAGGTAGTGAAAACGCTACAAAGAGCTGTTTGGTTTTCCTCAAGTCTTTGGTTCTGTCAATGTAAAACATAAGTGATTGTTTAATATCTAAAGTGTGTAAAGCTCTTTCCGCAACTGACTCAGGCTGTGACAAGAATACTGGTAGTTCAATGTATTGGTTGATATGGAACTGGGTAACCACCTTAGGAAGGGTTTGTGCAAAGGACCACTTTGTCTCTATGAATCTGGAAGAAAGGTTCTTCCAAGATTAGGGCCTGGAGCTCATTAACATGTCTGAGTGATGTGATAGACTAAAAACACCACTTTCCAAGAAAGATACTGAAGAGGACAAGAATGAAGCAGCTCAAAAGGGGGGGGGCATAAGCCTGTTAAGCAAAATATTGAGGTTTCAGGATGGTGCAGGAGGCACTCTGGGTGGAATAACCCTTTTAAGTCCTTACATAAAAGCTTTGATGACTGGGACTCTGAACAAGAAAGTATGTTGTCTGTTTTGTAGATATGCAGCTATACTTGTGAGATGTAAACAAATGGAAGGGTAAGCTCAATTTGCTTTCTGTAAATGGAGCACATAAACAATGTCTTGGACAGTAGCTTTAATGGGATGAATACGTTTGGGTTGGCAGTAGCATACAAAACGATTCCATTTTGCAACATAACATGCTCTAGTTGTTGGTCTACGAGCTTCCCTGAGAAATGTCCATACATTCCGCAGGCAATCCTAACTAAGTAACCTAACTCTATGACTTCAGGAGCCATATCGCAAGGTTGAGTTACTTGGGGTCCGGATGGCTCATCTGTCCTTGATTTTGAGTGAGAATGCCCTGCCTGTTGGGGAGCTTCTTGTGGGGAAATACAGAGAGGTCCAGTAAGGCTGAGAACCAGGGCTGACGGGCGCAAGTGGGAGCCACCAGTATCATTATGAGAGATGTTTACCTGAGTTTCTGATCCAGAATTGGTAAGAGAGGGAGGAGAGGAAAGGCATAGGCAAATATACCAGACCAGTTCATCCAAAGAGTGTTGCCCTTGGATAGAGGGCGTGGGTACCTGGAGGTGAAGCTTGGGCATTTTGAGTTTTCTGCTGTGGTGAAAAGGTCTATCTGAGGAGTTCTCCACTTTAGGAAGTATATTTGAAGGACTTACCAGTGGAGTTCCCCTTTGTGGACTTGTTGCTACATCCTGCTGAGCAGTTCTACAAGTCGTTGTCTGTTACTGGGAGATACTCTGCCACCAGGTGAATGTGGTGGTGGAGAGCCCAATTTCATATTGTTTGAGAGAGTTGTGACAATCGGGACGATTGTGACCCCCCCTCCCCTGTTTCTGTAGGTAACACATGGGTGTCAAGTTGTCTGCGCAGATTAAGACAACCTTGGGATAGAGGTGATGAAGAAATGCTTTCAGGACTAGAATGAATGCCTGAAGCTTGAGGTAACTGATATGGAGGGATTGGCAACTGAGATCCCAAGGGCCCTGTACTGTGAGGTATTGATGGTAAGCACCCCAACTCATCAGTGATGCATCTGTGGTCAGACTGACCTGAGGCACAGGGTCAGGAAAAGGCCGCCCTTTCAACAGATTGGCGGTGTTCCACCTTCGCAGAGAGCGGCGAGCATTGTGGGCTGACAACTCTAGATCCTCCAGGTGACTCTGTGACTGAGACAACTGATGAGACGTACACTGCTGTAAGGGACCATGTGGAGTCTGGCATGGAGAACAATGGCAATGCAGGACACCATCATCTCTAACAAGCGCATAACAGTCCTGACTGTGTATGTGCGATTCTCCTGAAACTGGGGGATCGTGGACTGAAAATTCTGAATGCAGCCGGGCTGGGGGTAGACTAACCCCTATTCTGCACTGAGAACTGCTCCTAAAAAGGGCTGTATCTGAATAGGTTGTAGATTGTGTTTGGCAAAGTTGACTGTGAATCCCAATGTGTGAAGCAGGTTCACTGTCAGATAAGTGGTAGTGTGCTGTCTTTGATGAGCCAGTCGTCTAGGTAAGGGAACACATGTATGTTTTGTCTTCTGAGATGTGCGCCAACTACTGTTAAGTACTTTGTGAAGACTCTGGGAGCAGTTGTGACTTCCTAAGGCAGGACTATGAACTGGTAATGTTTGCCTGCAACCACGAATCTTAGGTATTTTCAGTGTGCAGGGTGGATGGGGATATGGAAGTAGGAGTATTTCAGATCTAGGGCCGTCAAAGTCACCTTGTTGTAGAAGCGGAATAACGTCTTGAAGAGTAACCATATGAAAGTGTTGTGCAAGAATGAAGTGGTTTAATGGTGTGAGGTCCAGAATAGGCAGATTCGTCTTTTTGGGGAATGAGAAAGTATAGGGAGTGTACCCCTGGATCCTTGGTGTTGTAAGGGGAAAGGCTTGATAGCCCCTTTGAGAAGAAGGAACTGAACCTATTGTTTGAGAAGCATGAGGTGCTTGTGGGATAGTCCAGAGGAGCTCCAGACAGTAGCCATGTTGGATAATGGAAAGAACCCATTGGTCCATGTTGATTGTGACCCATTATGGATGGAAATTCATCCCCTGACAGGTGTGGAGAGGGTGGGTGAATTCACTGATTTGCAGTGGAGGTAAAGCCTCTAAAGTTGTCTGGGCTGGGAAGTAGACACTTCTTTGGTTATAGATTTGTAACCACCTCTGAATGTGTGGGGGGGGGGCACAGTGGGCAGAGTTGCTTGAGATTGTCTGCGCCTATGCAACAATTTGCTGCCCTCTTGTGCAGGGCTCTTCTGGGAGAAATTGGAGGAGCTCCTCCTATATTTCATCAAAGAGAGCCCGGTCGTATCTAGCTAGCAGGGGTTGTGAGTTAGCGATATGCCAATGATTTGCTGCCTGTGCAGCCACACTTTTGCCAGCAACATCCAGCTTTTTACTCTCCTTGTCTGGATAAGAAGAGTCCCTTGTGGCCTGACTACTGACCTGTTTAAGTGCAGTGGTGGCCACTATAGGGTCTGGAGGGATCTGATGCAGGAGGGGTCAGAGGGAGCAGGCTTATATTTCTGGTCTACTCTAGGGGTGATAACCGTAGAGTGGACAGGTTCTTTAAAAAAAATTGTATGCGAGACGAAGCATGCTATGGAGCATGGGGAGAAACTCAATATCCCTATGTGTGGATGTAAGAGTATCGACCAGGAAGTCCTGCTCGATGGGGTCCATGTGCAGCTCATCATTATGGAAGGCAGCTGCCAGAGTTACTAGCTGCTGATAGGATGTACTATCCTCTGGCAGGGAGGGTCTTGTGGGGTACAAATTTGGGTCTGTATTTAACATGGAATCAGTGTCATATGTGTCCAATCGATCAGGGTTCTGCTGTGTCCCACCCAAATCCTACCCAGTGTATACAGGGGAACCTTGAGGTGTCAGATCTCCTACAATAGGTGAGGCAAGTGAGTGAGGAGAGGCAGGGAGTGAAGGAGGTGGATCAGGAGGAAGAGCAGAAGGCTTGTGTGTTGTGCTGGTAGCTTTGTCCATGACCTTCTTTGGAGGTGGAGAAGTGTCCAGGGCCTCTTCGAAGAATAGTTTCCTCTTTGACATAATGGGGTGGTAGGGGTGTGCAATAATGCACCCAGTACCCTCCTGTATATGGAGGTGGCGCTGTTGAGTGGCCATCGTCTCTAAAATAGGCTCAATTGGGTGATGGCGTAGCTGAAGACTGGCTGTAGTCTTTCTGCTCCGAAGGTGTTAGCTCCCTTGTTTTCAACGCTCAAGTTTTCGGCCTGCGTTCTTTTGTCAGCAGCAAAGCATAAGTGGAATCTGGTTGGCCTGGAGCCGAAGTACTCCGAGCTGAAGTTCGGACCGAGACAGCTACGATGTCTCGGTCCGAGGTGCAGGAGGTCATCACCGAAGAGTCTGTCTTGGTCTTAGCTATTTTCGGAGCCAGGCCAGAGGTCGGGCAGCCAAAACAGTTTTTCGGATCTGGCCATGACCTGCTGGCAGTTCGGCGACCTCTACAAGGGGCCTTTTAATAATCTCAGTGTGGGGAGGAGGGAACACAGTACCCACAAGCTGTGCGGATGTCACCTTGTGGCTTTCGATATCAGATTGCCTGCTGGAGTCCTGGATCAAAAAGGCATCCTCTTTTCTGGCTCCTCCTGGGCTTGTTCTTTCCCACAGAAGTCCAGGGTATCATCCAGAGTATTATGCGTCATCTACAACCTCTTTGGTCCTACAGGGTCTTCTTCAACTGGAAGAATTTACATGAGTTATAGGTGGCTTCCTGGTGGTCGGGGGAGAGGCACAAGTTACACATCAGATGTTGATTGGTGTGGGGGAATTTTGCCTGCACCGAGGACAAAAACTAAAAAGGTGTCCATTCTATCAGCTCAGCATATTTTTCAGTGCTGGGTGGTGAAGTAGGGCCGAAATGGAGGACACACGGTTGGTGCCCGGAGTGATGAGTGGAGGCAAACTGAATGAATGAAATAAGCAACTGTGAAACAATTCTGTCGATAAATAGAAGGCAGAAGGAAAGATTTTGAACCAGAACAAGTCGAAAGATGAAGCGAAGAGACACATCCGAACCAGACGGCGGAAAGAAAAAAAAAATCTAACAAAGGAGTTGGTGCCTATGAACAAGATCACTGAGAAGGAGGAGTCACTCAATCCTGTGACTGAAAAATGCTTCTTCGAAGAAAAACAACTTGCAACACTCAAGACCCAACACTAGATGGCAGGAGTATGCAGAGTATGTGTATTTACAGCCACACATGCCATCGAACATCATATTCCTACTGTATGGTCTTATGTTACTCAGTTTGTCTGACAGCTTTCATGTACCTTTTGCACCTGCTGTATTTATTGTACAAGAGGTATTTCTGCTTTTTTAAAACAAACTCCATGTGGTAAATCTGCATATATGCTTCTAAATACTTGCTTTTTTACGCTGACAAAAGAACAGTTCTATTGCTCCAACCCCGCACTTACATCACATGCACTAGCCTGTAAATCAGGCTGCAAATGTTCCACACAATTCCCAAAACATTAACTTTATAAAAAAAAATTGTGTTTCTCTCCTAACCCAGAAAGGTCATTTACAGCGCAGAATCTCTAATTTCTGAGGATGGAGCAACAGGGTTAAAGCAATCTGTACACATATATCAGTCATTTATTGTTTGAATTTCTAATGTTTACTGACACATGCCTTAGCATCCAGTAAGAGGTTATCTGGCTTAATATCTCGATGGATGAATCCTAGCTGATGAATGGCATCTATTGCCAGCACAGTTTCTGCAATGTAAAACTGAGTCTCCTCCTCTGTTAAGGTATCCTTCTTCATTAGCAAGGTCATCATATCACCTGCAAGAATAGAAAGGAAATCATTATACTAAGCACACCCAAACTGTTCGCAGCATCAATTCATAACCATGTTTTGTCAGTATGCCCACTGTAAGAATTATAACATTCCCCATTTTTCCTGCAGCAACATCAGTGAATCGCAACATAATAAGATCAAGCTTGCAGAATTTCACAGTATCAAATCCAACCAAAACACAAAGTAAAGATGCATGGCTTACAACCCCCCCCCCTAAAAAAAGAAAATAAAGCTGAAATTAGTAAAAATTCTTCAAAGTGGATTATGCATATAAAAAAAGCACCATTTATCTAATAAAATCTGGCAAAAGGTATCAATTAAAAGTAGTTTCCACACATACTCTTAGAATCAGTGACCAAAATTTGCTGGTGATTTATAGGTATTGCTTCACCCTCAGCGGCGGGAGACACCCGTCTCATGAAATGAGGGAAACTTTGAATTATTTCACTCAAACCTAGGACAGTAGGTTGATTGCTTAAACCTTTAAGTACAAAAAATAATTCCTGCTCTAGAGTCGTCCACATATTGGCTTCCTTCAATTAAAACTTCAGTATCACCAAAAGACATCAGAACCAGACTAGGCTATCTCAGACTAAAACTCCTATCAAACTGATCTTTGTGCAGCCCATTCCAAGATCCATCCAACAAACACCAACATGTCATGTTGCAGGTACTGACCACACCTTAGTGTTCAGGCTCTTGCATGCTGCCACTAGAGTCTACAAATTGACATCCTAGGGATGGTAGTGTACAAGAAAATAACTCAAAAGAAAAAAAATATTGTTGGGCAAGTAACACAGGTTTCCATAACTGATTATTTATGGATCCTAATCAGGTGAGCATGCAAAGCCATACACAAATGGTAGGGGCAGATTTAAGATCTCTGGTCAAACACATGATCATCAAACCAAGTTTACGCTGTGGAATTATAGCACAGAACAAGCAATGGCTGAAGAATAAACGAGAATACAGTTTTGTGTATCCTTACAACAAACATATTTTACAATAATGGCATATTACTTCCTATCTTCAAAAAAGAGCGAATATCATCCACTCGCCCCCCTTCTCGTCCAAACCCTACCTCACAAAAGCAGGGGTCCCCCAAGGGTCAATCATCTCACCTTTGCTTTTCAACATCTACATGATATCTTTACCAGAACTGATCAATGATTTCCATCTCACATGCTACAACTATGCAGATGACACACAAATACTACTTAAATTAGAAGACCCCAAAAACATTGAAAACTCACAAATCTTCAGTTGCCTCAGAGCCGTTGATCAGTGGATGACCTGGAGCCATCTCAAACTAAATGCCTCCAAAACTGAAATACTCATATGTGGTGACTGGAAAAATTATGACCCTCTGTGCGTCTGGCCTGACGATCTCGGACCACCTCCTCAATTATCCAAGGAAGTTAAAAACCTAGGAATCACCATGGATTCCAAGTTAACTATGAATGCCCAAGTAGACAAATTAGCACGCACAAGCTTCATCACCTTAAAGACTTTACGACGCATCTTTCCCCACCTCGGATTTCCACACAAGGTGCAAGCTACTATCTCGCTTGTACTATCCAAACTGGATTATGCCAATAGCCTCTACCATGGATCATCTCTATCCGTTATGAAAAAACTACAACGTATCCAGAATTCCGCAGCTAGGCTACTACTACATATAAAGCTGCAAGCCCACATCTCCCACTGGGTTACCCGTTGCCAGAAGATGCACTTTCAAGCTGCTTTGTATCACCCACAAAGCTATACATGGAACAGGACTTTTTCAAACAACTATGAACTGCATATGCCTATGTGGATACATATTTTTGTTTCCAGATTATATGTATATTTCTATTTATTTATAGTTTCTTTGGAAAATATGTATTGCTACTATGTTATAACAATAAAATACACACACACTCTTTAAACCTGTCTGACTAAGTATTTTTTACCCATGATTCTAATTATGTATTGTATGTGCATATGTGTGTGTGTGTATATATATATATATATATATATATATATATGTTGTTTCTGTGCTTGGCATGTTCGTGGATCATTGCATGGCTCCTGGTTTTTGGGTTGTTATACTAGATATCTATGAATTTCTGCTTTCATCTTATCACACTTATCTACTCATCACTCTTATGTCATGTCTCTATCAAACTATCCTCCATTCTCACTCTGACTCATCCCAAATCCCTTCTACCACTTTCATCTCCTAAAAATCTCTGCCTAAGCTCTTCCCTCCACCTCCAACTCACCAAACCTCACTCTATCTCTGTGACCTGCCACACAACCCTACTAAATTCTCCTGCATTCATCTCACCCTGCTACTATGCTCTCCCTAACCCTTCCACATACTCGTCCCTCTCCGCCCCCCTTTACTCATCCCAAGCCTTTGGGTTGAGTAAATGAAGGATATACTCCCAATTAACACTTCTGGATTTCTTTCCTCCTCCACCCCTCTATTACTCCAGTCTAACTAACAAACTCTCATATCCGCGGCTCAAATTAACTCATAATAATACTAAAACTGTACTCATTATTTAACGATACTAATCCATCACTAATTCTTGTTGGGTTCCGGAGTAGCGTGCTACTCATCGAAAATCGCTTTGACGCCTCGTCAGGGGTAGTAAGCGCTATATAAATACGATTACAATACATACAATACAATATTAATGGCCATACCTTTTCAGGTTTCTAAGCTAAAGTAATAAAAACAAATTCACTATCAACCTAGCCACTCGACTTAAAAAAGTTAATTATCCAAACGCTTATTATTCAAGGGCAAGGAGGAATGCAGTAAACAAGGCAAGAACAGTAATACAGCGTGTATACCATGATGCACCAACTGTAACAAACATTGGACACGGGGAAATAATGGAAAACAATTTGCTAGGTTTTCACATAATGACAACGTCTATCATATGTATTGTGTGGAAAATGAATATTCAGCACAAAGTCAGCCTAACTGAACTGATCATGATCAACATAAGCACAGTATATCACAAATGGCTTTAGTATTTTTGGAAAAATGAATAAGCAACAAAAAGGCTTCTATGGAAATTTACACTGTGTAGAATGAGTAAATATAATAAATATTTGATAAGGCAATAGCAATGATAGGAGTAAAGTTTTAAAACGAACAAATGAGCTAGTTGTGTAAAACAAAGAAAGCGAAGATGCCAATTAGGAGAAAGCTGAAGCAAAGGTTCTTCATATTGATGATCTTTGAAAGATGAATATTTTTCACTTAGTCAACAAGATCTCTAACACTTATTTTTCTTTTGCTACACCACAGAACACTGCAATTGGAATGTGTGTTAATTACGCAAAAGAAGAGGATTTATTTTTTTCTTTACCGTAATCCTAATCAGGATATTTCAGGTGTGTGGAAAAAGGTAGAAAAGGCATCTATGTTTAAACAAGCAATGGTAAAACCAATAGGTAGGTCTTTTAGCTTTGTAGTACATCATCCATGAGGCTTTACCGCATGGCTAAAAATAATGTTGATAATATAAAAATAACAATAATAATTAAAAATGTCAAAAAGGCACCTTCGATGCAGGGTCCTCTTCATTTTCTAGGCGTAAAACTTAAGCTGGAGTGCTAAACAAAACTAAAGTAGCACAAAAAGCGTGGGTGTACACGAGGGCAAGCACAACAGATAGGGGAGCGGAGAAGCACAGTGAGACAGAGAGCAACACAGAGTGCAGTGGGCAACACAAAAAAAACATGAGTCAGCTGGAAAACACATACATTCCCAGGGACTGCTTCACCCAAAAGAAAAAGATAGTGCTTGAAAAGCAAGAAGTAAAACCATAGACGCCAGCCAAACTAATAAAAAGCAGGCAAATGAGAAAGACCGGAAAGCATGTGACCCAGGTTTTGCAGGGTTTGAGATATTTACATTAAAAAACAACCATTTAGTCAACAAAAAAACCTTTCAGTAATTTTCTTCCAAAGTCGCATGAAAATATTTATTTCAAATGGGCAACAATATAAACGTTTTATTTTGACCTCTGTGCAATGCGTGTGAGAGAGAGGTAAAGAGAGAAAAATTCATGGCAATACACTACTACATACAATAATCCTGAATTTTATGTACCAGGATTAAAAATGTTCGGTTTGTATCTGTGCTGCAAAAATAAGCATTTCGTACAGTGTGCTGATCTGAAGGCATATATTACCTCCAAGTCGGAAGGCTAGCTATAATCAAAGGCTACACATAAGTTTCTGGGTTTTCTTCCACAAACGGGTATGGGATGTTAACCAATTGTCTAAAAATAGAACAAATAAAAACTAAAGATTGTGTATAATTTCTAATTAAGCTGTTTACAGCTGTATATTCCTCCAAGACAGTTGACGTTCTGACAGACAGCTGAAAGCCATTACATGTTCTTGAAAAAGAAGGGGATACAAAATCTTCTTCCTAAATGTTAAATGCAAATATATAAATGTAACTTGTTATGGAATAACAAGTCCCTGATGCAGGTCCACAGGAGTGCTCTGTAGTATGCTAATACAGCTCGAAAAAGCCAGATTTCTGATGAAAAACCCACTGTTGGATTTTAGAAAGCAGGCCATGTGAGTTAGGAAGCTAAATGCAAGAAGTTGTTTGGTATCAACAGTCTCATATTTAGGTTGGACTCAACAAGCTCATTTTTGCAACAGAATTTCTGAATGTCTGAAAAAACCCTGAAGATTAGAGGAATAGGAAGTAAAGTGAAATGCAAATGCCTGTTTTATAGCATAAAGTGGCCCAGAGACCATGGTTACAAATACCAACACAAAAGAACTGCCATTTTCCATTTGTTGCCTTTTATGACAGATCTAGGAAGGTGTCTACTGTTATCCACTTTTGGAAGGTGCTTCGAAACAAGGCATATTTTCTTTAAACAGGCATTTTAGCAAGAGAATCGTTATCAGCCAGTGAATTATAACAATCATCTTGTACTCAGAAAAGTCTAAGCTGTGCCATAACTAGTTTTCAGAATACTTTTCTAGTTGCCTCATTGATTATGCCCAGGAGGGAGCAGGAACACTAATTGTACAATTAGATCCAGATCATCAGATCACCTGGACAGTTTGGATAAGCAAATACTGAAACAATGGGGTTGAAGTCTGCTCTGTGAACGATCACTGCAGAGCCCATATGTCTTATAACAATTTACTTCCTGGATAATAGCATACTATTTAATCCTCTGCTCCCCTAATGAACCCCACCCCATCCAGTGATGAGGCCAGTCAACAAAAGTCAATATCCATCATGCTGCTAAAGTGGCTTGTGCTATGCGTTTGGGAAGACCACATGACTCATAATGATATACAAACTAGATGTCACAGAAGATAACCTGCTTGCTGACATTGAAATTCTTCATAAGAAAAATGAGCAGATCATGAAAAAGATGCAACTATTAGAAAAACAAGCATTTGCAATGCAACGGGTCTCACATTTGCTTGAGTTAGAGCTATAGGCATTGCAAACTCCTAACCGGACTTTTCTTACCACAACATGAAAATCAAAAGTAAAACAGTTTCACGTAAGCGAGCCGATTCACAGCGCCACAGCCACCATGAGCATCAGTGACACAAAAGGGAAAACAAGTTTGCTCGCAGTCAAACTTATCGGCATAAGTGCAATTGGCCATGAAACAGGGGCAATAGCCAAGGCGGTAACAAAACCTCCCCAAGGAGGGACAAACGTAAACCATTTACCAATGCCAAAGAATTTTTGAAGGGCAAGTCCACAAACCACAAACCAGTGATAATGATAGTGATGGGCGTGAGGTGGACGTTGTTAAAAGCCAGATAGATACCAACACCTCGGAAAGCAGCACATGCGCGCTGCTATGCTCGACCTAAAAAGGGAGCTTTCGGCTAAACCTGAAATCAAACTAACACAATCATGACGTACTTTTCGGAGCATACCAAAAGTCAATGTTTTCAATTTAACAAGTATCTGCATGTTTTCAATACACATCTATTAAAAAAAAAAAAAAAAAAAAAAAAAAAAAAAGAGAGAACTTGCAGGTTTTTACCCACTTCAAGAAGGAAGAAAAATATTTCATAGACCAGACTAAGAAAATTGTTTACTGAAGAAACTGGCGTCTTAGCAGCTACAGACCAGCTGCAATGTTACTAAACATACTTGGGAGAAGAACCCTAAAACGAACGATTGGGAAACCAAAACATCTGGTTTTTTATGTGTTGTGTAGTAGATAGGTGGTGAATGTGCTGACTTACTGTAATAGTTTAACACCTCTCCTCTAAATCTGTTCATAAAAAAAAAAAAAGTGGCAAGTTCGAGAAAAAAGTATATTGAAACAGGATATTGGTGCAAAGTAGGAGACAAGAGAGGAGCATTATGAGAAAGAGAAACATTAATATTAAAAAAAAAAAAAGGTAAAAGTAAAAGAGGGAAGACGGGTACCAATAACTGAAAAGATTTTGGGCAGCAAGCAGTTAAGTTTAAGAGTAAGATTAACATCAAGTGGGACAAAAAGTGAGAAAGAAGGCAAGTGAGAAAAACTAGAGTGATGTACAATGGCAAGGGGTATCACATGCAACTACAGCAAGACAGAAGTCAACAACAGGTGAAGGTAAGGAACATGCTACTTACCCTGTAAGCAACTGTTCAGGGCAGGTAGTACTGTAGATGCACATGCTTTACATACTACTGCCAGAGTTGGGTCCGGATGTGTGCAAGTTGTTTTTCTTCAAAGAAGTCTTTCGAGTCATGAGGTAGCGTGACTCCTCTTCTCCATGATAATGCACATTGGCATGGACTCCATTGTTAGATTGTTTTCTTTCCGCCATCAGGTTTGGACGTGTGTGCCTTCGCTCCGTTTCAACTACATTGTTAATTGTTTTCCCGCAGAAGGGTGAGAATGGAGTGCAGAATAAGTGTAGGTAATTAGATGTCAATCTGAATATAAAGTAGAAAACTGCAAGGGCCACCGGTGTCCAGGAAGGAGGGCTGGCACATGTGCATCTACAGCATTACATGCTACGAACAGGTGCTTAACATATTCTGGTCGAGGCATGTGTGTCTGTTGATACACATGCTTTGCATGGTCTGTAATGCAGTACCCCCTAAGAACTGGTGGCTAACCTGTGGGTATTCAAGTTGTCCGGAAACGTGTACATAGCACTGCCTGCCCTATATTGGCTTATAGGTGTACTAAAACATCCACACGATGTTTACTGAAAGTGTGTGGTGCAAACCACATAGCAGTTTTGCATATGTCAGGTTTCTTTGAAAGCCATGGATGCTCCTTTCTTCCTAGTAGTGTGTGCTCTAGGAGGTGCAATAGAGTTCTTTTTGCTTTTGCACATGTTTGATTGCACTTAACTAACCCTGTGGCCATGCCTGATTTAGATATAGGCTTTCCTTTATGGGAAGGTCAAAATGCAACAAATGGTTGGTTAATTTTCCTGAAAGTTTTAGTTCCTCCACAGTGTGTTGCACTTGGATTGTGAGTATGGGAACCTCAAGACTAAGTTTGGGCATTTTGTGTCTTCTGTGGTTGTGAAAAGGTCAACTTGAGGGAACCCCCATCTGTGGAAGCATGGGAGGAGGACAGCATGGGAGGGGGACTTGTTGGTGGAGTTCCCACTCGTGGACTTGTTGCTGCATTCTGCTGAGGAGGTATGTGAAATCATTGTCTGTGCCTGGGAGATATTCCGCTAACAGATAAATGTTGTGTTGTCCATGCCATCTCCATATCGTTTAATAGGTGAAATACTTGTGGAGAACATCCCACCCGCCCACCCCGTTTTTGTAGGTAATACATGGCTGTCATATTGTCTGTCTGGAGTAGGACTACCCTGTGAATGAGGTGAGGTAGTAATGCTTTCAACGCTAGGCGAACAGCTGGAAGCTCTAGGTAGTTAATGTGGAGACCCCGGTGTATGGTGTCCCAGAGACCCAGTACTGTGAGATCCTTTATATGTGCATCCTACCCATGAGTCATGTGTCAGTGGTGACAGTGATGTGAGGAACAGGGTCAATAAAAGGCTGCCCTTTCAACAGGTTAAGGTACTCCACCATTGTTGAAAATGATGGGTTTGGTGGTCTATCAACACTAGATCCAATAACTGATGAGACTACTATCGAGCTAAACATTCCTGTAATGGACACGTGTATTCGGGCATGGGGGACTGTGGCAATGCAGGAGGACATCATCCCCAAGAGGCAAACGACTGTTCTCACTGTGAGTTGTTGATTTGCCTCAAACTGAAGTAATAGTGTCTAAAAATTCTGGACTATTGCAGAATTCGGATAGGCTAATCCTACTTGTGTGTCTAGAATAGCCCATGGAGATGGCGGAGCCTACAGAGGATGTAGGTGAGACTTGGGAACAGTGTTGGCGATTCTCAAGTGGTGGAGCAGATCTATTGTAATCAGAGAATATTGTTGACACGGTTGGTGAGTGTTGGCTTTGATAAGCCAATCGTCCAGATATGGAAAGGCATGGACTTTTTGTCTGCATAGATAGACCATTACCACCGCTAGACACTTGCTGAGTACTGGGGATGCATTAATCACTCCAAAAGGAAGGACATTAAATAATAATATTAGCCAACTATCACAAACCTTAGATATTTGAGGTGAGCTAGGTATATCGGTATGTGAAAGTAGGCGTCCCTTAGGTCTAATGTGATCATAAACTCGTCCTGTTGAGCAACTGGCTTCACATCTTGCAAGGTGGGCACGTGGAAGTGCTCCAATGGGATGTACTCCGTTAGTGGTCTAAGATCTGGGACTGGCCATAAAGACCTGTCTTTTGTGTGGATTAGGAAGTATAGAGAGTACACTTCCGAACCCTGGTGTTGAAGCGGGGCAGGTTCTATAGCTCCTTTGAGAAGAGCTTGAGCTTCTTGTTTGAGCAGTGTTTGATGTTCCAGTGATAGCTTGTGAGTGTGTGGTGGAATTTTGGGAGGTGTGGTAGTGAGCTCCAGACAGTAGTTATGTTAGATAATGGCTAATACCCTCTGGCCATGTGGGCAGAAATTCCTGTAATTGGCCCCAACAGGTGTTATATGATTGGGGTAGGAGAGGGAAGTCATTGTTTGGTGGAAGGTGTTACTTCACGTGGGGAGGAAACCTTATACCTCTACCTTCGGCATTAGTGCTTCTGTAGAAATCACAGTAGTAGCCTCTTGGGGAGGTGCTTTGGCTCTGGTAATGTTAATAGGAGGTGAGGGCGTCTGAGGAGGTCGCCTTTGAGCTCCCACGATAGCCAGGACAGCAAAAAGTGCCAGAGGAGCAAGTGTCTGAGGGGCCCCCATTTCTTTCATCATCTCATTATTTGTTTTATATTCTCAAATGTGGCATCTATTTGAGTCCCAAAGAGATGTTTCTTTCAAAGGGCACATTAAGTACGTTTTGTTGTACTTCTGGTTGAAAACCAGTATTCAAAGCCATGCATGGCAACCAAGTGAGATGCCGTATAAATCCCCCTAACTGCGGTATCAGCAGAATCTGATGCACAGCATATAGGAGATGTTGGATATGAGTTTGCGCTCTCTGACAAGCTCTTGCCCACGTTTCTTATGCGCATCCAGAGATACTGGAGGGGATTCTCCATTTCATCCCAATGGGCCCAGTCATAACACGCCAAAAGGCCCTTAGAGTTTGTGATGCGACAATGATTAGCCGCATGTGCCTCAAACTCTCTTCCTCGCCGCCTCAATATGCTAACTCTCTTTATCAGGAGGCAGTCTTGCCACTTGGCTGCGAGCTGGCACACTTGCCAGCAGTGGTAGTGATGAGGCAGTCTGGTGGTAACTGGCCCCTAATATATATGGGATCAGATGGGGAGATCTTCTATTTTTTATCATAAACTCTGGGTTTTATGACCCTAGCCCTAATATGATCCTTGAATAGAACTGCTGTGTGTCATAGCATGCTCTTTAATATAGGGAGACACTGTGTAGCCTCATGTGTGTTTGGTAGTGTGTCAAAGAGGAAGTCTTCCTCTAGAGGTTCTTTATGCAATTTAGCATTGCAGAACAAAGCAGCTCTGGCTATAACCTCCTGATAAAAGGTAGCGTCATCAAGAGGAGAGGGGCAGGCAAGATATAAGTCTGGATCTGTGTTAGCTGGGGGATCAGCATCAAAGGCATCCCGGGAGGCATCTTGTGGTTGAGGCCCAAATGTATCTTGTGCCCCAACATACCCAGCAGTATCTGAATGAGGAGACCCTTGAGATGAGGTATCCACTGAATCTCCTACATATTGTGGTGGTGAAGGTGATGCTGGTGGTGGAGGAGGTGGTGAGGCTGGTGAAAGGGGTGGTGGCCTTGTCCACTCTCTTCTGCTGTTTGGGAGGAACAGGCACATCTGGGGCCTTTTGAAAAGTTAGCCTCCTTTTAGGTGGTGGTGGAGGTGTCCAAGTCGAAGCATTAGCAAGTATACATCTGGAATGGAGCTGGAGGTGAATCTGTTTTGGTTTAACATCCAGCTGTTCTTGTAGTTAATGAAGGATTGTCTCCACTGATGTGTCAGAACCAGACTTAGAGCTTGACTTCGGAGGTTTCAGTGCCAAGGAATATTTTGGCTTAGACACTGACACGCCGCTTAGCGTTGAGGTGGTAGACATCAACGGTCAGCTCAGCACTGAAGGTCAAGTAGGTGCCGGTTTTGTTCCAGGGCCGATGTACTTGATACTGAAGGCTTCGGCCTCAATGGAAGTTTCAGCACCGAACCTGAAGGCGGGGCGTCTGAAGCTGTTGCTTGGTGCCGACCATGGCTGGAAGGCAGTGGTGGACTGTGGGCCTCTGAGTGTGGATCCAGCAGGGTGAAATGTCTTTTAGAGGGACCCATAGGATGTATACTCATGGGCTGCGAAGCCGGAATTAACGTCCTCCATTTCTAAATCAACTTAGGTCCAGCAGGGACATTCCCTGCAGGGGCCGCGGTCGAAGCAAACTGAACCGATATAGATGTAACTCGATACGCAGATGGAAAACGCAATCAAAACAATACAGACTAAGGGAATGGGCTACATGAACCGAAAGGCAAATCATGATGGAGTCAAAATGGAGCGAAGGAACACACGGCCAAACCTGATGAAAGAAAACAATCTAACAATGGAGCCAATGCCCATGCGCATTACTACTGAGAGGAGTCGTCATTATACCTCGTGACAGGAAAGACTTCAAAGAAAAACAACTTGCTTACATCTGGACCCAACACTCTTAAGCCCCTCCATGAAGGTTTTAATACTGGCATTCTGAATAAAAACATGTTGCCTAATTTGTAGATAGGCAGCTAATGCAGCAAGATGTAACCTTATGGAGGTAAATGCCAGCCCAGAGAGTTATAAATAAAGCAGGTAACAGACAATGTTCTGTTCAGTGGCATTGAAAGGATCAATGTGTTTTTAATGACAATAACATATAAATCTCTTCCATTTAACTGTGCAGCATGCCCGAGTGTTAGGCCTATGAGCTTCCTTAAGAACGGCCTACATTTGGGTGGTAGATACAGGTAATTAACGTCTCTGACCTCAGGAGCCAGATATCTAGATTGAGAGCCTTGGGATATGGGTACCTGATTTTTCTATGGTTGAGTGAGAAGGTCAGGCCGTGGGGAACTACAGAGGTCCAGTGAGTTGTGAACCAGGGTTGAGCAGCCCATGTGGGACCCACTACTACAGTGTGAGAGATGTCTGCCTAAGCTTTTGAACCAGAAATGGATGGGGGGGGGGGGGTGTAGGCACATATCCCTGTCCAACTCATCCAGTAAGTTGTAATTGGATAGTGAGTGTGGGAACTTTGATGAAAAGTTTAGGCATTTGGCATTGTCTGCAGTTGCAAAGGGATCTATTTGAGGGAACCCCCCCATCTGTGAAAGTATGGAAAGAGGACTTCAAAGTGGTGTTCCCACTCGTGGGCACGTTGCTACATCCATCTGAGGTGGTCTGCAAAATTGTTGTCTGTTCCCGGAAGGTATTCCGCTAACAGGTGAATGTTTTGATGTAGAGCCCATCAAAAAAAAATGTTTAATAGGTGAGATAATTGTGGAGAACGTGTCCTACCCTGTTTTTGTGGACAACAACGGCTGTCATATTGTCCGTCTGGACAAAGTTGCCAATCAGTTGAGGTATGAATATTTTCAATGCTAGGTGAACAGCTTGAAGCTCTAGGTAGTTAATGATGTGGAGACCCTGGTGCTTCGAATCCCAGAGACCCTGTACTGTGAGATCATGCAAGTGTGCACCCTATGAAGATGCATCCATTGTGAAAGTGATGTGGGAAACCGGGTTGAGAAAAGGCAGCCCATGTAATAAGTTGCTGGTGTTCTACCACTGCAGAGTGATGAGTGCGGTGGTCTAACAACACTGGATCTTCTAATTCACCCTGCGTCAGAGACCATTGACGAGCTAAGCTTTTTTTTAACAGTCGCATATGTAGTCATGAATGGGGTACTATGGCAATGCAGGAGGCCATCATACCTAGAAGACACACGAGTGTCCTCACTGAGTTACTGATTTATCTGAAATTTGGGTAACAATGCTTGGAAACTCAGGATACTTAGAGGCTTGGGATAGGCTAATCATATTTGTGTGTTTGGAATAGCCCCTAAATACGGTTGAACCTGCAGAGGTTGAAAGTGAGATTGTGTGATACTGATGGTGAACTCTAAACGATGTAGCATATCTACTGTTGATAAGTTTTGGCTTTGTTAGGCCAATCGTCCAGATATGGAAATATGTGAACTTTTTTGTCTGCATAGATGGGTTGCTACCACTGCTGTGCATTTGGTAAATACTCAAGGTGCAGTAGTCCCCCGAAAAGGGAGAACTTTGAACTGATAATGTTTGTTGCTCATCACAAACCTGGTGGGTTCTATAGCTCCTTTGAGAAGAGCCTGAGCTTCTTGCATGAGCAGTGTTTGATGTTCCAGTGATAGCCTGTGAGTGTGAGGTGGAATGCTGGGAGGAGTGGTAATAAGCTCCAGACAATAGCCATGGTGGATAATGTCCACCACCCACTGGTCTGATGTAACTGTTTGCCATGTGGGTAAGAATTCCTGTGAATGCCCTCTGGCAGGTGTTATATGGTATGGGGAGAGGAGGTGCAGGGGTAGAAGAGGGAAGTCACAGAATGGTGGTGGTTTTAGTTCTGCATGGGCAAATACCATTACATCTGCCTTTGGCATTGTTTTCACTATAGAAGACTCAGAAATAACCTTGCGGGGAGGTTTGTTCACCCTGATTAATGAGGTAGGAGGTGGAGGTATTGGAAGAGGTCATCTTGGAACCTCCACAACAGTTTGGGCGGCGAAAAAAGTAATGGGAAGTAGGTATCTCAAGGGCCCCCATTGCTTTTTCTCTCTCTGTATCTTTTTTATTTTTTTCTAGTATTTGATTTACTAGGGGTCTGAACAAATGTTCCTAATCAAAAGGCACATTGATGACATTCTATTGTACATCTGGTTCTAAAACCAGAAATCCGCAGCCATGCATGGCGCCTCAGCAAGATACTGGTGTTGATACCCCTAGCTGCAGTGTTCACAGCATCCAAGGCCCAGCAAATTGAAGTATTTGAGAGAACCTAGCCTTCAGCAACGTGTTCATGTCCTCATTTGTTGTGTTCCTCTGGGAGATATTGGAGCAGATCCTCCATTTCATTCCAGTGGGCATGACTGTAACGAGCAAGTAGTCCCATTTAATTGGCACTACGCAAATAAATGGCGGATCGTGGGGCAGCCCTTTTCTCCACCGCACCAATATGCTTACTTTCTTTGTTACGCGGCAGGGATCTCCACCGGCTTGTGGGTTGGTATGTTTGCAAGCAGTGGTAATGATAAGCGGGTCTGGTGGTAATTTGTTCCTGATATAGATGGGATAAGGTGGGGAAGGTTTATACTTTGTCTACACTGGGCGCCATAACCCTAGCCCCAATAAATTCTATAAAGATGTCCCTCTGTGCATCTTAACATGCCCTTTATCATAGGGAGATACTGTGTGGCCCTATGAATAGTGGAAAGTGTTTCAAAGATGAAGTCCTATTCTAAAGGCTATTTATGGAGTTATACGTCGTGAAAGGCAGCAGCTCTATCTATAAGCTCCTGATATGATGTTGAGTCATCAAGCGTGGAGGGACGGGCGGGATATAGATCCGGGTCTGTGTCCCCTGAAAGGTCGATATCATAAGTATCCCAACGGTCGACATGCAGGAGTGGAGACCCCTGAGGTGAAATAACTTGTGGGTCTTCTACAGACAGTGGTGGAGAAGGTGAAGGTGGTGGTGGAGGTGGTAAGGGTGGGGGAAGAGGCAAAGGGCTGATGACCTTGTCAGACTTTTTCCAGTGTTTTGGTGGTACTGGTAAGTCCAGAGCCTCCTGGAAAGATAGCCATCTTTTGGGTGCTGGAGGAATTGGAGCTGAACATTTGTGAAGGATATGTCCAGTGTGAGGTCGGATGTAAATTTGCCTTTGCTTGGTATACAGCTGCTCTTGGAGTTTATGGAATATGAACTACACTGGCTTGCTGGAATCAGGCTAGGAAGTCGGCTTCTGGGTCCGCACCTGGCTTTAGTACTGAAGCTCCACTCTGCATCAAAGTGACAGATGTGGACTGCGATGTTTAGCTCGGTATCAAGGGTCCGGTAGGTACCGGGTAGCATTCCAGAACCTAAGTGCTTGATGCTCAAGGCTTTGGCAGGTGTTTTGGCACTGAGCCAGAGGGGGGAGCATCTGAACCAGTTGCCCTGTTCCAGACACGGCCTGAAGGCAGTGGAGACTAAGGGCCTCTGTATGTTGTTCCAGATGGGCTAAGTGTCTTTTGTAGGGATCGACACAGTCTTGATGGAGAGGGGGTGCCACACTCATAACCCTGTTGAGTCGGTGTATCTTCCTCCATCTCCAAGTCGACCTCGAGTTTGGAGATGGAACTGCCCTCTATTGACGACTCTTCCTCCACAGCAGACGAATCAGGGTGTTCTTCTTTGACATACTGATGGTCGAAGATGTCTAGAGTATCCTCATTGCTCCTGCACAACATTTCAAGGCAATGTGCTTGACAGTCTTGAAGGCTTTTCTTTGTGCAGAAAGAAAGGCAGACGTGTCATCCGCTTCCCTATGTTTGATTGCAAACTAAGTGCTGATCGGTTCAGGGATACTTTGTGTGGCAGTGCAGGCAATATCGGAAGAGCGTCTGTTCCATCACCAGCAAATCATACTCTGAAGAATGTAATGGAAACCGAAGAAAGGCCCCTAAGGGCAAGGCCCCGTAGGTAGGGCAGTTGTACCGAATCAACGAGCAATAGAGAAATAACTCAATACACAGAATGGAAAACAAGATCGAAAGAAATACTGGAAGGTGAACCGTGACTGTTGAAATGAAGCACAGGCACACACATGCAAACCCAATGTAAGAAAGACAACACTCTAACAATGGAATCTATGTCCATGCGCATTATCACCAAGGGGAGGAGTCTCTACTTCACGACAAGAAAGACTTATTTGAACAAAAAAACTTCCACACATTCGGACCTAACACTAGATGGAAGAAGTATGACAAGCATGTTTATCTACAGCTACACATGCCTCGAGCAGCTATTTTCACTGTGGCAGGTACAGCAGTCCTATATTGAAAACCAAATTAAGACTAAAATACGAATACTGTAACTCTGGAATGGGACCAGCTAGAAAAATGATTAAACAACTATTTTAATAGTTATTAAAACTCTAATTCAATAATTTAGTCCGATTTTTAATAAATATTAATAAAAAGTAATTCTTAGAATGTTACCATTTACCTGCCTAAAGTTGCTGGGGGCTTATTTGCATTGGCTCTCCAGCTTCTTGCAGAGATTAGTCTTGAACAGGTGGGAAATGCCTCCCAGGAGCAAACAGTCTGACCTTAACGGGCAGAGAGGACTCCTCTGAGCTCTACAGACTGTTCAGAGGGAAGGCTGTGGGCATCCTGATGATACCACAATGTCAAATACAACTCGACAGGTCTCTTAAGCTATATTTAACTCTTGGAGAGCACTTGAAAGGAGAGAACAGGATGCCAAAACAATTCCTGTGTATCTCCAGTCTGGTTGTTGAAGGCCTTTGATTTTGTCCTACCAGAGTCGGTCTCGAGGTTCGTTGTGTTGTGTTGTGTAATCTATGACTCTGGTGCAGCTCTACAAGTTTTGCTTTCGCACCCACAGGTGACATGGACGAACTTGGTTCAATGCACCAACTCTGAATGTGAAACATAGATTATTGTAGCCCCAAAGAATCCCTCTCAATACATTAAGTGGGATCATTGCTTTTGAGTTACACACAATCCCTAAAACCAAACCTGGGGCACCATGGTACCGGAAGCAAAATTATTTCATCCTTTACACACACACACAAATGGTCCTATGAAGAATGAACACGTTTAGCTGAAAGACTTCATTGCAACAAGTTGAACCTGTTTCTCAGCACATCTAAAGCAACCAGTAAGAATATAAAAAAACAGCGGATAGGCAGGTGGTGACCAACAAGAACAAAATTAACATTTCTAACATAGTTAAAATGTCACTTAAAACCTAACACCCTGAAATCTACTTCTATGTGCTATGCTAGGAGAGTACGGAAAGTAGGACTTGTAATCTAGACTTTCTTAGGGAGAAGCAATGCACTGCATACATATCTTATGACAGCAAAAGCTGTGGTTATCAGAGAAGTGAAGGCAGTGGTTCCTGTCAATGGAAAAAACACGCCTCAGTAGTGTCCTCTCTCTTGGACTCAGCTTGTTATGTGCATCACGTACGATGTAGAATTTTCTTGGTGCGCTGGCGTCTCCAGCAGTATCTTGTGAGATAATCTGAGCAAAGGACCTCTCCTGATCAAGAGGCAGTCGTATACTAAATCTTGTTGGAGACTGGCATTTTCGGACATAGGTTTAGGAATAATGTCTGCCATAGATTGTGTCCATCAAGATTTGCATTCCAGATATATCCTTATGAACATACAGGGTAAATGGACATCAATTCAGACTACACTATTTTGGCTATATTTCTGTGTTTGTTCTTATTTGACCTTGACACTGTGATAACTAGATACTTGTCCCAGGCTGACGTTGCATCAGGTATATCTACGAAACTGTCTGAATGACTTGACACTTTCACAGTTCTTGGAATAAGGTCAGGTGACATCTGTGTCAATGCCAGACATGATAGTGGTTCTGCACAAATTGAGGAAAATGGCGACTGACTCCCAATACCTAAAATTGAGAAACTGGCAACTTACATTACTTAAGTTTGGCCTACTTAAAATGGACTCGGACTTTAGGGGCTTTATGTCAGCTGTGGGTTCAGTGTGTGCTTCAAACTGGATTTTAGTGATAGATATGGGAGTACACTGGTGATTTCTCTATGAAAACTCCTACATAAGCACCCAGGCCTTGTAGCCCAAATTTAGTGTGGCCCAAAACTTTACAATCTTGAAAATGCCACATGACATTTTAGGCTTGTCTGCAGTAAAGCAAAATGAACTACAGAATATGTAGGTAGGATTACGTCTAAGAACTTTTATCCCATTACTTAGAGAGTGTACAGGAATCTCTCCCAATCCACTAGCTGATGCCAAGCATAAACATGGCACGTCAAGGCACCTTCATCAGAATATTACAGAACTTGCAAAAGGTTACCAGATGGACCGAAGTTACTGCACTTCACACCTCTTACCTGTGAGAAGAACCTAAGGAGGATGAAGTCCTTTTCACTTGAAATCAAAGAACAGAAAGATCTCCAAGGTCCATAAGAGTGGTCCCCTGGGTGGATCCAGTGACATAAAAAAGCTTAAGAGAACATTTCGGCAAAGAATCACAGCTGAGCAGGGGAAAACTGGCCTGGACTGAGTGTTCCTGATGTCTCTGCTTGTCACCCTGAGAGCCTTTAAGTGCTTGCCCTGATGTTCTCAGGGCCTTGGATGTGTCCTCATGTGGTTGTTTTTGGCACCAAAATAAGTTTGGGAACTTTTTCAACACTTCTGCTCCAGTCCTTCAAGGGGACCAACTGCAAAGTGTCCAATTCAGCAGCTCCATGGCATCACACTGAATTTCAGGTTTGTCTCACTGGAAGTTATTTTCCGCAGAAAAACAACAAAGTCCTTTTTCAGGTTGAGACTAACACTATTTTGAGCTTCCCTCTTTCCAGGCCCTAGCAAGATGAACCTACTTGGTGTATCTGACCAGCGATACATTGCCTTCATCCTCAAATCGTTTTGAGGTCCCACTCTACCACAATCCTTGACTACCATTGGGGCTTTGCTGCTCTATTTTGACATAAATGTTTGAAAATGAATATTGCCAGTTTTCCCTTACTGGATGATTGTTGTTTTTCTGACATTTTGCATACGGTTAGGTAATTCTAAATGCATCACACATTTTCATTAGGTTAGGCCTGCCTGCTTTGTGGCATAGTTACCAGAGGTTGAGCCCAGGTTTAGATTACTAAAACTACTGACTAAACCTAAGATGAAGGTGACTATTATTTGTGATGGGCACCGCTCCACCTCAACTAATAAAGCTCTCTCTCAATAATACTGCTCCTTTAAATCAAAACAAAAGTCAAACACCTCAAATTCACAAACTGTTTCAGAAATTAACTGACATTACCACTTACCTCCAGGAAGAAACTCCATTATCAGGTACAGGTTCCTTTTATCTTGAAAACTGTAAAACATCTTTACAACCCAGGCACCATCTGCTTCCACCAGTATGTCTCGCTCTGCTCGAATATGGGCCACCTGCATTTCAAAGGAATCCATATGTTACCACAGATTCTTTTAACACTAGATGAGTCTGGCAGATGTACATAAAACATTTGCCTAAACAACAATTCCAACACAAGTGTTTCAGAGTTTGAAATCTGTCCAGAGTGCAAATGTAGGAAACATTTAAGGCTGTATAAAAATATTATCTCTCCGTTAAAGTTCTGGTGGTAATGTGTTTTACAAAAATGTACATTTGTTTCAGTAGCATAAAACGCCATTAAACCTCTTTATCCTTCTGCACATCTTTAGGCTTCTAAAGGTTGCCAGTGACACCCAGTTTTAATGAATGGTCCCAGTCAGAGACACTACACTGTTGTTTTGATGGATGAACAATTCCAATGTCAAAACACTTTGTGTTTGTAGTATCTAAATTACAAAACCCTCAGTTTCTGGAACTCTAACCTTCATGCCCTCCTTTCACAAGTCAAAGTACATAATGTACATATACTTTATGTAATGTATATTTTTTTATATAATTTATATTGTATATAATTTATCTCACAGACAATCTGTGACCAGCAATAGTTAACTTTAGACCGCACATTGTAAATGATGGGGACTACTTCAGAACAGAGATGGTTAATAGCCATCAAGAGATTCTAAAATACATAAGCATAGGAAGCAAGGGGTGGGGTTGGGGAGAGAGTGCCCAACAGAAGAATACTTAACAAGCAGTAAGCTACCCAAATTTTAATGAAGGGGTCAGAATGGAGAAAATGAAAAAGAACTGCATAACCAGTGCTGCACCAGGTCAAATACCCACTCCACCAGATCAAGCCCACATAATGTGCTATTTCAGAATCTCAGGGTGGCTAGTAACAATCTTTGTCGCGAGAAAGATCCTGCCAATTATTCTTTGGGGTAGAAACTTGGACTAACTAGCCACAGGCTGAACATGAGGGAATAATGACCAACAACTTTAACATTGTACTTCATTGTGTTTAACTGTGCATATTCATTTACACTTTTGTTTACCTCTTACACACATTCACTGCACCATTACATATTTCTGTCTATTTTGCTACCACTATATTTTTAGTACCACCCAAATGTTTGAACCAATTCTAAATTAATTATACAATCATCTCTTGTTCTGTTCTAGCTTTTTTTAAATATAAATTCTGTCCTTTTGTGGAATCTAGTCAGCCTGTAAATGTTCGTAAATAATTTCTGCTGATGGAGCATTATTTCCACTTTTACAGTATTGTTGTTCCATTTCTTTTACTGCGTAGCTCTGTTTTGTGATCCCGCCTCCATTCTAAGCACCTTCTTTTGCCGCCAATCTCCTCTTCCTAGCTTAGATGACCCATGTGAACCACTCCCACTCCATGCCATCCCATTACCAGAGGGGTTTACACATCAAAATCACTACTTACTGAAGAGTAGACTTCATTTCTTCCAATTGCTGGGACCGTGTTCTCTACAAGGACACTTACTTCTGCCCAGCCTTTTCCTAAAGCCTCTTTTTGAATATTTATCAAGCTGCAAGTTTTCATGTATTCCTCTTATTGCTGGAAATCCACATAATCTCCATGATGTGATGGTTATCTTCCACCCGTCTGGTATAGACAAAGACAGATTCACCCTTCTGAGGCACCTAGGCAGGTCCCTACTATGAGGCTGCTAACTCCTGATCCTTTTCTCCTTCAACCAAACTGCGCTTCTGGGTTGAGCTTGAAAGTTATCAGGCTGCTAGGCTTTCCTAGCAACAAAGCAGAGCTGCCTAAAAAGCTACCAATGCAGAACAATTTAAAGTATTTTTGCCTTCAGACATTTTTTACATGTGCAATTTTGTACTGCAAAACTTTGAATGTGAGATTCTGTCTGGCAAAGCTTGAATATCCCCGTTTTCTACAAAGCAATAAAATAAAATATTGCAAACATTTGCCAAGAACAGCTAACCAGAGGAAAAAAAATATAGTGTTTGTAGAATTCCTGCTATCTCAGAATATTTCTGAAATCTCATCCATTCAGCTATTCCATACTAAAACCATGCAACTCCACTTCATGTGGTGAATAATTCCCTCCCTTCCGATACCGCACTAGAAAAACCCTAAACAAATACCATACCTACAGAAACTAGCGCACCAAATGCTCAAATTAAATTGTGCCGTGGTGCCAGCAGGCAATCGCTTAATTCTATTGCCTCCTTCCTGTTTGCTCTTTACTCATCTCACTTAAATTGGGAGAGGTCTTTCCTCCACCACTAAAGAGGAAAAAAATAATTTTAAGAAACACATTCTCAAGCTATATCTTACTGTACACTATGAGGGATGAAACAATTTGTACAATTTGGGTGTTAGCAACATTTCCGGTTTAATCGCAAGCAGAAAGATTACAGGTTGTTCTCCCTAATCTCACCATTATGAAATCACCTAGCAATGAACAAATCACTGCAATGGACAACATAAATTGTCTTGTATTTTTTTAAGAAAAGCTACTCAATTGAAAGTGGCACTTTCTTCAAAATGCATGATCTAAAATGTAGTACTGTTAGAGATGTTAATGCCAGGGATTCAAGGGGGGCAATAAATGGCAAGAGTAAAAAGATGGGAAATAGATCCAAAAATGAAAACATCCTTAGGATGGCCAACACGTGATAAAATATTATATTATGTTGTTACAAAATTTTAAAACAGCCAAATAGTATTTAAGTTAACTTCATTCTCTAACGAAGTTTCAAGTGCGGTTAGCTATTAATTTTAAAACAAATGTTAAATTACCAGGTTAGCCAAATTATCTGCAAGACATTTAAAAACTCATAATAAATTTCTTAAGTTAATTTCATGAAGATGCTACATCTCCCTCGTTCTCACCTTTCAAGTGCATATGTGGCACAAAATCCCTTATAATTCAAAACCCATGTAGTATAGTAAAAAGCAGTCATAAGGACGTACGTTCTGCCAAAAAATCTAAGCTCATGGATAAATAACAAAGTTAATTTGGGGTTTCACGGCGTAACCAATATTGTTAAACATCAGCCTATGGTTGTGGTTAATTGTCAGACTATTTATGAAATGATTACTGCGTGACTTTTCATGCTGCATAGATATGAGGCCACTGGAATAAAAGTAGATTCACTGTCAGTTTGGAGGCACAGAGTCATAGCAGCATTGCAATGTCTTATGAGGTTTCTAAAATAGAGGGCAAAAATATAGTCTTCTTTCTGGCAGAGAAAAAGTGCATAGCAGCATAAAGTGCAGGATTGATTATAACTACCTTGTGCGCAGTTACAGGAGGTGTCATGATTCTTGCTCGACCATCTCCTAGTGAAGGCCTTTCCAGGGAGGAAACCTAACATATGCATCATAAATTAAGCTTTTTGTTTCCGAAAATGTTGGTCCAGGTATTTCTCGTAACATGAAGTAGCTTTAATTTTCTGGAATAATGTAAATAGCTTACGTCCTTGCATTTTTTTTAACTCTATAACCAGTACTTTTCTTTAATTATTTCCAAGGTTGAGGGAACCATGACCTCTGGATTCGTTTGCAGCTTGTGAAGGAAAACATGCTGGTTAAGGACCCTGCAATATGAGTTAGCCATGGTACCTTATATGAATTAGTGCTTTGCTAGAGTTCACGAACATGCTTAAGGTAGATTGCAACGTTTGGTTTGTTCCATATTAATAAAATGCAGAAAAAGCTTCAATGTAGTTCAAAGCCCATTCATATCTTAAAGCCGTCATTGGGGTCTCTGGGCCAAGCTGCAACAGATGGCACAATTTTTTATTTTTTTTATTTTCAGGAGACAAGGAGCCACGCTGCATCTTCACAGCTCTGTTCCATATAGGTCTGCTGTCTGTGTTTTAGCTCGATAGGTTAGCAAAGCTGGTTTTGTGAATCTTCAACCAAACTTGCCACTCACCTGCAAAACAGCATCTGCGTGTTGGGACAGGCTACCTTTGCTCTGATTTTCTGCTTGGCCCAAGTTAGTTTTGCATCACATCTTACTCACAAATCATAAAAATCAGCCTGATCCTAAGGCAGACTGCAAACTTCAAATATATTCCTCAGATTATGCGGTGAATAAACCAACATGTTCTTTGTCTTACTGATATTGATTGCGAGGTTCTTCTGTGTGCAGTAGTTTTCAAAACCCTTGAGTAACTTATACTTAGAAAGCTCTGAGCATGCCAATAGTGCGGCGTCATCACCAAATATTTAAAAATCGATACTTTGCCCTCCACCCAAAAAATGATTGGGACATCTATATTTAGCAGTAGTGAGTGCTTCACAACACCGCTAATAAATACGCTAACTAATAAAGGTGCTAAGACACATTTATGTCTCACACCTGTTTTTATGGCAAAGCTTGGTGGCGCTCACCATTTGTGCCCAATCTCACTGCAGCTGCGTAGATGAAGTTGTTTCACTGCGTTCAGGAGCTTTGTACAAATACCGAGATTTTGCAGGCTCCATCAAAGGGCTTGTGTAGCCACTGAATAGAATGCGGCTTTTTAAGATCGATAAAAATTAGAAAGAATGCAGATGTTTTTGTTTTTTTGTAAGTGCACTTTAGGCAAGCACAATACAATCTAGACACTTGTTTAAAAATGCCTTGTGACTTGCGAAAAGCAGCTTGAAACAGTGACCAACTCTTGTGGTAATCAGCCCACGAATCTAACCGAGTTAGCAATAACTTGCCATAGATTTCACGCGCCGTCCAACAGTTGAGATCGGGCGGTAGTTAGCCGGATCATTTCGTGGACCTTTTTTGTGCAGTGACACCACGACTGTAGCTCTCCAAGATGCAGGAACCTCCCCAAACTCAAAAACTGCATTGTACATCACAGTTGCTATAGGCACCCAAACTGCCTTGTGGTAAATGTCCGTTGGAATGCTATCCGGGGCCTGAGCTTTAATTTGCTTCTGGCTTAAAATAACAAATCGAACTAACTCTTCAGTGAATTCTGAACATATTATGTCAGAATTTTCCAAAACTATTGTTAAAGAGTTAATGGAATCTATTTCTTCGATGTGGCTTGGGCAGATGCATTCTGTTCACTTTGGTGGAATGAATGATTCATGGCCATAAAACTCTGTACCCAAGAATGCGCTGGGATGCCCGTTTGGAGGGTTCTGACGTGCCTTGTTTGCCTCATCTAATTAAGCCCCAGAAGTGCTGTGCATTCTCGTCTTGTACTGCCGGCTTGAGTACTGCCTATGCTTTGACACGAAACGTCTTTTTTTAATGTCCAATTAACTGTTAAATTGCTCACAGATTGGTGAGAAGTAGGGCTATATAAGGTCATGCCTGTTGGATTATGCAATGATTATGGCTCAACTGCGCGGACAGTAAAAACAGGTACTAAATGGGTTTTGTTGGGGGAGATGGGCGTGGATAGGGTACTTGAGACCAACGGCTGCTGCAAGGTAAAAGACCTGCTCAGTGTGACCTTAAATAGAACATTTCAGAGGGGAACCATTAATTTCATTTCGGTTGGCCATTTTATTTTGAAAGGCATGGTCCCCGGCTGAGAAAACCTGGAATTCTCTCAAATTTGATTTCTGAGGTTCAATACCATCCATCACACTAGAGCAACGCCTAGTAGGCGGAACAATGAAGACACTTCAGTATAAACCTTTTACACACTGAAAAACACATTTGACAATAATATGATTACTTAAAAATACTAAAGGTGTGCAACATCTCCATACTGACAGCATATACACGTAACAAAAAAAAGAGAGGAAATCCTAACTCTAACAAAAGACCTCTTCCCAGACAGGTATCAGTGGGACTTATTTCCCCTGAAAGAAAGTCGATTACATTTTCTGAGCAGGTTCTACAGGTCACACACACAGAAAGCACTCCCATAATAAAGGTTGTTGGCATAAGTTAGATTCTGTGAATGTTGACGAAGAATTCAGTTCATGAACTGACAAAATGGCAGGTCAAGTTGCATCTTTAGATCATAGAGGAAATTAGTTTAGGGATATGCAGTTGGTTCCACTGCTCAGCAAACATTCATGCTTTTGATGGTAATCAGACTCTGTTCATGACATCACATGTTGGGCCACTCTAAGTCCCATGATGCAGCAATCGGGAGCTGCATCACCATGCTTAATGCCTTCATTCCACTTGCGGACAGAAACATAATGGGTTATAACTTAAAAGTAAGGCCGCTCCATTACTGGGGAATAAATCCTTGAATCTTCAATATCAAAACGTACAAAACAGGATGTACAGTTTAACGTTCTACAAACCTGTTCTTTTTCCAGCATGTCTGACTTTCGCAAAATTTTCATTGCATAGATATGACCAGTGTCTTTCTTCTGAACAAGGCGCACCTAAAAGTAAAGGAGATGGCAAATGCTTAATGCAGAACTGATGCAGTCACTTGCTTTGCTGCTCTCACCACCGCTCTCGCGCAATGTATGGTATCTTAAATGACAAGTGAACATGTTGCAAACGTCCGAGCTCCTAGTTAAGAGTTAAATGAAAAGCATGTAAAATCGAAACTTTACATTTGTAGCTACGTGATGGAATACGTGGGCAGACCTCACTCTAAAGAAAAGGGGATGCTGAAAACGGACCGACTGGAATAATAGGTTCAACAAGACAAAAAAAAAAAAAAAAAAGCACTAAGAGCAAATACTTCAGGCACAAACCTCTCCGAACGCTCCTCTTCCAATGACCTTTAAAGATTCGAAGTCTTCCAGTCCAAGGCGTGTTCTCTTGAGCCGCAAAAACTCTGTTTCTTTACGGGCATGTTGTGACCTCCGAAGCTTTTTCTGGAGAAAACATGGTGTTTATGCGTGAATTTTTAGTTACCCTTTACAAGTTCACTACATTAAAACATTCAAGTCTAAACAACATGTATAATGTCACTATTAAGACAGACACCAGAATGTAAATATTATCTTCTTTATTTTAAAAGTTGCAGTCTCAAAAACTTTGTAAATAAGGTTCACACAGGAGCGATGTCCGTCATGCACGCCGCTGTCCTTCTCCCAACTGCCAACCCCCGAACACTCCCTTTCCAAAACTTTACCTTGGTACTCTTGCACCTTTTCCCTCAATACCAAAATAAGTATCATCCAGACCCCTTTTGTTTCCTATTCTTTACCCAGCAAGGAATCAATTTGGAAGATGGTTTCCGACCTCTTAATAATTCAAAATATGTTTTTCCAGTAACTGAATGTTGTGTAAACCTGTAAGACAGCAACATATTTTGGATGGCCTCCTTCCAGGATGACTTGGATCCTAAAGCCAATTGTATTGTTTCCTTAATCACCTTGTTAAATCTTTCCACCTGACCATTCCCTTCAGGATGATACAATGATACCCTTACATGTGTTACACCACAGCTCTTCAAGAATGATTGCATTTTCTCAGAAGTGAGTTGCACCCCATTGTCCGAAACCAAGGTTTCAGGAATACCGTCCCTCGCAAATACATCTTTTAAGAATTCTTTGACTATGTCAGTAGTTATAATGCTCACCATACGAACTTCTGGCCACTTAGGAAAGTAGTCAATTAAAACAACAGCATATGCTTCCTTAGAAGATAGGGTGACGAACGGGCCCATAAAATCTATTGCAGTTTTATGCCATGGACCATCAGGCAGTTCTACTACTTGTAATGGCACCAACAACGGCTTCACTGACTTATCACTCATCATACATTCATCACAATCTCTCACCCAACGGTCCACCATGCCATCTAAACCCGGCCACCAAAAGATTTCCTTAATCTTCCTCCTAGTACTCGCCATTCCTCCATGACCCTCATGCCCCACCTTGATTATGACATTACGCATACCATAGGGCGGTACAATTTTATCGCCTCTCAATACAATGTCATTCGACACCAACAACTCATCTTTAACCTTATAATATGTACTGCACTCACCTCGCAAACTACATTCTGTTGGCCACCCCTTCAAAATAAAATCTTTCACCTCAACAAGACTTC
This sequence comes from Pleurodeles waltl, assembly GCF_031143425.1. Classification (NCBI taxonomy): domain Eukaryota; kingdom Metazoa; phylum Chordata; class Amphibia; order Caudata; family Salamandridae; genus Pleurodeles; species Pleurodeles waltl. Next base: position 397,671,608 of record NC_090442.1, on the reverse strand, counting down.
ATCTTTTTGCATTTCCTTCATCCACACACACTCAGATATCTCACTGTTCACCTCTCCTTTTTTTCAGAAACATCATATCCTCACATTTGTTATCATCACACTCCTCGACAGCTCCTGGTGACAGAGGTAATCTAGATAACCCATCTGCCACACAATTGCTTTTCCCTGGTAAATGTACAATTTCAAAATGATACATCTGTAATTTTGAGGCCAATCTCGCCAACCTAGGAGTAAGGTTGCTTCCACCCTTGAACTCAATATATTGGCCAGAGGTTTGTGATCTGTACATATCTTAAATTTTCGCCCCCATATATACATTCTAAATCGTTGCACCGCCCATGTAGATGTCAATAACTTTTTCTCAATCACTGAATAGTTCCTTTCTGCAGGTGATAAAGTACGGGATGCGTATGCAACTACCCATCAGTTCCCTTTCCTTTGTTGAGACAATACTGCACCAATGCCATATCCACAAGCATCCACTGATATGGTACAATCAGTAGTCTCATCAAATGATTTTAAACAAGATGCATTCACGATGTCTTCTTTTATAGCTGCAAACTCCTCGGCATGTAGTTGTTTCCAGCAAAACGTCGTATTTTTCCTGAGCAGGGCACGAAGATTTTCCACCTTAGATGCAAAATTCTCCACAAAGCGAGAATAAAACTCAGCTAGTCACAAAAATTAGAGGAGTTGCTCCTTACTCGTAGGTTCCGGAGCTTCACGAATAGCCTTCACGTGGATAATTTTAGGCTGAGTTCCATCCTTAGAAATAATGTGGCCTAAATACTCTACGTGACTCTAACCAAATTTACATTTTTGTTCTTTAACAGTTAATCCAAAATCCTTTAGTGCCTGCAAAACCACCTTTAAGTTATTGTCATGCTCAGTTTTATCCTTCCATTATATTAATATGTCATCTTGGAACACCTTTGCACCCTTTACATCTCAAAGTATTTTGGATAACTTCCATTGGAAAATTGCAGATGCGCTGGCTAACCCAAATAGCATCCTTTTATACTGAAACATTCCTTCAGGTATAATAAATGCTATACAATGCTTAGATTCAGGATTCAAATGTATTTGATGGTAAGTGCTAGCCAAATCAATTGTTGAAAAAACTGTAGCATCTCCAATTGAGGACATCAATTCCTGCAAATTAGGTAATGGGAAAGCATCTACCCAAATTGCATAATTTAGTGCTCGCAAGTCCACACACAACCTAAGGTCCCCATTAGACTTCACTGAAATTACAATAGGGGAGACCCAATCAGAACACTCTATGGGTTTAATAATATCATTATTACAGAAATACTGTAACATTTCTTTTAATTTCTCTCTATAATTAAAGGTAACATTCCTTAACCTTTGCCTCACTGGAACAGCATCCTTCTTTAATACAGTAGTGTGTTGGAAATCTTTCATGCTCCCCAATTGATTGTTAAAGACTGTTGGAAACATATTTTTTAAGTCATTGTACAAATCATTCTGCCACCCTTCCTCGCCCACTGTGTACACTGGTGGATTAGTATTAGGATCAACTTTTAATCCTAATTCACATATATGTGGCCAACCCAAAATTGTTGCGCCACTCTCAGCTATGAGAATCTCTCCTGAACACCTATTGTTTGCAAATTCATTCACTGCTTGCACTTTTCCCACAATCGCAATTTTATGTCCAGAATAACTACATGGGCTTAATCTAGTATTTTCTATAATTCCCTTCCGGGCCACAACTGATTAAATAATGTTTTCCCCATAATAGTGTACCACACACACGAGTATACCATGACTTCCACTTGAACACCATCAATACTTAAGTAAGACCTTGGAAATCGATGACTTTTCTCCTTAACATTACTACTTTGAATACTTAACACCATGTTCTGCATACCTTCCTCAATCCCATCACCCAAACCCTCCACAACACAACTCACAGTTCTCCCTGAACTTTTACAGACACATGCAAAATGTCCTTTTTATTTTTATTTTGCAAATACTACAAGCTTTTCCAATAGCGGGACATCCACTAAAATTCGCAAAATGAATACTAGCACCACATCTGAAACACAGCTTGATATTGTTATTTGTACTACTTTTGTATGATGCACCAATAACCTGTGTAATACCTTTCTTTTTCTTATCCTTATCATCCTTATCACCAGTCACACTACACACAGTACCATTATCTTTGATTTAATTCCTCAATCTGTATGCAACCCCCTGTTATCTCAATACCCCTTGCCACTTCAAAAGCCGTTTTCAAAGATAATTCTCCTGAAGACCATAGTTTCTCTTATATTTTTTTAGATTTAGTTTTCATCAACAATTGATCTCTTAAAACTTGGTCATAAGTCATATGATCAAAAGCACAAGTAACTGCAAGGCCTCTTAATACTGCCATATACTCGTCAATAGACTCATCTACTTTCTGTTCCCTGGAATAAAACTTGTATCTCTCCATGACCACATTGATCTTTCTATCGTACCTCTCCTGTAACTGTTTCAACGCACACTTGTATACATCATCCGCATTCACATTTTCCACTGGTGGCAATTTTTTTAATTCCCTCAAACCAACAGCTCCCAAACGATGTTTGAGCAGAGACAAATGTCTTTCAGGTGAACACTCACCATGTTCTAATACATCACCATATGCTTCAAATAAATCTAACCACAATTCCCACTGAATGGGAGGGTCTCCAGGTTCATTTAAAAAAATGGTGGGGGTTGTATACTAGACATTTTACACAACTAACAGAGGTCAGAATGTTTTAACACATAAAAAAAAAATACTACCCACTTCTAACACTAGAGATGACAACTTCCACAAATCTGAAAAGTGCCCCAAAAAAATAAAATATATATGCTCAATATAATATGTCTTGAACAAGTATAAATTACTTCAGTAAATACAACCAAACCCAAAAAATGGACCAGAAGAAAGGTGTGTATCTGAATGATAAGCACAAAGGTGTGCCCATCACCGTAGTCCAATTATAAATGTAGAAGAAGGGCGTGCCTATCGCCAGTGTTTCCAGCAATTCTCTGAATGATAAGCAGAAAGGTGTGCCTATCACCTTAGTTCAATTCTATAACAATAGCAATAATAATTGCAATGCTTTCCAGGCAAAGGATCCTCCAATTTGGCCGCCGTAGACCACACACGTTCATTCAACAGGAATTTGCGCACATGGTTACCCATAATTCTATGCTTGTTGAAGTTCCCAATCCTTCAATATGGCCGCTGTGAATTTCAGTATTTTCTAAAGGAATTCAGGCACACCACCACCCAGAATTTCATCCACCACGAACAGTATTTTAATGAAGTCGAGCCCACGTCGTACTGACAGCAGCAGAACCAAGAAAATTAAGAGCCAAACCGATGCACGTCAACAGCTCCTGTAAACAAGCACGTCACCAACACGACATCGCTCCTGCCCACCTCATCGCCATTATTAAGACGGATGCCAGAATGTAAATATTCTCTTCTTTATTTCAACAGTCGTAGTCTCAAAAACGTTGTAAATAAGGTTCACACAGGAGCGATGTCAGCCCCACACACGTCGCACACCGCTGTCCTTCTCCCAACTGCCAACCCCCGAACACTCACTTTCCCCACATTCTTAATTTACGGTGGATCAAATTTCATTGAAAAACATTTGAGCCGCGCCACAGTCACTGCTATAAAATATATGTGGAAAACAAAAAGAAAACTAAACTTAAGCAGTACTACAATGGCAAAGTGACGGACATGCTGACAATGGTTTATTTTTACGCTCTCAACATATTATCGGACAAATGCAAATAGATAGATAAGACATACCACCTATTAAAAAAAATCTACTTTTGGGTCAATGCTCCGCAAAGACATGAATAACCAATCACACATGGACTGAAGGGAAAGTACAAATCCATGTATTTTTTCAAATTGAAAATAAGTGTTCTAATTTTACTGAAGGAATTTCTATACAGACAATACTCGTAGCCAAACAAAACAAATACAGGCCAAGCATTTCTCTGTATTTTTTTTTGTTTGTTTGTTTTTTGGAAAGTTGACTCTCCCGCTACTATCCTTTTAACTAGAAATCTCTCTGCAATGCGGCAGGCCATTTCGACCAAATATTTCAGCCCAAGGGCAGAAAAACCCACTGTAAGACCAGCACACCGCCCAAGGGGCCCTTATTTCATTTTTTGGGGGAATCGAGAAAAGACAAGATTTTTCTTTTAATTCCTAGACTCGCAGCAGCCACACAACCTAAGTAAATCTCAGGGTCGACCTCCCCGAAACGTTCCTCCTACAGAGAACAGTGGGAGTGAGGCTGGCAAAACATTAATGGCCATAAAGACAGAAAACGTATTGTGATTAATGATATTTTTGCCTTGTAAGGATGGGACAAAGACACCAGGACAACAAATAGTGCAGGGGTGTGGAATTTATTAAAATTCCAGGGGACAGGTTGCTTCTCAAATCTACTTGTCCTGTAAAAAGATCTACTTGTCCCTTTGGTGCCATGTAGTGTGGCGACAAATTATGGCAGCAATCTCATTATGTAAGAGCTCTGATAATAGCCTCTCTGATTATGCCAGGGCTACTACCATAGTAGGGCTTAAATACTTGCAGTTTCAATCCCTACTGTAGCAATTTCCTTATTTTGCCACCTTTCTGCAGATCTGCATACTGGGGCTGGAGAAAGCAGTAAGCAATAGTTCCAGGGCTGGAATGCCTTTGAGTCTGCAAACCTACTAACCTGCATGTTTTAAAGATTTTCACCAGCTGCTCTCTAATATTTTCCCATAATAAGAAAGGTTGGACATTTACTCCTGACAATGGCAGAATTAGAACTTCTTCCAGGGTTGGGAAGAAAGTGGCTGGAGGGAAAATGAACTTGCAAATGCTCAATAGATTTTCACATGAGCAAATCTGCACATCGTATTTACCCATGCTAAAATACAGTTCACAAATATTTTATAGGGGTACAACATATACCATGGGTGCACTTTTGTGACTTTCTTTAAGAATTTGGGGCCACATGTAGGTAGGTTCAGATTTGCGACCCGCAAATTGCGAGTCAGAGCGACTCGCAATTTGCGAGTTGCAAATCCGAATGTAGGATGGTGTCCCTGACACCATCTGTGATTCGCAAGGGCTTCGCAAATGCCCACCTCATGAATAATCATGAGGTGGGTCGCAATTTGCGACCCCCTTGCGAATGGCGGCGCTCACAGGGATGGTGGCCCTCACAGGGATGGTGGCCTGCTGGAGACAGCAGACCACCATGTCTGTGACTGCTTTTCAATAAAGCATTTTTTTTTTTGTAATGCAGCCCGTTTTCCTTAAAGGAAAACGAGATGCATTAAAAAAACGAAAAATGAAACGTTTTTCTTCTGCGGACCTCTGCCTGCTCTGAATTTTTTTTTACAGTGACATTCACAATGGGTGCAAAGTGCGATTGGTTTGCGCCCGCGGTCACAAAACAATCCTACATTGCACTGCGAGTCGCAATTAGGAAGGGAACACCCCTTCCTAATTGCGAGTCGCAAACCCGTTTTGCGATTCGGTAACCAGGTTACCGAATTGCAAAACTGGGGTTGTGCATCGCAATGTGCTTTTTGCACGTCGCAAACAGCGAAAGTCGCTGTTTGCGACATGCAAAAAGCTACCTACATGTGGGTCTAGGTCCCTAATTAGGGCTGGTGTTAAAGACATTTTGTTTTTATTAAACTTCTATTTCTCTCTCTTTCGGCTGGCTTTACTGTGAGTGATCGCATTCTGCTCTTCCACAAGGAGCATGTTGGCACACAAAGTAGTTTTGTTCAGTGTCAGGAACTACAGTGGCAATCAGTGATGTAACGAAACTGGAGGGTGCCCCTTTGCAAAGAACATGGAGGAGCACCCTCTCCAGACTCACTCAGGGCAGGTGCTGTGCTGAAGGGGCCCCCTGGAGGGCGGCTGCGGGCCTTTGTTATGGCACTGGTGGCAACTTGTGCTTTTAGAGTTCAAAAACGTTTTTTTTTTTTTTTTTGCCAGTGTTTGTTACAATGTTGAGGGCCTGGTAGCTCCCACAACAATAAAGTGTTACAAAAGCCATGTCAAAACAAGACACGCATTGAGGAAACTAAAAGACTTATAAAAATATGTTAGATCAGTTGGCTTTGTCAGTGTTTGTTTATTTTCTTGCTTCCCATAATCGTGTTGAAAATGGTTACACTGATTTTCCATTAGAAATATTTTTGGGAAATACTAGCATGCATCAACACATTTTACTAAATGACACTTCATTTGCATCTAATCAGAGAGCATTCTGGGAGCATTATACTTAGTCTCATAGCCTAAACTTTTCAAACATGTGTATACACGTTTGTTTGTTTTTTTATACTGGAACCAACGTCAGTAGTGAAGTGTGACCTTAAAACATTTATTTACAGCACTCACCCTAATAATGAAGGCTTTCAAATAATGAACCATAAATACAAGTTCGAACAGCATTATCTTTTGGAAACACATTACCTCAACTGCAGAGAGTTCCACTCTCTGTAAACAGGCAGCTAAAGGGTTTGTGCTGCAGAGCGTTGGGCTTGTTGCCCTTGACCCCAAACAAGATGTCCCGGGCGATAGGAATTCCACATCCCTGTAGTGAAACTGTCGCTTGAATTAGCGATACCGTACACAGCAGTCAGACGAGAAATGATCACAACACAAACATACCGAGAGGCGGGGGCGAAATGAGTTCTTTACCACACCCAGTTAAGGAGCTTAAACAGATACCTGAGCCCCTTGTAAGCAATTCTTTTTTCAAATATCACTCCACAAAGCAAACCTAACAGGACATTTGTGCGCCCAGGTGTGAGAAGGATTTAACTGCAGTCGAGTATCTTAGCCATGGTGATAACACTTTCACTTCCTTGTCCTAAAGTGCACATTCACCACTGTGAAGCTATTTGCTAGGAGTGAGTGAGTGCAACACAGCTATCTCGATGCTGCTGAAGCTTTACTGTGTTTGGCTCAGCAGACCTGCTCACACGCATGCACCCAGTGCCAGCACCCGATCACTGGAAACCCTTGCATACGGATAAAGACGTGAGTGAATGAAAAACAGATTACACAGTAAACTACAAAGATGCAGCCTTCACAAACCCTCTTGGAGACTGACACGTTAACTCTGACGATGTACCAAATCCAAGAACGACTAGGATGCTAACGCTGTTCAAGCTCAATCTACATGAGCAACACAAAAGGATGATGGGCGGAGTGCTGAACAATGCAAACACTCACCCCCAGTCACAGATCTGGGTTTAATCCATCGTTCTTTTGCTCACCATGCCACCCCAGTTTGGACCCAGCCAAATGCAAATCAGTCTTGACCCTGTTCCTCATGGGAACAGTCCAGCCCGAACTGCCAGGCCAGGTCCTCCCTGAACCAGAAACAAGCATCCTAGGACCGGTTTCAGGGTATCACCCTTCATCAGCCAGGCTAGCTTGAATCCAGTGACACAGTAAGCAAGGGACCCACGTCTGGGCATACCCTTCCCACATAGAGCAACTTTAACACCACAAAAGGATGATGGGCGGAGTGCTGAACAATGCAAACACTCACCCCCAGTCACAGACCAGGGTTTAATTCATTGTTCTTTTGCTCACCATGCCACCCCAGTTTGGACCCAGCCAAATGCAAATCAGTCTTGACCCTGTTCCTCATGGGAACAGTCCAGCCCGAACTGCCAAGCCAGGTCCTCCCTGGACCAGAAACAAGCATCCTAGGACCGGTTTCAGGGTATCACTCTTCATCAGCCAGGCTAGCTTGAATACAGCATGCTGCAGACGTGCTGCACAATAATAAAGTCATATGTACGGGAGGGCTTAGCCACCTTCCTCCACGTCCCTTTTCAGAACAGGTAGGGCTACCCTGCAGGCTTCTGCGCCCACACTAACAAGACAAGTAGACTATCTAGTGTCCAGAAGAATTTCTTGTTTAAAGGAAAGAACGCATTTTGTATTAGATATAATCATCTTGGAAGAAAGACCAAATTTTGGCTATTGCCACTCTTCCCATGACTGACACAGGCAGTGTGCTCCATAAGTCGATCGATCTAATGAGACCCCTCACCACCCGATACACATTAATGCACTGATGATCCGTCACAGTCTTTGTGACTATAATACCGAGGTACCAGAAACTCTCTTATTCCCATTGGATTTCCAAGTCAGGCAACTGGTCCTGTGGCAACAAGACTAACCTCCCCAAGGGACACAGTAGTGTTTTTTAAAGATTCACCTGTAAACCCGACACTTGTCCAAAACTCTCCAGATGATGCATTAGCACAGATACTGCCTCAACAGGTGAGTGGATATACACCAGTGCATTGTCTGCATACAGAGATGACATGTCCCCAACACTTTTCGCAAAAGGATGACCATGAGGTCAAGCGCCAACCCAAATAATAACGGTGAGAGGGGGCACCCCTGCCCGGTGCCCCGTTCTATCAACCATGCTTCATATACCTCCCCTCCCACCTTGATGCGGGCAACAGGCCTTGTGTATAATAATTGTACCCAGTCTCGGAAGACTGGGCCGAAGCCCATCCCCCTGAAGTACTCTCATGAGGAAACTCCAATTGCACTGTACTGAACGCCTTCTTGATGTCTAGTGATAAGAAGGCAAGATGTGGTCAAACTCTGCATTCTCATGCAGGACATGGGTCATATGCTGCAGGGTAAACACTGTGCTGTGTGAGGGCATAAAGCCAAATTGGTCCTCAGGGACCAGGGCACGGATGACTCCTTGCAACCGCTTTGCTAACAGTTTGCAAAGGACTTCAACATCAGTATTACTCATAGTGATGGGTATATATGACGAGGGCTCCTCAGGGTATTCCCCCCAGCTTAGGGTTAATTATGCCCTCATATATAGTCTGGGTCAGGGTCCCGGAGACTTAGTTGCATCCCAAAAAAACTTTCAACAGTTTCTCCCTGAGAATGTCAGAATACGTTTGATAAAACTCAACAGGAAAGTCATCACTCCCAGGGGCCTTAGCTCTAGTCAAATCACAGAGAGCAGCTCTTAATTCCTCTAGGGTGAGGTCCATATCAAGATCTCATGCACTGTCAGGTGAGATGCAGGGTAAAGTTATCCCCGTGAAAAATCTCTAAGGCCGGTCGGGACGAACCTCCGCACTCTCCCGATATAGAGTACAATAGTGTGACACCAGAGCAGCCAGCATATCATAGCGTTGCGTCAGCACCTTCCCCCTCGGGTCCCGAATGCACAGAATAGGCAGAGTCTCTTGTCTGTGCTGTAGTATCCATTTCAGCAGTCGACTAGATTTATCCCCCCCCATCCCTGTGTAGTTGCTATTGATAGGAGGTGAGGGTATGCCTGTCCAGGTGCTCCCACAATGTTTCTAAGTCACGTAGTATCTGTACAACCTCTCCTCTAGTAACAGCCGAGCCCAATTCATCCCTGTATGGGGTCGCTAATCTCCAGTTCTGATCTTCAATATCCGCAACAAGTTGTGACTTGACAACACATGTCTTCCCAATACATATGGCCTACAGGACAGCCTTAAGGGACTCCCACTCTGTAGCACACAACCCGGTTGATACCCAGTTACCATCTACGTAAGTCTGGAGGGCCTCCCCAAGTGTCTCTCATCAGGCTACATCCGTAAGCAAATCTGAAGGCATGCACCAGCGCACTAAGCAGAACGTGCAACACCTGCTGCATCCCGGCGTAGGTGGAGTAACACTGGTGCATGATCAGACAGATCTTCCCAGATTTTCAACTCTCTGCCGAGCCCCTTGGTCTAGTCCCATAAAAAGGAGTCTATCCAGGTGGCTGTATCTAGAATATATTGTTGAGTGACAGGTATACCCATGCATTTGTGAGTGGAGTGTGAACCTGCTATCGAGCATCCCTAGATTCTGCACGACTTGGGTCAAAGATTCGGTCATCCGGGGCTTAGTGCCCAGTTTTGCATATGGCTAGGTCCAAACTGCGGTGGCATGGTGGGCAAAAAAACGTTGGATTAAACCCAGATCTTTGTGACTAGGGGTGAACGTTTACTTTGTTCAGCATTCCATCCATCATCTGTCTTTTTTTTCAATTTTGTTGAGTGGCAGTCCCAGTTCCCATCCAGAACACAGTAAAAGTTGCATGCCCACACCACAGGGGAATCCTATTATTATCTTCAAGTAACCCTTGCACTGATATATATAGAATTGACCATTATGTACATTGGGGTCGTAGGCATTCAGGATAGTCATGGCCTTACCATCCAGCGTGCCCTGAAGGAGGACATTATGTCCTTCTATATTGTTAACACTATAGACATGACAGAAAGGCACTCCCGTGGCTACCCAAACAGCCACCCCCCTGGCATAAGAGGAGTAGGTCGTAGAGAAGATTTGGCCTCTCCATTTTTTGCTAGCATTTGTGCTTCTGCACTCGGAGGTGTGTCTCTTGCAAACAGGCTATTTGGATCTTATGGCGCTTGAGATACAAGTAACGTTTTGTATAATCTCGCAGACCCCTAATCCATCATAGGCAGTTGTGGCTCCCGTCCAAACCTGAACCCATCCCCTCGCAAAGAAGGTAGGTCGGCAAATTAATCCTCTAAAGAAATCATCAGTGCATGCACATGCACAATTATCCCCAAGTATACATGGGAAAGAAAATAACTGATCGCCATCCCTGGAAAACAGCACAACATCAAAAAACATTCTGTCTATCCATCTGTAATGAAGCTGTTGGGACCCATAGCCTAACCCTCCCACCCACCGCTGTTGCCTACCACTAATGTGGAGAGGGCTCCACACCACCACGTTTAATTGTAGTTGAAGATATCTACAGTGTTCCTATTCTCTACCCCAACAATATCAATCAGCAAACGTAATGTTTTTGCCCATTCCTGCTGCTGAGTCCCGCGACCCCGCCCCCTTCCTCCTCCTCGAATCTGTCCATTTTTGCCCATTCCCGCTGCTGAGCCCCTCCCTCCTCCTCCTCGAATTTCTGTCCATTTTTGCCCATTCCCGCTGCTGAGCCCCATGGCCCTGCCCCCCCTTTCCTATTCGCCGATCCCTCCCTCCTCCCAGCTGCCACTCCCTTCCACCTCCCCTCTTATGGCAGCCACGGCGCGGTGAACGAAGCGACCCTTGACCCTGGCAGGCAGGTCGCTCCATACACCGCTGCCCTGTGCCGCCTCCACTCAGCTGCCACTGTTCTTGCCTGTTCTCCTGAGCGCTTCCGAGCAACCTGCTGCTGAACCCAGTGGCCCCGCCCCCCTCCCTCCCTCCTCGAATCTCTGTCCATTTTTGCCCATTCCCGCCGCTAAACCCCGCGGCCCCGCCCCCTCCCTCCTCGAATCTCTGTCCATTTTTGCCCATTCCCGCTGCTGAGCCCCGCGGCCCCGTCCCCCTCCCTCCTCCTCGAATCTCTGTCCATTTTTGCCCATTCCCGCCGCTGAGCCCCGCGGCCCCGCCCCCCCCGCTTTCCCATTCATCGATCCCTCCCTCATCCCAGCACCACTCCACTTGGCCCGCAAGGCCCCCACACCGCTATACTAACAGTAACCTCCACGCCCTCAATCCAGGACGCCCCCCCACCTGCTTTCAGTCCTCCCCAAAGAACACCAAGGGACCTTTCTCGTGCCAAGCCTGCCGCTTCACCTGCACCATAAAGCATAAAGCACCGCAACAGACCTGCCAACAACCACCTCAGCTCCATCCACAAACACGCAATTGAACTATGAGACCTACTAACCTCAACCTCACCGGACATCGCCTTCCTCACCGAAACCTGGACAAACTCAGCCTCAGAACCAGACATAGCCATAGCCATCCCTGAAGGCTACAAAATCACCTGAAGAGACCGCACCAACAAACCAGGAGGAGGAATTGCCATAGTCCACAGAAGCACCATCAAAGTCTCGAGCAGCACCCATGACACCCTCAACCTCGCTGAGCACCTCCACTTCAAAATCCACATCAACGCCAACACCACCCTCAAAGGAACTCTGATCTACAGACCCCCAGGCCCCCGTTCTCAATTCTGCGATGCCATCGCCGACATCGTAAGTGCCAACGCCCTCGACTCCACAGAATACATCCTACTCGGCGATCTGAACTTCCACCTAGAAAATAACAACAACACCAACACCACCAACCTGCTGGACAACCTCGCCAACCTCGGCTTCAAACAACTCGTCACCTCACCCACCCACTCCACAGGACAAACTCTCGATCCCGTCTTCTCAGCCAGCAACCACATCTCTTTCAGCCACACCACCAAACTCAGCTGGAAAGACCACCGCTGCATCCACTTCTCCTACCAGAAACCAGTCACTCACCACCACCGCACACAACCCCCCCAACGCAACTGGAGCAAAATATCAACTGATTTCCACCCTCGCCCGGGCCCCACCCCGTGGGACTCCAGACCCCAACACAGCCGCCATCAACCTGCATCGCTGGATAGAAGACTGCGCCAACACCCTCGCACCGCTCCAAAAAAAAAAAAACACCCTCCACAGAATCAAGGTCAGCTGGTTCACCCCAGACCTACAGGAATCCAAACGGCTATGTCGCAGAATGGAAAAACCTGGCACCTTGAACCTACCAACTCCAACCACATTGCTTTCAAGGATGCCATACGCAAACTTCAACAACTGATCCGCACCACCAAAAGGACCCACTTCAAAAATCACATTGACACCAACGCTCACAACAGTAAAGAGCTTTGGCATCATCAATGAGCTATCCACTCCCGGGACCTGCTCCAACGAACCCCCGCCATCACAGGAGTTTTGCAACTCACTCGCAACCCACTTCCGTCGAAAGATAGAAGAAATCCACAACAGTTTCAACCCCCAGACCCACCAGCTGACTACAAACACCCATGACCCCAACGCCCCAAGTAACACCCACCTCCTCCACACCTGGACCCCCGTCAACATAGAAGGCACCGCCAACACCATGGCCTCCTTCCACTCCGGATCACCATTGGACCCCTGCCCACACTATATCTTCAATAAAGCAAACTTCATCATCGATCCCCACCGCTGCAACACCATCAACAGCTCCTTTGAATCAGCCACCTTCCCAGAAAGATGGAAGCACGCAGAAGTCAACACCCTGCTGAAGAAGCCAAAGGCAGACCCAGACGACCCCAAGAACTACCGGCCGATCTCCCTCCTCCCCTTCCCAGCCAAGGTCATTGAAAAAATCGCAAACAGCCAATTATCCCGGTTCCTGGAAGACAGCAAGGCGCGACACCTCCCAATCCGGATTCCCCAAAAACCACAGCACTGAGACCGCACTCATTGCTGCCACAGACAACATCAGGACCATGCTCGACGAAGGAGAAACAGCAGCACTCATCCCCCTGGACCTCTCCGCAGCCTTCGACACGGTATTCCATCACACTCTCTGCACACGCTTCCACAACGCTGGAATCCGCGACAAGGCACTCGACTGGATCTCGTCATTTCTCGCAGGCAGAACCCAGAGAGTCCGCCTCCCACCGTTCCTGTCAGAAGCCTCCAGAATCATCTGTGGCGTTCCCCAAGGATCATCGCTCAGCCCCACGCTCTATAACGTTTACATGGCCCCACTCGTCAACATCGCACGAACCCACCAAATCAACATAGTTTCCTACGCAGACGACACTCAGCTCATCCTCTCCCTCACGAAAGACCCTACAACTGCAAAGAACAACCTCCACAACGGACTTCACGCCATTGTCAGCTGGATGGTATCAAGCCACCTCAAGTTAAGCACAGACAAGATAGAAATCCTCATCTTTGGCACCAACCCCTCAGCAAGGAATGACTCCTGGTGGCCCACCACCAACGCACGCAACCTGAGATTCATCTTGGACTCCACACTCAGCATGACTCAGCAGGTCAACGCCATCTCCTGTTCCTGCTACAGCACTCTCTGCATGCTCCGCAAGATCTTCAAGTGGATCTCCGTCGAAACCAGAAAAAACCTCACCCATGCCCTGGTCAGCAGCCGGTTGCCCTATATGCAGGAACAACAACCAAACTCCAAACTAAGCTGCAAAGAATCCAGAACGCATCCGCCCGCCTCATTCTTGACGTCCCACGCCGCAACCACATCTCCCCCACCTCAGAGACCTACACTGGCTACCAGTATCAAAGAGGAACACCTTCAAACTCCTCATCCACGCACACAAAGCCCTCCATGACACAGGTCCAGCCTACCTCAATGACAGACTCACCTTCCACACCCCCACCTGCAATCTTCGCTTCGCCAGCCTCGCCCTCACCTCTGCCGCACCACAGCAGGAGGAAGATCCTTCTCTCACCTAGCCGCCAAGACCTGGAGCTCCCTATCGCTCCACCTTCGCCAGACGAAGACCTTTTTTTTTTTTTTTTATATCTTTTATTGCTTTTGTATAATGTTATAACATTTATGTAGTAATAAGATACTTAGTGAAAAAAAAAAAGTACTATGCACTTATGCCCCCCCCCCAAAAAAATACGGCACAGAATTCGTCCATAAATGGTTGTAGGTTGACAACTCTCATCAATAGTCAGTGATTCATAAACGTGCAACATTTTATGTTAGTGGCCTAGAGGACTGTTCGGCTTCAGATTCTGAGGTATAAATCTCTTCTTCAGATGTGGGGGCGTCTAGAGTTCTCAGGTTCTCCAGAATCATATTCCATTGTGTGACTTGGTCTCTAGGTCTTTGTCCTTGTAGCGCCTCCTTCAGCATCACTGCTCCCTCGACCTCCGCCCATTTCTCCAGTGCATTTTGCCTGCTATTCACTTGCGGGCCCGCTGAGTCCTTCCAATCTGAGGTTCTTTCTCCTAGCGAGGATCAGGGCCAGGTCAGTAAACCTGTTGGATATTTTGTGAGCTAAGGGGCGTGGGAAATCCCGCAATATTGCTACTATTGAGGACGGGGTTATTGATCTTCCAGTGCTGGAAGAAATTTTCCTAAAGACTTCTACTAAATATACCTCAAGCTGAGGGCAGTTCCACAGCATATGCAGCAGACCTACTGCAGGCTCACTGCATCGAAGGCAGCAAGCGTTGCTCGCACCATAAATTTTAGTTATCATTTGGGGAGTTAGGTAGGCTCTGTGACAGATATACAAATTTATCAGCTTAAATCTTATGTTTCTTGCGTAGACATGGAAGGTTATCCTGGCCCACTGTACATCATCTATAATAGTATCTAGGTCTGTCTGCCATTTGGTTTTAAGTTTAATTAGGGGTAAACATGTGCTGTTCTGCAAGGATTTATATATTCCGGAAATCACCCCCTTCCGTTCCCCAATTGAGCAGAGAAGGCTACAGCCCTCATGTGTAGGAGGTTCGAGTAATCCCGTTCACCATCTCTTTTGAATGGTCCTGGCTATTGCATTGTAGGTAAGGAACAATCCAGACGGTAAAGCATATTGTTCTTGCAATTCTGCATAGGTGCAGGGCTTCCCATTATTAAACAGATCACCCACTTTTATAATGTTATACGTCATTAATTTATTAATGCCTATTATCATGTGGTCTCCTGAAATGTATTTCATGCAGGTGATAGGTACCTCAGGTGCGTATGGGGTCCTAGTGCGTGTGTGTTTCAGGTATTGCTCCCAACAATGTCTCGTCGACTCCCATTCTAAAGGAATCGGTTGTTTCTGCTTTTTGGGGTTCAGTAATATACTCAGAATTCTTTCGAGTGGGCAGTTCAGGGGTATTCGTAAGTCCTCCGTCACTGGGGGCTCTCTAATTAATTTTGTCAACCACTGTAATTGTCATTCCCAGTAATAGATCTCTAGGTCTGGGGCTGCAAAGCCTCCCTCATCAGTGGGTCTCTAGAAAGTGGTTATTGCAATTCTGTGTCTGCTCGGTCCCCATATAAAACTCGTATCCATGGATTCTATTTCCCTGAATACCGCCTTTGGGATTAAGAGTGGGATAGTAGAAAAGTAGTATACCAGTCGGGGCAACATTATCATTTTAAGCAAAGCCACTCTTCCAGAGACCGTCGGGGGAAGAGTCCTCCAGAACTGCATAATAGCCCCAATCCCCCTAAGTGCCCTACGTATATTCCCTTCTAACAGGTCTTCCGTGGTATGGTATATATTAACCCCCAAGTATTTAAATGTGTTCGGGGTCCAGGGCAGACCTTTGGTGTCTATAGGTTCTGTGGCGTCCTTGGTCGCTGGGAAAATGGAAAATTTCTCCAGTTAATTCAGAGACCAGATGCTATTCCATATGTCTCCAACATGTCCATCGCTCCCGGCAGGTCTACTTCCAGGTTTTTAAGAAAAAGTAGCATGTCATCCGCATAAAGAGCGATATGATGTGTCCAGTTATTAATCAAGATACCTTCAAAGAACCTCTGGGATCTGGCCATTTGGGCAAGAGGTTCTACTGCCACCGCAAAAAGAAGGGGTTATAGTGGGCAGCCCTGCCTGGTACCCCTGCCTATTGGGAAAGAGTCAGACACCGCACAACCTGTACGTACTCTTGCAGTGGGGTGGATGTACAGGAGTTTCGTCCAGCGAACGAGTCCCTCTTCAAGTCCCATCTGTAACATGACCGGCGCCAGATAATCCCACCTCAAGATATCAAAGGCTTTCTCGATGTCTACTGATATAATCGCTGCTTGTGGTGCTGTTAGGGGTGTGGCATGGAGTACAGAGATCAGGCGTCTAATATTTTGAGCAGTGCTGTGTAGTGGCATAAAACCCGATTGATCTTGATGGATCAATGAAGCCATATGAGGCAATAGCCTATTAGCCAGTACCCAGCTAAGAATCTTGTAGTCCAGATTAAGCATGGACAATGGACAGTATGGGGCGACATCAGTGGGAGGCTTATCGGGTTTCAGTAGTGGAATCATTATGGCCTTGGAGGTCGATTGGAGCAAGCTATTGTTAGTCCATGCCTCTGCATACATTATGCAAAGCTGTGGAGCCAGTAAGTCTCGGTATAGGAGATAAAACTCCATTGGTAATCCGTCTGCTTCCGGGGCTTTTCCCTTTGCCATGCTTTGAATTGCAGTTTTGATTTCTGCAATTGAGATAGGTATCGCCAGATTTGTGCTTTCTTTGGCCCCCAATTTGGGGAGGGCTTTCAGCTCTTGTATCTGGGAGTCAGTTATTATATCAGCAGGGGGTGCATATAATGTTGAGTAGTAGTTAAAGAAGCTTTCATTTATCTACCTCTGTCCATAGACATTGTTACCTGGGGTCTCGTCGATTTCCACTATGACAGTTTGTTGCATAGGAGGTCTGGCTAGCCAGGCTAATAGGGCTCCCGACCTATCCCCCTCTGTGTGTTGTCTGTGTAGGTAGTGTTTGTAGTCGAAGCGAGACAGTCTAAGATTCGCCTCAGCTATCTTAGTTTTAGTTTCGAACAGTAGGGGAGTCAAATCTGGTTGTGTAGGGTGTTTATGTTCTATATCTCTAAGGCAGTCCTCCAGCTGTCTGAGTTCGGTTTCTAGTACTCTTCGGACGCCAATATTTTTACTAATACAGTTACCCCTCATTACTATTTTGAATGTTTCCCACTCGATGGACCTAGTGGAGGCTGTCCCATTATTTTGTTTAAAATAGTCATCAATACTTTTATACAGGAACTGTGTGAATGCTTCGTCTTCAAGGGTTTCCGTCCATAGCCGCCAGGTTATTCCAGGACAGCATCAGGGGGTTATGATCCGATATGGTACGATTAAGATACTCAGCTGGTACTACCTCGCTGTGTACTTCTGGCGACACCAAAAAGGTGTCAAGCCTAACATGTAAATCATGTACAGCCAAGTAATTTGAGTAATCTCTATCGTGGGGGTTGAATTGCCACAGCAGTCTAGGAGTTGCCAATGTTGTTGCCAACCTGCGAATAGTAAGGCAGTTTTCCGGGTCGGGGATTGCGAGAGGGGCAGATGTGACCTATCCAGATCAGTGTTAGCTATGCAATTAAAGTCCCCTCCAATTATATTTGGGCATGTAAGGAGTGGTCCTATATCAAGTGAAACCCTGTCAAAGAATTTCCCTTGGTCTTGGTTCGGAGCGTATATACCACTAAGGGTTATCTCTCTTCCTTCCAATCTCCCGGAGACCACTACATATCTCCCATCCTCGTCTATGATCTTGTGTAGTACTTGGCACCCCAGAGCGGATCCACAATAACACTCCCCTTGCAAACGCTGAATAATTAGTGGCAAAGATTTGGCCCCTCCATCGTTTTTTCAGAGCAGTAACTTCTTGTTCCACTAGGTGCATTTCTTGCAAGACAGCAATGTGTATCCCCATTTGTTTTAGGTAATTGTGCACTTTGTACCTTTTGGACATATTATTTAGGCCTCTGATATTCCAGGTCATTATTTTATATTTTGTGGCCATGCTCTATGTTGGTAGTTTGATGTGGTTAGTACTAGAGTTCCTGTTGAAACGTCTGGAATTGTAATCACATGTCGAATTGTTAAATCTAGAATTGTCTAGAACGTTACCCCCTTGTGCACGTATTCCGCCTATAACTAAATTAACTAACTCAGTTCCCAACTCCCACTCCCCAGGACCAGTAACTATAACACTGTCAACACCAGAGCAGTACGCGCTCTATTGGCGACAAAAATGCAAAAACCCAGCACTCTCAAAACAACGTAATGTATGCATTGTGCTGATATGTTGTGGTTTAACCTTTTGCATTGCAGAGTTCAATCCTGAAAACGTATTTTTAATATGCTTACAAATACTGTTCCTTTGCAATGTATTGCTGCAGGTATTCAGAGTGTGTTAGGGTGTGGCCCCTTTCCAGGGCCTTCCAGAGACTTTCCCTGCAACATGCCTGGGCGTGGTTCTGGGCTGGGACAAGACTCTATAAAAGACAGTCAGCCCAACTCCCAGTTGCTCACTATTCAGAGGTCCCGGTGCAGAGCAGCAGCTTCTTCCTGAGCTCCTGACCCAGAGGCCTATTTGGATCTTCCAGACTTCTGCCCTTCATCCTTCATTGGTGATCATTGTTCCAGGCGGTAAGACAGTGGTTGGACTATCCCGACACTGTTATTGAGAATTTTCATATTCTTGGTTTAATTCTTAAATGAGTAACAGATTACTTGCGCGCTACCATTTCTTGACAATGGCATGGTGGCTTAAGAATCGGCAAGACGCGCAATTAGTTTTATGGTGTTTAAACACTGTTGTCCATTGCACGCTACTATTTCTTGACATTTACACGATGTTTTACAAATTGGCAAGACGCGCAACTCGTTTCATGAGGATTTAACTTTGTTGTTCATTGCGCGCTACCATTTCTTGACGTTTACATGGTGGCTTAAGAATCGGCAAAAGAAGCGCAATTCGTTTCATTGTACTTTGATCTTGTTATTTATTGTGAGCTGTTATTTCTTGACATTTACATCGTGTTTTACGAATCGGCGAGACGTGCGATTCGATTAATGATGATTTGACTTTGATATTCATTGCGTGCTACCATTTCTTGGTATTTTACATGGTAACACTCGAATCGGCAAGACGCACGATTCTCTCCTTGAGCTAATTTCATGTTGTTTATTGTATGCCACTATTCTAAGATATTTATTATGTAATATTCGAGTTGACAGGTTATGTGATTTGTTTCCTGAATCCATATTGTGTTATTCACTGTGCACAATCCTTTTATGGTGTTTACTATATAAATATATATATATATCTGCAATATGCGCAATTTGTGTTGAAACAAGGCCAGAGTTTCTAGATGCAATATTGTATGGTCCTAGTATACATTCTCAAAACAGGATTTATATGACTGGTTTAAAATTTAGTCAGAATGTTTTTTCTGATTCTCATGTAAAGGAAAGTACTTGAATAAGAAAATTTTCATTTAATTAATCTTGATTCCCCTACAGGTATCCGGCCATCTTGAAACTTAGTCATTTTAAAAACTTAACTCTTCGATTGTTCATGTTTTCAGAGTGACTAGGCTTAGAATCAGAGTCTAGTATTGATTTCAGGAGATATAATTTTCATAATGTGTGTTCTAACCTTTTTCTTACTACAGGTCTCCTTTTCAGCTGTTCCCTTCCTAATCCCCTCTTCCCCTCTTGAACTCTCTCAGTCTCTGTGATTTACCTATGAGAGTCTTGGAGCTGTTCAGTGGTGGACGTGTTGGGAACGTGCACAGACCCCGAGGATCTGGTGACTCTGACAAACACTCCCCGTCCAAACCATTTTAACAGTCTTATTTAGAGTCCTATAGGTGGGTGGGGTGACAAGGACCGAGAGCTGTTGCCCCGGGCCGTTCCCCGGGCCCAGCAAAGTTACATCTGTTCTCGGGGTCACTGGGGGTAGACAGACGAAGGTGTCTCGTGATGACACTGAGGAGCCACCACAGCACAACCCAGTATATGAGGCATCACCAAACGTTGGTGAAGGGGTGAGACCCCGCACCCCCGCTCAGCACTGCGGTGGTATCCACGGCTTCCCTCATCTCTTGAAGTGATTGCTGTCTTGGAGGAGCTGCTCCAGTGAATTTATTTAGAGATCTACCACGCTTCCTTCCGGGTGTACGGAGGGTTCGAAGGCGGAGAGCTGGTTTTAATAAGTGCAGGGATTCCAGCCATTCCTGTACTAGTTGCGGGGATAAGAAGAGTGTGTTGTGCCATTATATTCCACTCTGAGCTTGGCCGGGAAGAGCATCGCATATTTTATGCCATTCTCGCGCAATATACGCTTAGGTTCACTGAAGGAGGCCCTTCGCACCTGTGTTCCTCTGGTGAAGTCAGGAAATATCATGATTCTCTGTCTCTAAGCCATTGTTCCAGGAAGGACTCCATATTCTTTGTTGAGGATTCTGCCCCTTCCGGTATACCAACTAGTCTGAGGTTACTCCTGCGAGTGCGATTTTCAGCATCCTCTGCTCTAGTTTCCAGGGATTTGACCCTGGATGTGAGTTCCATAAGCTCTGAGGTGGTAGATTTCTGCGTTGTGGTCACAAG
This sequence comes from Pleurodeles waltl, assembly GCF_031143425.1. Classification (NCBI taxonomy): domain Eukaryota; kingdom Metazoa; phylum Chordata; class Amphibia; order Caudata; family Salamandridae; genus Pleurodeles; species Pleurodeles waltl. The sequence goes on along the minus strand of NC_090442.1, from coordinate 397,650,643 downwards.
GGTGATAGTTTTTTCATTCGTTCCCAATCTCTCAGCTAGTTTTCTATGGTCGTCCCGCAATAGTGAAAGGTCTATTGTTAGGTTATCTATTTTGCATTCAAGCGCTTCGCAGGACTCCTTAATGGCAAGAAGAACAGTATCCAAGGTCGTCTCCTGTTGTTCCTGACCCCCTTCTGGGTCCATGGATAGGGACTGACCCAGTGGCTTGGTAGTGGATGCGTCATCCTGATGCAGCTCCTCACGTGTTTTGGGCTCACCCATTGTTGGGACAGGCAGGCAGTCCGGAGGCGCAATAAGCTTGCTCTAAGGCTTCAGATGGACCTCTCTGTAGTAGCGCCACCCTATGATTCCCCCATCAGGTCTCAGAGTCCACCATCATTCTCAAAGGGTACGGCGATCGCACTTCAGCAATGGGGGGGTGAAGATCCTTTCTCACTCCCAGTAGTATGCGGCGTTGGTAATTGTGGAACAGTAAATAAGTAGCCTGTAGGGCTAAGTAGGTGGGAGGGGGGAGCGGCGAGTAGAGTGCATCCGCAGCGCCAGTGAACTAGTCCAGTGCCAAGAGTATCCTGTGGTAAGTGCCTTGGCTTTACCCCCTCTGGGGCAGGGGGGGGGGGGAAAGAGAGATCCCTCTGAGCTCCCCTCCTCGAGTGGAGTGTTGCAGTACTTTGGATCTTGGTCGGGGGCCCCTGCGAACCCCGTTCGCGTTGCTGCCAGGTAGCGCCACATCGGAGGGGGCTTCCACCCCGCGCCTGTGCCTCTCCAGTGCCTCTGAGTCTTTACCGGAGGCGGCCGCCTCCCGCGAGCACAACCAGGCAGTAGGACTCAGTCTGCTCCCGCCCACGTCACCAGATCATCCAGCACTCGTCCGCACCGCGACTCACACCGCCATCCGCATCAGGTAGGAGGGTCCGTCGTCATCAAGGGGCAGCGCCAAAGGCCGGTGCAAGATTCCCATTTGAGCAGGGAGTCCTGTCTCCCAGCACCGCTACACCGCTCTCGTCGAGTCGTCACTTGAGCGCGGTCGCCATCCTGAAGCTCAGCGGCCGCAGAGAAAACAGGACGTCTTCCGTCGAACCCCTTGTCTAGCCGGGTTAGTGTTGGTACCTCTACAGGCAGCCTGCCTTCCGACAGCTAGTCCATTTATCCCGGTAGTGATTGGGCTCAGTTGGCCGATAATATGCGGGCCGGGCTCAGTTGGCCGATAATATGCGGGCCGGGCCCAGTTCACGGCCCCGGAGCTGCGCACTAAACGTGCAGCTTCATCGGCTGCAGGCCACGCCCCTCCCAGACCAAAGACCTCTTGACGTTCAGGAAACGCCTCAAGACATGGCTTTACGACCGGTAGCTTCCCCCCCCACCCTCAGCGCCTTGAGACCCTAACGGGTGAGTAGTGCGCTTTATAAATCATTTGATTGATTGATTGATTGATTGATTGAATGTCAGACCGAACGACCTCCCGACAGGAGCAGCCTTTCCATCCCCCATAAGAAAGAGTGTCAAAGAAAGAGGAAAAGACAAAAACAAAGGGGGCATATCGTATGTACATATGCTCAAAGTGGTTTGCTGGGAGACATCTCCCCATCCTGTAACAGGATCCTCTATCGTTTTGGCCAACCCGAGGGCCAAGTCAGCACTCCCAGATCTGTCCTGCATCTACAGGGAGGCTAGCGCCATGGTGCCATCTTCCTGCACCACAATGCGCCCAGGGTCTCGAGCCTCTGGGCACGGGGAGCCATCGTCCACAGATCCTCCCTGCCATCTCCAGGGCTTTCCCATTCTTTACACCATATCATCTCTTTCTTCTGTGTATTCTGTAAAAATGTGGTTGACATAAAAATACTTTGTAGTACCACCTACTGACAAGGGTCCTCTTAACTGACCCCTCAACAACATATCCAAGCCTTTTGTCAGCTAATAGCTCTCCTCTTTTCAGTATAACGTATCAATGTTCTGAAGAATTTGCAAACTATAAGAAATGATACCACTGTAATTAGACTGCAGCCGTTTTATACAAAAGTTGGTTGAATATGCTCTGAAAAGAGTATTTAAGAGCATAGTCGGTGTTATCTCAACGGATCCAAGGCTGTCACGACCTTACGGGCGGGAGCCCAAGACAAAGTCTGTAACCACGGTCAAAGGCACTCTACTGTCGACCTCAAAGTGATGAAGACTTGGACTACGAGACTCGCAGTTCTCTGGAACGCACACTTAATTCACGTGCTAATTTACGGACTAAGAATCAATGACAATGACCAATATTATGTGCTGCCGTCCACGTCTCCGGCATACCGGTTAATTTATCTCCCTAAAGTTCACTAGACACGTTAGATCCGCAGATTTGGCTCTTTCCACAATTTCACTTAATACTTATCTTAATGTGTTACATCTTATATTATTTAAAAAAGGCTTCAAATGCAGAAACTACTATATACCAACAGATTTCTACATCACAGTCTTACATTATCGGAAATAAGAAACCCCTGCAACTTTCATGGTTTGAACGGTTAGGCACTGTATGGCAGCAACATTTATGTAACTTTTCACACAAAAAAGAAACTTCTATTTAAATGTACTAACGTATCCACTAGATGGCAGTGTAGACAAACACTGAAAAATATATTCACTGTATTTTGTATCTCGCACCCATAGAAAAAAAAATGTTGACGAGAACAGAAAAAACCGCTGAACGGTTTTAATTACACTTGGCATCAATGCACATTTTTTATTCAGAGCGCTGCTTTATGTGATATGGTGTGATCTGTCCAGTAGTTTCAGGAATTTAGAATTAAAAATCATTTGTATACATCATCAGATACATTTCCGAGTTAGGAAAATTTTGATTATTTTCCAACTTCACTTCAAGACATGTGACTAGCTGAAAACGAAATTAATACAGTTTCCGGCTACCTTCAAAATTTTGAATTCGGACAAAATCGCAAACTTAACAATAATGGGAAAAATCCACCGCAAAAGGGAGCACTATGAAAAGTGCCGACCCATGAGGCGTGCTGAGAGCACTCAGATCCAGCATGAACAATGGCAATATTATAGAACAAGATACATTTGCCACAGTGAAATCAGAATTTGCAAGTACGTGGGTACAACTACGGTGGTCGAGATGGTCACGAAAACTGCCAATTTGAATTCTAAATGTAAATAAATAAAACTAAATAAAAAAAAGTTAGTTCGATGAAGGTCTGGCTATGGGTGCAGTGTTAAGTAGCATGGGTAAATGGTAGGTAAAGGCAGTAGATAAAAAAAAGTTAGAAACGATATAGTTCAGCAAACAAAACTGACAAACTCCTGAATTGCTCCAGTTATTTACTGCATGCAACACCATACACCAAATTACACCCCCAGCCATGGTTTGCTTTTGGTAAATTGCCAACCTTGCGTGCAAAAATAAAATAAAAAATAATAATAATTAGCGTTGCATACCATCACAAGTGAATGGAACTTTTGGTTTCAAGTTTAACGTTAACCAGACTTTAGTTGTTTGCTCAACATCTATCTATCAATATATAGAGATATATAAATAGATATCTATATTCACTGGGGAAAAAAACAAAGGTTACAGTTAAGTTCTGAAATTACTTGCACAAAACCATCACTATAAATGCTGAATTTCTATGGTTATCTCAAGTAACTATAACTTGCTCCCTAAGGAAACTATATCTCACACCTTACTCCTGCAAAGCTAATTACCCCACATATAACATCACTGATGACACCTTCTAAGGCATCATTAATATTATCATTGAAACATTTGCAATAAAATTACTGATCATAAAAAAATAGTTACCTTATGGTTATCTAAAGTAACTATAACTCGCACACTAACTATAACTGATTCATTTCTATGGTTTTGTGCGAGTAAAGTGAGAACTTAACTACAGTGTCCCTCTAACCTTTGGTGTTTAAAATGCTAATTCCTAACTATAACGTCCCTGAAACCTTTTTCAGTGAATTCCTATGGATTTTTTTTTTTTTCAGTAGCGAGGGCTTGGCCGCAAGGCCTGGCCTGTGGCCAAACCCTGCTCCCAACCCCCATACCCTGCAAACCCCATGCCATGGATGGACTTGGGCCGTGCGGGGTGGGGGGGGGGGGGGGGGGGAAGGCCCTGCACCCAAACTCCCACATACTGCCAACCCCACGTAGGGTTGGCTAAGTAAACACATGCTTCCATTGCGCATGCAGGTGCCGAGGAAAAGGGGGCTAAAGAAATGTTGCATTTCCCATGTTAATTTCCATAGGATTTTTTAGCCACGACTACAGGCCGAACCTCTGGACGGAATTCCACCAAATTTGTCAGAAAGCTAGCTGTCGGTACGCAGAACACACTTTTGTTTATTTGGAGTAAATCTGTTCAGTAGTTTTTGAGAAATTTAGGGAAATTCAAATTTGTATAACTCTAGCCGCAAAGTATTTGCAAATAAAGACGAGCTCGTGCAGAGAAATACACAGCTCTGATTGGCTGCCAACACTTCATACCAGGAAGTGTTGGCAGCCATCTTGGGACTCGTCTTGAGCAGAGTCCCAGAAAAAAAGTTGGGAAAAAAAAAAAAAAAAAAAGGCCAGGGTTGGGACGCCCTGACCCCTTAGCACTGGTGGGGTGTAGCAAAAAAAACATTTTTTCCCAAAAAAATGTTGCCGCAATTTCATGAGATTCGCAAATTTGCTGCACAAAAAAAAAATTGTCCCGGGGCATTACAAATTTAGTTGTGGGGGGGGGGGACCTCCTGGCCCCCCACACCTCCAGGGACCACCACCTCCACAGAGCTGTTATTTTTATATCGGGGGGCCCAGAGCTCCCCCACCCCCCGCTGTCCTGGGGACCACCACTTCCCCAGGGCTTTCATTTTCATCTATTCCGCTGCCCTAGGGACCGCAACCTCCCAGGGCTTTCTTTTAAAATATGCGGGGAGCCCGTGCCCACCCCACCCGGGGACCGCTACCTTCGCAGAGCTTTCGTTTGTAAATTCAGCAGTTACAGTTCTTTCAAGTAACTAAAATTCGCACCCTAAGGTAACTAATCTACATATAATATCATTGATGATATATTCTATGCCATCTTTCATACTCTCAATGCAACATTTGCAATAAACCTATTGATGAGACAACTGTGCATGGCGAAGTCGCAAGTTATAGTCACCTTAGGGTGCGAGTTTTAGTTACTTGAAAGAACTCTAACTATAACTGCTGAATTTCTATGGTTTTGTCGAAGGTGTCTGGTCCAAACGCATAGGGCGTTACTTTTTCCTTTTGACCCTTGTTTGGTTTTATTTAGGAGGAGAGCTTGCAGGGTAGTGAGCAATACATTATATATATATTTATATATATATATTTTTATTAAAAAAAAATTAAGGTTATAAGTTCGCTTTAGTTAGGCTTACATTTTACCCTTTCAAAGCCATTGAAATACAGCAGTTTATAGTTATACTTATGTTAAGAAACTATAACTTGTGGCCTAACTTACTAAACGTTAGAAGTTATACTTTCTTGGGATTCTCGTACCAGCGTCCCCCCGCTGAGACAGGTCTCAGATACTGCCACCTCCGCTCACCACTGCTGCTGTTCACACTCCGTACCTGCTTTCCACTCCTTCCTCCTGGCCGCTTTTGCCTTTTTGCGCTCTGATTCCTGCTCGACCTCGTTGTCTACCCTTCTACCCTTGCTTTAACCTCTGTCTTTGTCTCTTTACCTCTGCACCCACTTTAACCATTGTTTTTGCCTCAATTGTTGCTTCTTTGCCTCCTTTCTGCCTCTTTGTCTCTGTCCTCTGCTCCAACTTCTGTTTTTACCTCTTTGCGCTATTTTGTGCTCCCTCTCTGTTTTTCCGCTTTAACTTTTTTCTTTGTGTCTGTCTCCTGCTTAAATCCCAATTTTTGCCTCTTTTTCCACTTTGACCTCTGTTTTGCCTCTTTACTGTTTCCCCTCTTTTTCCCACTCTCACCTGCTCCCAGACCGCTTCCTGCCTTCTGCCCATTTCCCAGTTTCCTTGCTCCTGCATCCCAGCGCTTCTCCCTCCCACAGAACCTATTTAATGGAGGCCACAGCATAACCGTGCAGCGGGTGTGTGCAGGGGCGGGCCGCCAGCGCGGCAAAGGCGCACTACAGTCAAGCCAATCTGCACTTGTCGGTGCCTGGACCGTGCCCAGCACCAGGAACCCTGGCCCTCCCACCACCCACCTCCATGCCGAGCAGCTCTTAGCCCTAGACCCATGACGCCGCAAATGCAACTGCCCCCGAGCAACCAAAGGACCCTTCTTCTGCCGACACTGTCCATTTTCCTGCAATACCACCCTGCCAGTCCACACAGCATCGCAGACCACCCTTGACCGGAAGACCTCAGACAGCTCGGAACCTCTCAAGTGCATCCTGATTAACGCCCTATCCCTCTGCCAACACATCAGGGAAATCTGGGATACCATCACCATCCTCGATCCTGACGAACAAGTTACTTACCTTTGGTAACAGTTTTTCTGGTGGATACACTAGCTACCTGTGGATTCTTCACCTTATGAATTCTCCCCATGCACCAGCATTCAACAGAAATTTTTCTTCCCAGCTCTCCACATCGTCGAGGACATCACAACTGACGGACTCCCACGCAACTCCGTCTGACATCATTGTGGCAATAAGAGGTCCTCGCCGGCGTGCTGACGTCAGTTTTCATTTTTACGTGATTACAGACATCACATACTCAACATAAATACATCAATCAAATATCATACATAATATTTATTCAAATATAAACAGTAAAAACACACACACATATATATATATATATACATATGGAAAATGTCACTTACCCAGTGTACATCTGTTCGTGGCACTAGTCGCTGCAGATTCACATGCTGTGCACACTCCGCCATCTGGTGTTGGGCTCGGAGTGTTACAAGTTGTTTTTCTTCTAAGAAGTCTTTTCGAGTCACGAGACCGAGGGACTCCTCCCATTTCGACTCCATTGCGCATGGGCGTCGACTCCATCTTAGATTGTTTTGCCCGCAGAGGGTGAGGTAGGAGTTGTGTATGCTAGTAATAGTGCCCATGCAATGGAGTGAATGCGTATGTACATAATAAAGTTTTAAGTAATATATTTACAAATGTACAAATGTTTAAGATCTACTTCTAAACGGCTACAGGCTCCCGGGGAGGCGGGTGGGCGCATGTGAATCTGCAGCGACTAATGCCACGAACAGATGTACACTGGGTAAGTGACATTTTCCGTTCGATGGCATGTGTAGCTGCAGATACATATGCTGTGCATAGACTAGTAAGCAGTTATCTCCCCAAAAGCGGTGGTTCAGCCTGTAGGAGTTGAAGTAGTTTGAAATAATGTTCTTAATACAGCTTGACCTACTGTTGCTTGTTGTGCAGTTAGCACATCTACACAGTAGTGCTTGGTCTACGCCTCATACATTTACCATGTTGCTGCCTTACATATTTCGTTCATTGGAATATTTCCTAGAAAGGCCATGGTAGCACCTTTCTTTCTGGTTGAGTGTGCCTTTGGTGTAATAGGCAGTTCTCTTTTAGCTTTAAGATAGCAGGTTTGAATGCACTTAACTATCCATCTAGCAATGCCTTGTTTTGAAATTGGATTTCCTGTATGAGGTTTTTGAAAGGCGATAAATAGTTGTTTTGTCTTTCGAATTAATTTTGTTCTGTCAATGTAGTACATTAGTGCTCTTTTGATGTCTAATGTATGTAGTGCTCTTTCGGCTACCGAATCTGGCTGTGGGAAGAACACTGGTAATTCTACTGTTTGATTTAAGTGGAACGGTGAGATTACTTTTGGTAAAAATTTAGGATTGGTCCGTAGAACAACTTTATTTTTGTGTATTTGAATAAATGGTTCTTGAATGGTAAATGCTTGAATTTCACTCACTCTTCTTAGAGATGTGATGGCAATTAAAAATGCAACTTTCCACGTTAAGTATTGCATTTCACAAGAGTGCATGGGCTCAAAGGGTGGACCCATGAGTCGTGTTAGGACAATGTTGAGGTTCCATGAAGGAACTGGTGGAGTTCTTGGTGGTATAATTCTCTTTAGGCCTTCCATAAACGCCTTTATGACTGGTATCCTAAACAATGAAATTGAGTGCGTAATTTGTAGGTAAGCAGAAATTGCCGTAAGATGTATTTTAATGGAAGAGAAAGCTAGGTTAGATTTTTGCAAATGTAGTAAGTATCCTACTATTTCTTTTGCAGATGCGTGTAAAGGTTGAATTTGATTATTATGGCAGTAATAAACAAATCTTTTCCATTTATTTGCATAGCAGTGTCTAGTGGTAGGTTTTCTAGCTTGTTTTATGACCTCCATACATTCCTTTGTGAGGTCTAAGTGCCCGAATTCTAGGATTTCAGGAGCCAAATTGCTAGATTCAACGATGCTGGATTTGGATGTCTGATCTGTTGTTTGTATTGTGTTAACAGATCTGGCCTGTTGGGTAGTTTGACATGAGGTACTACTGAAAGGTCTAGTAGTGTTGTGTACCAAGGTTGCCTTGCCCATGTTGGTGCTATTAGTATGAGTTTGAGTTTGTTTTGACTCAACCTGTTTACTAGATATGGAAGGAGAGGGAGAGGGGGAAAAGCGTACGCAAATATCCCTGAACAGTTCATCCATAGAGCATTGCCTAGGGATTGATCTTGTGGGTACCTGGATGCGAAGTTTTGGCATTTTTAGTTTTCCTTTGTTGCAAATAGATCTATTTGAGGTTTTCCCCAAATTTGAAAGTAATTGTTTAGTATTTGGGGGTGAATTTCCCATTCGTGGGTTTGTTGGTGATCTCGAGAGAGATTGTCTGCCAACTGGTTCTGAATCCCTGGAATAAATTGTGCTATTAGGCGAATGTGGTTTTGAATCGCCCAATGCCATATTTTTTGTGTTAGGAGGCACAACTGTGTCGAGTGTGTCCCTCCTTGTTTGTTTAGATAATACATTGTTGTCATGCTGTCTGTTTTGACAAGAATGTATTTTTGGGTTATTATGGGTTGAAATGCTTTCAGCGCTAGAAATACTGCTAACAGTTCTAAGTGATTTATGTGAAACTGCCTCTGATGTATGTCCCATTGTCCTTGGATGCTGTGTTGATTGAGGTGTGCTCCCCACCCTGTCATGGAAGCATCCGTCGTTATGACGTATTGTGGCACTGGGTCTTGGAAAGGCCGCCCTCGGTTTAAATTTGTACTGTTCCACCATAGAAGCGAGATGTATGTTTGGCGGTCTATCAACACCAGATCTAGAAGTTGACCCTGTGCTTGTGACCATTGTGATGCTAGGCACTGTTGTAATCTTGCGTTTGGGACAATGGCTATGCATGAAGACATCATGCCTAGGAGTTTCATTACCATTTTGACTTGTATCTATTGTGTTGGATACATGGCCTGTATTACCTTGTGAAATGTTTGAACCCTTTGTGGACTTGGAGTGGCAATCCCTTTTGCTGTGTTGATTGTCGCTCCTAAGTATTGCTGTGTTTGACACGGCAAAAGGTGTGACTTTGCGTAGTTGATGGAGAAACCTAGCTTGTGAAGGGTCTGTATGACATAGTTTGTGTGCTGTGAACACTGTCTTAGCGTGTTGGTTTTGATTAACCAGTCGTCTAAGTACGGGAACACATGTATTTGCTGCCTTCTGAAATGTGCAGCTACTACTGCCAGGCATTTTGTAAAAACTCTTGGCGCAGTTGTTATTCCGAATGGCAACACTTTGAATTGGTAATATATTCCTTGGAATACGAACCTTAGGTATTTCCTGTGTGAAGGATGTATTGGTATATGGAAATACACATCTTTTACGTCTAATGTTGTCATGCAATCTTGCTGTTTGAGCAGTGGGATTACGTCTTGTAACGTGACCATGTGAAAGTGGTCTGATTTGATGTAGGTATTTAGTGTTCCGAGATCTAGTATTGGTCTCAGAGTTTTGTCCTTTTTGGGTATTAGAAAGTACAGTGAGTAAACTCCTGTGTTTTTTTTGTAGATTTGGTACTAATTCTATTGCGTCCTTTTGTAGCAATGCTTGAACTTCTAGTCCTAGAAGATCTATATGTTGTTTTGACATATTGTGTGTTTTCGGTGGGACGTTTGGAGGGAATTGGAGAAATTCTATGCAATAACCATGCTGGATAATTGCTAAGACCCAAGTGTCTGTTGTTATTTCCTCCCAAAGTTTGTAAAATTGGCTTAGTCTTCCCCCACAGGTGTTATGTGATGGGGTTGTGTGACTTGTGAGTCACTGTTTATTTTGAGGAGTTTTGGGGCCTTGGAATTTTCCTCGATTTCTTGGGAATTGGCCCCCTCTATATTGCCCCCGAAAATCTCCCCTCTGATATTGACCCTGGTAAGTAGGCCTTGTTTGTGAGGTTGTGGTTTCTGTGGGTTGACCTCAAAACCCTCCCCTAAAAGGTGTTTTTCGAAATGTGCCTCTGCTCTGCGGGGAGTAGAGTGCGCCCATGGCTTTGGCTGTATCAGTGTCTTTTTTGAGTTTCTCAATGGCAGTGTCTACCTACGGCCCAAACAATTGCTGTTCATTAAATGGCATATTGAGCACAGCTTGTTGGATTTCCGCCTTGAACCCTGAAGTGCGCAGCCATGCGTGCCTTCGTATCGTGATTGCAGTGTTTATTGTCCTTGCAGCTGTATCTGCTGCATCCATGGAAGACCGTATCTGATTATTTGAGATACTTTGTCCCTCTTCTACCACCTGTTGCGCTCTTTTTTGGAACTCCTTGGGTAAGTGTTCGATGAAATGTTGCATTTCATCCCAATGAGCTCTGTCGTATCTTGCCAAAAGTGCTTGTGAATTGGCAATACGCCATTGATTTGCTGCTTGTGCTGCAACCCTTTTTCCCGCAGCATCAAATTTGCGGCTCTCTTTGTCTGGAGGTGGTGCGTCTCCTGAGGTATGAGAGTTGGCTCTCTTACGAGCTGCCCCGACAACTACTGAGTCTGGTGTTAGTTGTGTTGTAATATAGATTGGATCTGTTGCCGGTGGCTTGTACTTTTTCTCCACCCTTGGAGTTATGGCTCTGACTTTAACTGGATCCTGAAATATTTGTTTTGAATGTCTTAGCATTCCTGGGAGCATGGGAAGGCTTTGGTACTGGCTATGGGTGGAGGATAGGGTGTTAAACAGAAAGTCATCCTCAATTGGTTCAGAATGTAAGGTGACGTTGTGAAATTCGGCTGCTCTTGCGACCACCTGTGTGTAGGATGTACTGTCCTCAGGTGGTGACGGTTTTGTGGGATAGGAGTCTGGGCTGTTGTCAGACACTGGAGCATCGTAAAGGTCCCATGCATCGGGATCATCCTGACTCATTGTAGTATGAGCTGGTGAGTGCATCAGTGGAGGAGTTGTTGCTGGTGATGCATGTATTGATGGTGGTGGAGACGGTGGTGGGGTTGTTTTCCTTGCCACTTTTGCCTGTGGTTGCTTGTCCTTTTGTTGAAAGGCAAGTTTCCTTTTTATTTTGATTGGGGGAAGAGTGGTTATCTTCCCTGTGTCCTCATGAATATGAAGCCTTCTTTGCGTGTAGTCAGGCTCTACAGCTTGAAGCTCCTCTCCAAATCTATGTAATTGGGAGGTTAGTCCTTGTTCCTCTGTATAGGAACTAGTTTTCGGCTCCGAGGCTGGATGTTTCGGAACCGAAACCTTTTCGGAAGTCTTTTTAGGCTCCGAAGAAACCTTCTTTGTTTTCGGCGTGGTGTCTCGGTGCCGAAATTCTTCGGTGCCGCTGTCTCTGTGCCGAAGTTTCTCAGAGCCGCTGTCTCGGCTCCGAGGTTGCTGTGTGGCGGTATCTCGACCGGAGTCGGATGACTTCGACACCAGCATGCCCTTTTTCGGTGCCTTGGATTGGTCACCTAGTTTTCGGGTTAAGCCATGGCCTGTTGGCGGTGGCGTCTCCTGGGCTTTTGTGGACTTGTCGTGAGTCTTGATTTTCGACGTCTTACTCACGGTTTGGTGTGTTTCTTCGGCGTCGAGTTCTTCAGAATCTGACTCGTGGATGGAGAAAGCTTCTTCTTCCTCCTCGAAACGTTCTTGACCTGTCGGCGTGGACGCCATTTGTAGTCTCCTGGCTCTTCGGTCTCTCAGCGTCTTCCTCGACCGAAACGCTCGACAGGCTTCACAAGTATCCTCCTTGTGCTCGGGGGACAAGCACAAGTTACAGACCAGATGCTGATCCGTATACGGATACTTGTTATGGCATTTTGGGCAGAAGCGGAATGGGGTCCGTTCCATCAGCCTTGAAGTCGCACGTGGCCGGGCCAACCAGGCCCCGACGGGGGATCGAAAAAACCCCGAAGGGCCACCGGAGCTCTTCAAAATTCGGTGTCGATTTGTTCTAACTAACCCGATACCGAACGCAAACAATACCGACGATTTTTTCCGAGATTCTAACTAACTTTCCGACCCGAAACACGGAGCGAAAAGGAACACGTCTGAACCCGATGGTGGAAAAAAAACAATCTAAGATGGAGTCGACGCCCATGCGCAATGGAGTCGAAATGGGGAGTCCCTCGGTCTCGTGACTCGAAAAGACTTCTTCGAAGAAAAACAACTTGTAACACTCCGAGCCCAACACCAGATGGCGGACTGTGCACAGCATGTGTATCTGCAGCTACACATGCCATTGATCATATATATATATATATACACACACACACACACACACACACATTCACCCAAAGAAAACTTGGTATGACCAGACAGGCAACGGGGAGGTGGGTGGGACCGTGAGGAATCCACAGGTAGCTAGTGTATCCACCAGAAAAAGAGAGTTACCGAAGGTAAGTAACTTGTTCTTCTGATGGATACAACTACCTGTGGATTCCTCACCTTATGAATAGAGTCCGAAAGCAGTGCCACACTCGGAGGTGGGTGCCTGAGTGGTCACACCAAGAAATCTTGGAGCACCGACCGTGCAAAATGGCCATCCCTCCTAACCTCAGAGTCCAAGCAATAATGCTTAGCGAAAATGGGGAGGGAAGCCCAAGTTGCGGCCTTGCAAATGTCAGCCACTGGAACACCTCTAGCCAAGGCTAAAGTGGCAGACTTAGCCCTGGTAGAATGGGCCCTAATTCCAACAGGGGGATCCTTCTTTGCCAAAGAATAACAGATTTTAATACAAAGAATGACCCACCTGGACAGCGTTCTCTTATGGACGGCCTTGCCTTTCCTAGTCCCCACATAGCCAATGAAGAGTTGATCGTCTACTCGAAACTCTCTGGTCCTTTCAATATAAAAGCTCAAAGCCCTCCTTGGGTCAAGCTGATGCAGTCTCTCCTCCTCTTTCGATGGATGGGGAGGAGGGTAAAAGGACGAGAGTGTGATGGATTGCCCCATATGAAAGGGAGTAACTACCTTTGGTAGGAAAGCCGCCCTGGTTCTCAGCACCACCTTGCCTGCATGAAAATATGTGAAAGGGGGTTTAACACTGAGAGCCTGAAGCTCACTCACACGCCTAGCAGATGTGATGGCTGTGAGGAAAACTGTCTTCAAAACCAAAAGCCTTAACGGGCAAGAATGCAAAGGTTCAAGCAGTGAACCCATCAGAAAAGTGAGAACCAAATTCAAATCCCACTGAGGCGTAACAAAAGGAGTGGGAGAAAACCTATTGGTTAGTCCTTTTAAGAACCTTACAACTATAGGGGACTTAAACAAGGAAGGTTGATCAGGAAGGGACAGAAAGGCAGACAGTGGCGATAAATAACCCTTGACAGTCGCAACTGCACTACTCTTCTGCGCCAAGGACAATGCAAACAATAAAACGTCCAACAAATGGCTCGTAAGGGATCAATTTGCCTTTCTCCACACCAATCAACGAATTTTGCCCATCTGCCAGCATAGTCTTGGTGGAGTGTTGCCTGGCCGATAAAATAATGTCCACCACTTCTGGAGGAAGAGAAAAGGAACTCAGATTGCCCTGTTCAATTTCCAGGCATGAAGGGGCAGGCTCTGGAGGTGGGGGTGTAGAACCTGCCCCTGCGACCGCGAGAGGAGGTAAGCCCTGTGAGGGAGACGGAGAGGAGGGCACAGTGAAAGCTGGAGAAGGTCTGTGTACCACACCCTTCTCGGCCAATCCGGAGCTATTAAGATGACTAGGGCCCGGTCTTGGCGAATCTTCCTCAGAACCCGAGGAATCAAGGGTATGGGGGGAAACGCGTAAAGCAACTGGATGATCCAGGACATCTGAAACACATCCCCCCACGCTCCTTGCACCGGATACTGGAGGCTGCAGAACGACGGGCAGTGCGTATACTCCCTAGTGGCAGACATGTCTACCCAAGGAAACACCCACATCTGGAAGATGTAATGGATCAGGTCTGGAAGGAGCCACCACTCGTGATCGGCCGAGAAATGACGAGAATGAATGAAGAGATGACTGAGACTGTCCGCATGCACGTTCAGAACTCCGGCCAGATGGTTTGCTACTAAGCAAATACAACGGTCCTGAGCCCAGGACCAGAGCCGCAGAGCCTCTCTGCAGAGAAGGTATGACCATACTCCTCCCTGTTTGTTTATATACCACATCGTGGTAGTGTTGTCTGTCAGGACTTGGACCGACTGACCGCAAAGGGAAGGGAGGAAGGCTTTGAGAACCAGACGTATCTCCCGCAATTCCAACAGATTGATATGAAACATCTGTTCCACTGGAGACCAATGACCTTTGAGTTCCAGGTTCCCCAGATGAGCTCCCCACCCTAGAGTGGAGGCATCCGTTATGACCGTGGCCACTGGAGGCAGCAGTGAAAACTGCCTTCCTTGAGAAAGGGTGCTGTCCACAGCCCACCATTATAGGTCCACTGCAGTGTTTCTGGAGATCGTAATCGACTCCTCGAGATCCCCTTTGTGCTGAAACCACTGCCTGTGGAGGCACCACTGAAGAGCCCTCATGTGCCAGCATGCATGAGTGACCAACAGAATGCATGAAACTAACAGACCGAGCAGACGAAGGACCCTGAGGACTGGAACGATCACTCCACTTAGAAACATTGGGATCAAAGCCTTAATGTCCTGAGTCCGCTGAGGCGGAGGAAAGGCCAGATTCAATGTTATATCCAGCACTGCCCTTATGAACAGGGGGCGTTGAGAGGGCTCCAGGTGAGATTTGGGCACGTTTACCGAAAATCCCAGATCGAACAACAACTGGGTTGTCATCCGCAGGTGATGCAGCAGGAGCTCTGGAGACTTGGCTTTGATCAACCAATCATCCAGGTAAGGGAATACCTCTATTCCCTTCTTCCTGAGACTTGCTGCAACCACCGCCATCACCTTCGTGAAGACTTGCGGTGCGGAAGTAAGACCTAACAGAAGGAACCAAACTGGTAGTGTTGCAAACCCACCACAAACCAGAGATACTTCCTGTGCGACTTGAGAATAGGGATATGAAAGTAAGCATCCTGTAAGTCGACCGACACCATCCAATCCTCTTTGCTCAACGCCTTAAGCACCTGCGCTAGGGTCAGCAATTTGAATTTCTCCTGTTTGAGGAACCAATTCAAAACCCTCAGGTCCAGGATAGGCCTCAAACGACCATCCTTCTTGGGGATCAGGAAATATCTTGAATAACAACCCTGACCCCTTTCCTGCTCTGGAACCAACTCCACTGCACCTTTTGATCAAAGGACTAGAACTTCCTGCTGTAACAACAGGAGATGGTTTTCTGTGCAAAAGGATAACGGGGAGGGTTAGGACGGGGAAACTCCCGAAAAGGAAGGGTATAACCTTTCCCCACAATACTGAGGACCCAGGAGTCCGATGCGATTAACTCCCATCTGCGGAGAAAATGAAATAACCTTCCCCCTACAGGAGAAACATGAGACATAATTAGCGGAGAACTAAGGCTGCTTTCCTTGCTGCACACCCCCGGTGGAAGAGGCAGGGTGCTGCTGGGTGGCCCATCTTGTTCTAACTCTACCCCGCCCTCTATAGGATCTATAGGGCAGACTTGAGGGTTGTTTGCCTGCTGGTTGGGGTCTCCCACGAAAAGAAGCTCCTCGTCCGAACCCCCTAAACCTCCTAAAGGATCTGAATGGGGTGGCAGTGGAAGCCTGCAGGCCCACGGACTAGGCAGTAGCCCTACTCTCCATAAAGCGCTCTAATGCAGTCAGCTTTAGCCCCAAACAATTTGTCCCCATCAAAGGGCAGGTTCAAGAGGGTCATCTGGAAATCCGTCGAGAACCCAGAAGACCTCAACGACGCATGTCTTCTGGTGACAATGGAAGTGCCCATTGCTCTGGCCACAGAGTCTGTAGTGTCCAGACCAGACTGTATAACTTGCGTAGCAGCAGCCTGAGCATCCGACAGGAGTCCCTGCATCTCCAAAGGCAGATCCGGTAGCACAGCCTTGGCCGCATCCATCAGAGCATGTATGTATCTGCCCAAAACACAAGTCGCATTGGCAGATTTGAGGGCCATGCTACATGAAGAAAAGTTCTTTTTGACAGACTGATCCATCCTCCATACCCTGTCTGAAGGCGTACCAGGGAAGGAACCAGGAGCCGAATGAGACGAGCATGAAGCCTGGACCACCAAACTCTCCGGAGTCATATGTTTCGACAGGAAACCCGGGTCCCTCAGAGCCACTCTAAACCTCCTTGCAACCGATCTGCTAACAGCAGACAAAGTCACGGGCTTCTTCCAGACTTCCGGAATAGGCTCTGTAAGAGCATCGTTAAAACACAGTAGTGGCTCCACAGCAGCTGGAGCAGGATGGAGGACCTCAGTTAAGATATTAGTCTTGACCTCAGCAGATGGTAGTGGGAGGTCCAGAAAATCTGCCGCCTTTCTTACTACAGTATGAAAAGAGGCTGCCTCCTCTATAAATTCCCCAGGACAGGCTAGATCCCACTCAGGGGAAATGTCTAGTCCATTTGCCGAGTCCAAACCCTGATAGTCCCCAAGGGGCTCAGCAATTTCTCCTTCCTCCAGGAGTCGCCTCTGATACTCTTGCTCCTCTAAAAGCCTGAGAGCCTTTCCCCCTTTGACCTTAGCCTGGCCTCTATTCTTGGCATCGACATGGAATTCATCGACGTCTAAGATTTCGGCTGACGCGGACCAGGAGATACACGCCGCTCCACGGATCCATCCGACGCCGGAACTGAATTCCTCGGCGCTGAGAACACACGGGCCCGCTTCACCGGCGTCAAATAAAGATGGGCGATGCCATCGGCACCATTGGTCTCGCAGGTGATGTCACCGGCGTCAAAGGTCTTCCAGGCAATACCAACAGTATCGGCGCCGGTGCCAGACCAACACCCTCCGCAGGGCAAAAGGACATAAACAGCGCCAGTCTATATGGAGCTGGAGCGCCTATTGAAAAGGCCAAAGGACCTGTGGGACCAGCCGGTGCACCACCAGGGGCCATAGAATTAAAGATGTTGAACATGGAATTTAAAAATGCTGCTGGATCCGCACCCGAAGCCGGGAAGGCAGGATACCCCTGTTCCTCCTGTGGCACCGGCGCCGGATCCGGAACGTCCAATTGTACTCCAGGCGAGAAGCGAGGACTCTCCGGAGGCCAACCACCTCGAAGACTGAAGGCACCGGAGAAGCTTGAGAACCCTGAGGTGATGGAGTCGCCGTCGGACTAACCTCCCACGATGCCGACTTTATGGAGACCTCGATCGGGACCGACCTCTATCTGAATGGTGCAGGGAATCATGCTGACGCCGTTTCTTGTGCGACCTCGAGGATTTTCCGTAAGAAGACCTCCGATGACTCCTATGCTTGCCCTTCTTTTTCGCCTTAGCCAAAAAGAGTTTGGCCTCTCACTCCTTGAGCGCCTTCGGGTTCATTCTCTGGCATGAACCGCACTCCTGCATTCTCCACCAGGGTCACTGAATGCTCAGACAGTCGCCCCACTGAAGCCAGCAAGATCAAACAAAGCAACAAGACAAGATAGCTAGTACACCCAAGCGCCAAGATCCTCTAAGCATAACGGCTACAGACTCCAGAAAAATTGGTGCTGCACCAAAAATACCCTCCACAGAACCTCCCACAAAGCAGCCCTCAGCAACTACCACCTACTCATCAAGGAAGCCAAAAGAGCCACCATCACAGCCCACATAGACACAGCAGCCAACCACACGAAAGATCTATTCAAAACAGAAAAGGAATTGTCCCACTCAGCAGCCACAGAGAACACAATCCACCCTTCAGAAGAACTAAGCAACACCCTCTCAGACTATTTCCACAGCAAGATAGACACCATCAACAACAACTTCGACCACCAGCCCACAGCTGTCATCTTCCACAACCTCACACAACCAACGCACACCAGCACCACGTACACTAGCAGCACAATCACCGAATGGACCCCACTCACCACACAGACCACCTAGACCATCATGTGTCAATCCACTCTGGGGCACCCACAAACCCATGGCTCCACCATCTGTTCAACCTCTGAGCTAACCACATCAGCTCAGAACTCACCAGCATCCTCAACCCCTCTATCACCACAGCAGCCTTCCTGGACAGCTGGAAACACGCAGAGATCAGACCCCTTCTAAAGAAACCCTCCTCTGATCCGAGCAAACTCGGAAACTACAGACGGATCACTCTGCTCCCCTGCCCTGCCAAAGTACTCAAGAAGGCCATCGACCAATAGCTCACTGAATACCTTGAACAAAACAACCTGCTGGCCTTCTCCCAATCAGAATTCTGAACCAACCACAGCATGGAAACCTCTCTGATCAAAGCCACAGCCGACATTAGAACCCTCCAAGACCACAGGGAGACTGCAGCCATCATCCTCCTCAGCTGCATTTGACACTGTATTTCACCACACCCTCATCAATAGAATCCACAGTATCAGCATATAGGAAAACACCCTTAAGTTGAAGGCCTCCTTCCTCAAGTGAAGGAGGCACACAAAGCATTCAGCTGCCTCCTTTCACCTCCGAACCCAAGAACATCATCTGAGGCATACCCCAAAGATCATCCCTTATCCCCACGCTGTTCAATACCTACACGATACCCCTTGCAGACATCATCAGATCCCACTGCCTCAACATTATATCCTACGCACACAACTTATCCTATTGCTCACTGACAACCGCCTCCCACCATCAGAACAAACTTCTGCGCTGCCATGACCAATGTACGCAACTGGATGAGGACCAACTGTCTTAAACTCAACTCCAGCAAGACAGAAGTACTGATCTTCAGTAGAGACATTTCCATTTGGGACCACAGCTGGTGGTCAGCTGAACTTGGACAAATATGCAAATCGCAGACCAAGCACACAACCTTGGCATCATCCTCAACAGCAAACTGACCATGAAACAGCAGATCAACTCAGTCGCCTCCTCATGCTTCCACATCCTTCACATGCTCCACAGAATTTTCAGATGGATCCTAGTCAGCACCCAACTCCTCAAGAGACTCCAGACCATAGAGAACTCTGCAGCCAGACTCATCCTGGACCTTATCAAACAAACCCACATTAGCCCCCACCTCAGAAACCTCCACTGGCTCTCCATACAGAAGAGGACCAGTTCAAGACTCTCACTCAATGCTACAGGGCCCTACACAATCAAGGACCAGCTTACATCATCCACTGACTAAACTTTCATCAGCCCTCCAGACACCTGCATTGCTCTTCACTGGCCCTCGCCTACACCCTCCCACATTCAGCGTAGCCACAGCGGTGGGCGTACATTCTCCCACAACGCCACCAAGACCTGAAACTAGCTGCCCCTCTACCTTCAAACATCACCCTCCTGTGCGGATGTCAGAAAGAAACTCAAACCTGCCTTTTAGACTGAGACATAGCACCCCAGGGCCCAGATACCCCAGAGTGACAATGCCGGACTTTAAAAATACTGATTGATTGAAGTATAACTATGACTGCTAAATTTCTATGGTTTTGCGTGGGTAAAATGTGGACCTAACTAAAATGTCCCTGTAACATCTGCTTTTTTCAGTGAATTTCTTTGGATTTTTTAATGGTAAAGTATTACACAATTACCATACATTAATACAACTACCACCACGCATGGATTAAACTGGGGTTCGCGCTGAGCGGCATGGTGGATCAGATATATCTATATCTGAGCCACTTTTTTGTCAAAGAAGGGTCCTTAAGAGACCGCCTCCATGTGTCCTATGGGGTCAAGTTACCTCTACACCCTGACCTCTCTCCTTTTTTACATTTTTTTAAAATTTACTTTCGAACCCTCCTCCCCCTCGGGTCGAATTAGAAACAAAATGCCAGTCACAGCATTTCTCTCAGGTTGTGGTCAGTCAAGTAGGGCCTTGCTTTTCGCCCAGATCCATGGATTCCCCGGGGGTGCACCCACGTTCCTAGATATCTATTTTTTTCCCCTTAAAACTCTGAAGCTACTTAACACATTTACACCAAATCACAAAAAGCACAATCTGAGGACCAAGATCTAGCTTTCTGCCAAATTTGGTGTGATTCCCTTCAGCGGTTCAGGCTGTAGCTGTGTCTTAAAATATGCAAAATCCCCATAGGCACTGCATGGGTAAAAATGTGTTTTCGGAATCATTTTTCTGGGTCCCAGCTTGACGAACCACCTTGAAACTTTCTAGACTGCAGTTGAACTAACTTGCGTACTAGTTTTGAAAATTTTGAGAAGATTCGTCAAACAGCACCAACGTTATCAGCAAAACAAGCAATCCTTAGCCCATGGGAAAAGTCACACACATTGCGGAGTGTGAGGTGGGAGGCACAACTCACGAGAGGCCATGGCATCTTTTCATGTGCATTTGTTTTAACTGAAGGTATTTGACCAAAATCAGGATGCAAGGGGTTACATTTATGCTGTACGTAAAATCACTTTGACTACCTGACTATTGGGAGAGTGGTTTCCCTATGTAAAGTAATTTTTACATGCAGTCTGTGAAGCAATAAACAGTGTTTTCTTATGTCACTTTTACTGTATTTTGGTAATAAACTTGATTTTAACATTTGCATGGTAGTAACAAATATGTCAATGTGTGTTTATTGGTACAGGAGCTATAAATAACACGTTATTGGGCTAAATCTATTTTCACGACTATGGTATGAATATATATCTTAGATGTTTTTATACTTTCATCGCACACAAAGCAGCAGTTCAAAAACCCATATATAGCAGGGAACCATGAAATATGGAAAATATTTCACAACTGCCAGTAAAATACAGATTTCATCATCATAATGAGAACCCCCATTCCCCCCAAAACCATAACATAAAGCTTTAACATTGCCAGGGCTATCAGCATTATGCAACATTGAAGAGCAAATTATGCAGCAAGGTTATGTAAATAATGTGGCACATTATCTAGCATTGTTTCTTTAATCCACTTGAGCTAGAAACATTTTGGTGAAATATTATATTTTTCTAATTATGTGGCAGATGCAGTAACTCCATATTTACACTTTAAGCGCTGCAGCCACAGAATTGCACAAATCCACTGACCTCATCTCGTCCCCTGTTTTATCAACAATTTATCTGTGAAAGATAAATAAGATCTCAACATTCCAATTCCAATCAGTGGCCACTGTTCGCAGTAGTTTGAAAAAAAAATGAATTTCAAGCCTACTATCCCAACATAAATATTTAATACAACAAAATCATAACAGATAGCTTATGTAGTATGGTGCTATATTGCCACAACAGTCTTCAAGTGACTTTTACAAACCACTCGATCTTTCATATTGTGGTGTATGTCACCAGATCAATTACAATCAGTTTAATTGTGTTTATGAATACAAATTAAAAGCGAAAAAACACTGAAATTCACAAGTTGGGGTTAGTGCCCCAATCCACAACTCTTATACCAGCCATGAAAACCATAACTCTCATACTAAATGCAATGCTCACGTACTTTAGCTACTTTACTATCCTTGATCCTTCACTGAAAAAGAGTGCAACACAAGCATCTGCTTGATGAAGACCACGGCTAAATAAGCACTGTTTGGGTGGGGGGGGGTCATTTGGCTAGTCATGACGGATTTTGAAACCTTATGAAAAATATGATTGTTGGTAGCTCTAGTAATATGTAGACACCAACTGCTAAAATAACGTAAA
This sequence comes from Pleurodeles waltl, assembly GCF_031143425.1. Classification (NCBI taxonomy): domain Eukaryota; kingdom Metazoa; phylum Chordata; class Amphibia; order Caudata; family Salamandridae; genus Pleurodeles; species Pleurodeles waltl. The sequence goes on along the minus strand of NC_090442.1, from coordinate 397,628,586 downwards.
CAGTCCAGTCAACAAATGAGAGGAAGTACATAAAGAACACAACTCGCATGAACTGCACCTTCTCATATGATATGTACCGTCTTTGTTTGAACTACCTTGTCAGTAATTATTTTAAATTTTAAAGTTCAATCAGAACATTTTGAGTAAGCCGTGGGTTACTTACACATTATACATGTGGTGTTATAACACAAAATCATATCCTGGTCTTCGTACGTGAATGAGAAAATAATTTACTACCAAGTAATTCCTGGGGAACCACAGCGTTGCTACTAATGATATATAAACAGATTCCCTAGAATTAACATGCTGCCTATTGTTTATGATTATGAAGAGAAAACTCTGCAGCTTGTGTAGATAGGAAGCAGCTACTTAGGCCTCTAATATACAGAAATGAAAATGTCACTTACCCAGTGTACATCTGTTCGTGGCATCAGTCGCTGAGATTCACATGGTATGCATGAGCTCGCCATCTGGTGTTGGGTCGGAGTGTTACAAGTTGTTTTTCTTCGAAGAAGTGTTTTCGAGTCACGGGACCGAGTGACTCCACCTTCTGTGCTCATTGCGCATGGGCGTCGACTCCATCTTCGATTGTTTTCCCCGCAGAGGGTGAGGTAGGAGTTGTACTATAGTAATAGTGCCCGCGCAATGAAAAATGTAAGTATGTACCTATTAAAGGATTAAGTAATATATACAAATGTACAAAATTGAAGGTAACTTCTGAACTGCTACAGGCTTCCGGGGAGGTGGGTGGGTCCATGTGAATCTCAGCGACTGATGCCACGAACAGATGTACACTGGGTAAGTGACATTTTCAGTTCGATGGCATCTGTCGCTGTAGATACACATGGTATGCATAGACTAGTAAGCAGTTAGTTCCCCATAAGCGGTGGTTTAGCCTGTAGGAGTAGAAGTTGTCTGAAATAGAGTTCTTAATACAGCTTGACCTACTGTAGCTTGTTGTGCGGATAGCACATCTATACAGTAGTGTTTGGTGAATGTGTGAGGCGTAGACCAAGTGGCTGCCTTACATATTTCCTGCATTGGGATGTTTCCTAAAAAGGCCATTGAAGCACCTTTTTTCCTTGTTGAATGTGCCCTGGGAGTAATGGGCAGTTGTCTTTTTGCTTTAAGGTAGCAGATTTGGATGCATTTAACTATCCATCTGGCTATACCTTGTTTTGATATTGGGTTACCTGCATGAGGTTTTTGGAATGCAATAAATAGCTGTTTAGTTTTTCTGATGTTCTTTGTTCTGTCAATGTAGTACATTAATGCTCTTTTGACATCTAATGTATGTAGTGCTCTTTCAGCCACAGAATCTGGCTGTGGGAAAAATACTGGTAGTTCTACCGTTTGATTTAGATGGAATGGTGAAATAACTTTTGGTAAAAATTTTGGATTAGGTCGTAGGACGACCTTATTTTTATGTATTTGTATAAAAGGCTCTTGTGTTGTGAACGCTTGAATTTCACTTACTCTTCTTAGAGATGTAATGGCGATGAGAAAGGCAACTTTCCAGGTTAGGAATTGTATTCCGCAAGAGTGCATGGGTTCGAAAGGTGGGCCCATGAGTCTTGTTAGAACCACGTTTAGGTTCCATGAAGGAACAGGTGGTGTTCTTGGTGGTATAATTCTTTTAAGCCCTTCTATAAATGCTTTGATAACTGGTATCCTATACAAGGAAGTTGAATAGGTAGTTTGCAGGTATGCAGATATTGCTGCAAGGTGTATTTTAATAGAAGAGAAGGCTAGCTTTGCTTTTTGTAAATGGAGCAAGTAATTTACTATATGTTTTGGAGTTGCATCTAGCGGTTGTATCTGATTATGATGGCAGTACCAAACAAATCTTTTCCACTTACTTGCGTAGCAGTGTCTAGTGGATGGCCTTCTGGCCTGCTTTATGACTTCCATACACTCTTGGCTAAGTTGTAAGTGTCCGAATTCTAGGATTTCAGGAGCCAGATTGCTAGATTCAGCGATGCTGGGTCCGGGTGTCTGATCTGTTGGTTGTGTTGCGTTAACAGATCTGGTTTGTTGGGCAGTTTGATGTGTGGTACTACAGACAGATCTAGCAGTGTTGTGTACCAGGGTTGTCTTGCCCAAGTTGGTGCTATTAAAATGAGTTTGAGTTTGTTTTGACTCAATTTGTTTACTAGGTAAGGAAGGAGAGGGAGAGGAGGAAAAGCGTAAGCAAATATTCCTGACCAGTTCATCCATAGGGCATTGCCTTGGGATTGCTTGTGTGGGTATCTGGACGCGAAGTTTTGGCATTTTGCGTTCTCTTTTGTTGCAAATAAGTCTATTTGTGGTGTTCCCCAGAGTGTGAAGTAGGTGTACAGAATCTGTGGGTGGATTTCCCATTCGTGGACTTGCTGGTGATCTCGAGAGAGATTGTCTGCCAGCTGATTCTGGATCCCCGGAATAAACTGTGCTATTAGACCAATCTGATGGTGGATTGCCCACTTCCATATTTTTTGAGCTAACAAGCTTAACTGCGTTGAATGTGTTCCTCCTTGTTTGTTTAGATAATACATCGTTGTCATGTTGTCTGTTTTGACAAGGATGTATTTGTGGGTTATGATTGGTTGGAAAGCTTTTAGTGCTTGAAAAACTGCTAATAATTCTAGATGATTTATATGCAGTTTTGTTTGATGTATGTTCCATTGTCCTCTTATGTTGTGTTGATTGAGATGTGCTCCCCACCCTGTCATGGAAGCATCTGTTGTTAATACGTACTCTGGCACTGGGTCTTGGAAAGGCCGCCCTATGTTTAAATTTATACTGTTCCACCATAGAAGCGAGAGGTAAGTTTGGCGGTCTAGCAACACCAGATCTAGAAGGTGACCCTGTGCTTGAGACCACTGTGAGGCTAGGCACTGTTGTAAGGGCCTCATGTGCAGTCTTGCGTTTGGGACAATGGCTATGCATGAGGACATCATGCCTAGGAGCTGTAGTATTGTTCTTGCTTGTATTGTTTGGTTTGGAGACATGTGTTGAATGACCCTGTTGAAATTGTGGATCCTTTGTGGAGTTGGCGTTGCTACTCCTTTTGTCGTGTCTATTATGGCTCCTAGATATTGCTGTACTTTGCTTGGCAGAATGTTTGATTTTGCAAAGTTGACGGTGAACCCTAGTTTGTAGAGGGTTTGTATGACTTGATTTGTGTGGTTTGAGCATTGTGTGAGCGAACTGGTTTTGATTAGCCAGTCGTCTAGATACGGGAACACATGTATTTGCTGCCTTCTGATGTGTGCAGCGACTACTGCTAGGCATTTTGTGAATACTCTTGGAGCGGTTGTTAAACCAAAAGGCAATACTTTGAATTGGTAATGTATTCCTTTGAATACAAACCTTAGATATTTCCTGTGTGATTGATGTATTGGTATATGGAAATATGCGTCCTTGAGGTCTAGGGTTGTCATGTAGTCGTGTTTTTTGAGCAATGGTAACACTTCTTGTAGTGTGACCATGTGAAAGTGGTCTGATTTGATGAATGTGTTTACTACTCTGAGGTCTAGAATTGGTCTCAGTGTTTCGTCCTTTTTTGGTATCAAGAAGTACAGTGAATAAACTCCTGTGTTTATTTGTGTGCTTGGTACTAATTCTATTGCATTTTTTTGCAGTAGTGCTTGAACTTCTATCTCTAGAAGCTGTGAATGGTATTTTGTTAAATTTTGTGATTTTGGTGGTATGTCTGGAGGGAATTGCAGGAATTCTATGCAATAACCATGCTGGATAATTGCTAGGACCCATGTGTCTGTAGTTATTTTGTCCCATGCTTCGTAATATTGACGTATCCTCCCCCCCACTGGTGTTGTGTGGGAGGGGTGTGTGACATGTGAGTCACTGCTTGTTGGTAGTGGTTTTGGGGCTTTGAAATCTTCCCCTATTCCTAGGGAATTGCCCCCCTCTATACTGGCCCCGAAAACCTCCCCTGTACTGTCCCTGGTAGGTGGGCGGTGCGGACTGTGAGGTGCTAGCTTGTGTGGCCTGACCCCGAAACCCTCCTCTAAAAGGTGTTTTGCGGAAGGTGTTATAAGCTCCTCTGCTCTGCGGGGAGTAGAGTGCGCCCATGGCCTTGGCAGTGTCAGTGTCCTTCTTGAGCTTTTCTATAGCTGTGTCGACCTCCGGACCGAACAGAAGTTTCTCGTTTACTGGCATGTTAAGCACTGCCTGTTGAATTTCTGGCTTGAATCCAGACGTTCTGAGCCATGCGTGCCTACGGATGGTAACCGACGTATTAATGGTTCTTGCGGCCGTGTCTGCTGCATCCATGGAGGAGCGTATTTGATTGTTGGAAATGTTTTGACCCTCCTCAACAACCTGTTTTGCTCTTTTTTGCAGATCTTTTGGGAGATGTTCAATGAGATGCTGCATCTCATCCCAGTGGGCTCTGTCGTATCGCGCTAGCAGCGCTTGTGAATTTGCGATGCGCCACTGGTTTGCTGCTTGGACAGCAACCCTCTTCCCGGCTGCATCGAACTTCCTACTTTCTTTATCTGGGGGAGGTGCATCCCCAGAAGTGTGTGAGTTTGCCCGTTTTCTGGCAGCCCCTACCACCACAGAGTCTGGTGGCAGCTGAGAGGTGATGAAGACAGGGTCCGTAGGAGGCGCCTTATACTTTTTGTCCACCCTAGGCGTCACTGCCCTACTTTTAACTGGCTCCTTGAAAATGTCCTTTGCATGGCGTAGCATGCCTGGGAGCATCGGCAGGCTTTGGTAGGAGCTGTGGGTTGAGGAGAGGGTGTTAAATAAAAAATCATCCTCTACTTGTTCCGAGTGTAGTTCCACATTATGGAATAGAGCTGCTCTAGCCACCACTTGCGAGTAGGCTGTGCTGTCTTCCGGTGGTGATGGCCTAGTTGGGTATGTGTCTGGGCTGTTATCAGACACTGGTGCGTCGTACAAGTCCCACGCATCCTGATCTTGGTCGTCGTGGCTCATGGCGGTGTGAGCTGGCGAATGTGACGGGGTGTAAGTTGGCGAAGCCGGAGTTACAGGTGGAGGCGAGGGAGGAGGTGTTACCTTTTGTGTTGTTTGTTGCTGAGGAGTAAACTGAAGCGTTCTCTTTCGTTTGACAGGTGGGAGGGTACTGATCTTCCCAGTCCCCTGCTGAATAAAGATACGCTTTTGCGTGTGATCCACGTCAGTGGATTGCAGTTCTTGTTCAAATCTATGTTTCTTCATTTGAGAAGACATAGAATGCTCTTCGGTATAGGAGCCAGAAACAGGGTCTGATGTCGCTTTTTTCGGCTCCGAAAGCCCTGTCGATTGTTTTTTCGGCTCCGAGGTAACCTTCCTCTTTTTCTGTGCCGAAAACTCTTGGCCTCTATGGTCTTCGGCGCCACTGTCTCGGCGTCGATCGGTGTCGACACCGAACTCTCGGTGTCGATGCTTCTGTTTAGCACTCTCTCGGTCCCGAGGAGGCTGCGTGCCGGTGTCTCGACCGAAGTCGGACGATCTCGACACTGAATGGGCCTTTTTCGGTGCCGATTGTTGGTCACCGAGAATTTGGGTGGAGCCATGGCCGGTTGGCAGTGGCGTCCCCTGGGCCTTCTTTCCTTTTTTAAGGTTTGATCTCGACGTCTTACTCACAGTTCTTGTAGAGTGTAGCTCGTCGGAGTCTGAATCCTGGATGGAAAAGGATTCCTCCTGTTCCTCTTCTGTCTCGAACTGTGGACGCTCTTTTGGCGTGGACGCCATCTGGAGTCTTCTCGCTCGACGGTCGCGCAGAGTTTTTCGGGACCGGAACGCCCGACAGGCCTCACAGGATTCTTCGCTGTGCTCGGGTGACAGGCACAGATTACAGACCGAGTGTAGGTCCGTATAAGGATATTTGTTGTGGCATTCGGGGCAGAATCGAAACGGGGTCCGATCCATCGGCGTTGTCCTCCACGCGGTCGGGCCGACTAGGCCCCGACGGGGTGCCGAAATCTACCCCGAAGGGCACCGAGGCGCTTCGATGTTGAACGCGTCGTCGTATGTGTCTATCTCTAACCGGATCGCAACGATACCGTCGAAAATCTTCCGTCTTCAGCTAACTTTCCGTTCCGAAACTCGGAGCGACAGGAACACGTCCGAACCCGATGGCGGAAAGAAAACAATCGAAGATGGAGTCGACGCCCATGCGCAATGAGCACAGAAGGTGGAGTCACTCGGTCCCGTGACTCGAAAACACTTCTTCGAAGAAAAACAACTTGTAACACTCCGACCCAACACCAGATGGCGAGCTCATGCATACCATGTGTATCTACAGCGACAGATGCCATCGAACACAGATTTACTTTTTCAGGAGTTCTTCATTGAACTCACTACAGCTGAGGCAGAGAATAAACCTGCACATCCTTTTGAACAACGAGTTATTGTGAACAACTCACAGTACGTTCATTCTCTTAGATATACGAACACAAATCAGGCATTCTTTTCACTTACAAGTCGCACCACCTCCAACACTCAAACTTACTAGTCGTTCAAGGGCAACTACCAGCAGCGGTTTCTTGATGAGGACTTTGAGGCTCCGCCCACGCACCTATTTGGCAACCGCATTATCATTTTTACATAAATATAACTCCGACTGTCAGTAGGCATATGTAAAGTAATGATAAATGCTTTGCTGCCTGATGCTCGTGCAAGGCCAGGCAACCAGGGTCTTCCTGAAGTTACAGTGCGCAGGCTCTAGTCACGAATGATACAATGACATGGGGCTTACAGTTTTACAGCCCTTCACTTTCATATTAGTGGGTGGGTGGTGCTGACCAGCAAGCAGCCGCACAGCAGATTGACGATCATGGGGCGTTGCAGAGAGAAGCCCTGCGTCAGACTCAAAATGTTCCCCCACCCTCTCCTTGGAGAGAAAAACAATACCGGGGCATGTGACGTCTGGACCTGCACTAAGGTATGAAATTAAAACAGCACAGTTGACCAATTTAACATTAGCAATGTTTTGCAACAGTTATCTGCAATGATCAGAATTAGTCCGAATGCACCGTGTTTGGTCAATGTCGTGAATTATTGCTTCTTATCTTGCATACTTGTGCCACTCAGGGGTGGCTATTCCACAAGGGCGAGGAGCATCACCCCCTCCCCCCCGCATCGCCCCAGGATTCCCTGCAAGCCGCCACTGCACTAAGATCCCTTCTTTTCTGTCTTTCAGTTTTCAATCCGTACATATTATGCAAAGTAATAAATTGTGTTTTTTGTAACCACACCCACTCACAAGCCCTTGCAAAAGTTAAACTTTCAAATACAATAACAGCGGGAAGGACTGTCCTATTAGCAACTCTTCACATAGATAAAATGGAGCACAGAATTTTTCTGTTGTTGAAAGTTTGTTGTGCATTTCATTTCACTGTGATAATAGGCATGCATTTAGAAATTGGGCAATGCTGTAACAAGCAATATCTAATGAAAAGCCATGTTCCTTCCCATGTACTGAACGAGATACAGGATAATCTGTTTACAATCAGTACAGCCTTTCCAAACAATATTTTGCAATTCATGTTTTTAGCACTGTTATGTTTTAGGTAGGAACTGAGAAGGTTGTTTTTCAGGCCTTATTGCTTTTTTACCATGTACATAATAATTCACTGGACATTTTATTGTGGGAGAATACAGCACAGTCTCCCGTTTTGGTTTTTAACTCTAAGTCCTCAGAATCACTGATACCTTAATGAGAACTTTTATTTCCTGTCCTCATCTAAGCAGCACTTTTTAATGTGAAATATCATTGTAGGCAAAATAGCAATCAAGGACGACAATGTGCATTATCAGAGGCACCACTGTTTAGAAAGTCATTATCTTAGCATGGATAATTGATTAGCTCTAACCCGCATACCCTGTATGATACAGCAGTATTATATGGCTCACACAAGGAATAGACATTCCCATGATCATGTATTACAATTTCATGCTGTACATACCAGTTTATGCCCCACCACTTCCAAAGTTCACCAGCTGCCACTAGCAACAAGAATGCTTTTACCCATCTTCAGTTAATCCACACGCCATTTCCAATCATGGCAGATATGACCTCACATTTTATGACCTATGGAATTTTAGATCAAGACAGCAGCTCTTTGTATCCAGGAATCCTGCTCAGACAGCACAAAAATTTAACAAAGACCAACTATCACCATGAAGCAAGCATGGTAGGACTATGTTGGACTTGGTTTTCTTATCAGACAAGAACGGTTTTCCTCATTAGGAGTTGGTATGTTAAGGTGGCAATTTCCTTTTATTGTCTTCCATCTACCAAGACGATAAGGACCGCTTTGGTACCAATGCTGCCGCAGAGGATTTTTGTAAAACGTTGAGGAATTCCTACTATACAAGTTTAAGGTGCCCTTTTAAAGTGCTTAAAAAAACCTAAGGCCAGCCTATAAGTAGTCTTTTCTTACATTTGGAGAAAGTGTGTTCTCTCCATTAGAAAGTGTTCCGGTATCCCCCATAAGGAGAAAGGATATTCACTCAAACCCTGTGAGCTACTAACAAGCAGAGAGAAGCAGAGAGAAAAGCAAATACTACAATTTACCTTTCATGACTAAAACTAGATTTGGCCTTTGATAAAGGGTACAGGGAGTTATCAATAAGCACAGGAGTTTTTTCTGTATTCGAGGCACCGTTATTACTGGACAAATAAAATAAGACAAAAGGCAGGAAACTTGTCTATAGTATGGCGGTCAGAAAAAAATGAATGCTCATTAAGGATTTATAAAATAAGGATTTTTTTCTTGAGTATTATGTACATGAAGGGGCTTAATTACAAAAACACAGTGCTGTTGGGAGAGAATTCTGAAAGGTACAAGAGGCATTTATTAGTCTGAAAAGAGAAGTCACAAACAAAACAGCAATTTACCTCTTCATCTGCAAGACCTTCTTCTTCCATAGCGAGCTCCAACTTCTTTTGTCTAGATACAAAGGATACAAAAATAAAGAATGTTATCTTGCATGTTCATGATGATCTTCTCTGGCATCAACGACAATCATGTATTTAAGCCACATACTAGACATCTACTCAAACAGACATGTAATAAGGCAAACTCAAGCCCAAGACACTTCCCTCTTTAACCCCTTCCCTGCCAAGGACGTAGTGGTTACGTCCGATGGTGCAGCGCTGAGGCGCTACGGATGTAACCACTACGTCCTGGTATAGGCCCTCGGGGAAGCGCTGGTGCTCCCCCCGAGGGGCTCCCTCCCACCCCCCCAGGGCAGGTCTGGAAGGGGAATCACTTCCCCTTCCATCCCGACCCCACCAGTGACGTCTCATGACGTCCGCACGCGATCGTGTGCTGACCTCATCAGAGGTCACCTCCCAGCACGCTAGAAGCATGCTTCCAGAGTGATGCGGAAAAGAAATGCTCAGCAGGCAGAGGCATGAAAGGAAAGGAAAAGCCTTTCCTTTCATGTCTCTGCAAGAATTTCTGCTGCCCGATCGCAGCAGAAATGCCCACTAGACATTATTTTTAGGCCATTTTGTTTATATATATATATATTTTTTGTAATATGTGGGGAGTGACCCCTTTTTTTTATATACTTACGCATAAGGGGAGCGGCCCCTTGGGCAAGGGCCACTCCCCAGAGGGGACAAAATATTTTTAGGACTTTTCTATCCCCCCCACCCGGGCAGAAACCCCCAGCCACCAGGGATATATATCTTTTTTGTTTACTTTATGTTTTTTAGGAATGGGAAGCAACCTCTTAGGCAAGGGTCGCTCCCCTGGGGGGCATATTGTATTTAGGCCATTTCTGCACCCCCCCCCCCCCCTTGGGGGAAGATTGGCCTATTTTTATTAGGCCAATCTGCGGGGCAGAAACCAATAGACACCAGAGATTTTTTTTTTTTTTTTTTGGCGTCAATTCCACGCAAGGGGAGCAAATTTATTTTAGGCTATTTCTGCTCCCCTTGGGGCAGATATCTGCCTATTAGGCCGATCTGACCTTGAGGTGGGGTGGTGGGGGAGCAGAAACCACCTAGCCACCAGGGATTAGTGTTTGTGTTTTGTTTGCGGGGGCAGCCCCTTGGGATAGTGTCCCTCTCCATGGGGGAATATTACTGTTGGACATATCTACCACCCTTGGGGGCAGATCGGCCTATTTTTGGAAGGCCCATCTGAAAACCCACCAGAGACGATTTTTTTTCTTCTTCAAAATAGGAGGGTGGGGGAATGGCCATACCCCCACCACAAATAAATGGGGCCAAATTTGTTCTGTCCACCAGATGGGGCAATTACCCCCGATCCACACACCGCGGGTGGGGTGGGGGAGGCAGAAAGTCTACTAGATGCCAGGGAATAAAAAAAAATAAAAAAAAGAGAAAAAAAAAAAAAGAATATAGTGTGGTGGTTGCTACCAATCAATTTGGGCATGGATATGCCCCCACCCCAACAGAAGGGGATAACAGTCTTTCAGCTCTCCCCCCGCACACTAAAAACATCTTATTCCACGGCAAGAAAGAGGAAATTTGATTATTTTGGATTTTGGTTTCACATTTGGGGCATGAGAGCTTGGCTAACTCTCACAATTGTTCCACTTGGAATGGTGAGGGCTGCACTCTTTGGACTTTGGGACGCTGCCATGTAGAAAAATCCACAAGACCTAGACACATCTGAAAACTAAACATCTGGTTGATTCCATGGTGGTGTGCTTCACATGCACCCTGCACCATTTTCTTACCCACAATGCCCTGCAAACCTCCAACTTTGCTGGAAATCACACATTTTTCCCACATTTTTGTGATGGAACCTTCTGGAATCTGCAGGAATCCACAAAATTCCTACCATCCAGCATTGCCTCATCTATACTGATAAAAATGTTGCCCTTTTGCTGAGGGAATCATTGGGTGGTAGGAAATTTGTCAGGTGCTGTGATGCCACACAGAAATGTTGGGAAAAATGTGATTTTTTAACTAAATTTGAGGTTTGCTGAGGATTCTTGGTAAGAAAACATTGGGGGATCCACACAGGTCACACCTCCCTGGATTCCCTCGAGTGTCTGTTTTTCAGAAATGTTGAGTTTGGTAGGTTTCCCTATATGGCTGCTGACACCAGGACCAAAAACGCAGGTCCTCCCTCCCCGATGCCCTCCACCCCCCCCCTCCCCAACCCCAAAAAAAACCAGAGGCCTACCCACAAAAGCGAGGTACCATTTTTACCAGGAGACTTTGGGGAACACAGAATAGCAAAACAAGTGTTATTGCCCCTTGTCTTTCTCTACATTTTTTCCTTTCAAATGTAGGACAGTGTGTAAAAAGAAAATACGTCTATTTGAGAAATTACCTGTAATTTACATGCTAGTATGGGCATCCCGGAATTTAGAGATGTGCAAATAGCCACTGTTTTTCAAGACCTTATCTTGTGCCCATTTTGGAAATAGAAAGGTTTTCTTGATACCTATTTTTCACGCTTTATGTTTCAGCAAATTAATCTCTGTATACCTGGTATAGAATGAAAACCCATTGCAAGGTGCAGCTCATTTATTGGCTCTGGGTACTTAGAGTTCATGATGAACCTATAAGATATATATATATATATATATATATATACATATATATATACATATATATATACATACATACACCTGCAACCAGAAGAGTCCAGCAGACGTAATGGTATATTGCTTTAAAAAAATCTGACATCGCAGGAAAAAGTTACAGAGTAAAACGTAGAGAAAAATGGCTGTTTTTTTCACCTCAATTTCAATATTTTTTTATTTCAGCTGTTATTTTCTATAGGAAACCCTAGTAGGATCTACACTAATTACCCCTTGCTGAATTCAGAATGTTGTCTACTTTTCAGGAATGTGTAGCTTTCTGGGATCCAGCATTGGTTCCACACCCATTTCTGTCACTAACTGGAAGGAGTCTGAAAGCACAAAAAAATAGTAGAAATGGGGTATTGTCCCGGTAAAATGCCAAAATTGTGTTGAAAAATTGGGTTTTCTGGTTCAAGTCTGCCTGTTCCTGAAAGCTGGGAAGATGGTGATTTTAGCACTGCAGACGCTTTGTTGATGCCATTTTCAGAGAAAAAACCACAAGCCTTCTTCTGCAGCCCTTTTTCCCCCTTTTTAAAAATAAAATAAATTTTCACTGTATTTTGGTTAATTTCTTGGTCTCTTTCAGGAGAACACACAATGCTGGGTACCTCTAGAATCCATAGGATGTTGGAAAAAAAGACACAAATTTGGCATGAGTAGCTTATGTGGACAAAAAGTTATGAGGGCTTAAGCGCGAACTGCCCCAAACAGCCCAAAAAAGGCTCAGCACTGGTGCGGAAAAGGCATGGCAGTGAAGGGGTTAACCAGCAGCATAACATTCTACATCACAACATAAAAGAGTTAGCATCAAGAGAAAGGAGACACCAGTCAAAAATTCTTCCAACTTTCTATATCTTTTAGATGCCTTCCCTAGTTTGTTGGTTTGTGTTCTTTTTGACATCCAATTCCTCTATTCCAAAATATTCTCCTAAATCCTTAGGTCTTTAACCATCCCCCTCTTTATCCACAAATCTACATCTTGTTTTTCTCCTTATACTCCAATACCATCCAAGATACATAACACTTACTGCAAGTTGTAGTAGCAGACAATGGACCACCTAATGTGGCTTGCACTTTGCCATAAAAATAGGCAAATGCACTTTAGGAGGTATTCAACTTTAAAGAAACTCGTAATGACTCTGCTATTATCGTGCAATCCATTATTCTCCTGCTGTGCACGTCTGCTTACAACAGCATTATAGAATACTTCATTTGTTTTAGTCATGTTTTTGGTTTTGTTTTCTACAGTTCAAATGGACTCATCCCTTTAACACTGTATGGAGGAATGTTTCCTGTCCACAATAGTCCCTAAAGTCACCATTCAAGTCACGCCATTGCTACTGCAATTTGGGCACTTTTTTCAATAAACAATTGCTTTCTCCCCATGTCCATTGCTCCGGGGTCGTACAAAGCCGTGGTCAGATGAAAGCATAAAAAGGCGAATAATGTAAAGAACTAGGAAGAATCTAGCATTCAAGAATCTCCAAAAGGAATGCTCAAAGAGGTTGAGGTAAGGTCAGTGTTGGTAAGTGCATCCTATCACCAGCAACACCTGTGGCCGTCAAAAGCCCACTGATCAGTAATTGTGCATTGTACTCCTGAACCGTATGCCTTTAAAACACAGTGGCAGTAATAAAGGGGCACTCAATCTCATTCTGGCCTCACCGCTAGTGGGTGCCTCCAGGGTAACACTCATTTCAGTCTTGCCAGCACTAAACCGCAAGCAATTCTGCTTTTTCCTTAACCGACCATCCGTTTGGATGCACAGTACTCTAGAATGTCAGACAGCTTGTGTGCCAGAGAATACTTGATGGATAAGGGTAATTTTTATTTATGCCCAATTTTGGATGAGCAGTATTTCCTATGTCAACCTCTACCTTCATATGTGTGCACTTCAGTGAGCATACATCAATCCATAATGAACTGCCTGTGAGTCAGGTTCGAGATCAATAGACTTTCACTAAGTCTAGCCGTGTCTCCATGAGCAAACATAAGTCTCAAATTATATAGCCTTCTACTATATTTTGTGAGCATGACATCTCCCCGTAGTCCTAATATTCATAGTTTAGTATTTGGCTTTGGCTTCAAATCAAGTATTTTGTTTAAACATTTATGAATCTCATTCCAGAACTACTTCATTTGTGGGAATGCTGCGGTCTGTCCACACCCACTCGAACACACAAGACTTCATTTTTCCTAATCATTTCAGCCTAGGTGGGCATATTAGGCCGGATTCAGGACTTTAGTCTGAATTTTCAAGTTCTCCCAAGTCTGTCATCCATTAGGCCCTCAATATTTTGGGGGTTCCCAGGGCCCTGATAATCCAGGCCTATTAAGTTACTCAGACTGCCATCCAAGCCAGTTGCACGAAGATGATTCTGTGGGGCACCATCCAATATTTGGGATTCTGTATGTACATGTAAGGTGTGCCTTCAAGAGCTGTGCAAAGGACCGCAGTCCGTCAGATCTTCAAATATCTCCTATCTCCCCGAAAAGAAATCCCTACAAGGTCCTACCTGCAAAAACCTGTGTCAGTTCGCCTAGTCCTTTCCTGTCCAGGGATGAGTAAAACCCATTAATTTATATTCCCATAAGAATATTCTAGTGGCCACCCTTCACACCGTGATCACTGTAGCTATGTGAGGTGCCAGATTCTCAGGTGTTATAGAGCCTAATAGTGAAGCATGGTAAACAGCCTCACCCAAACCTATCAATTTGTTTGAAGGTTCTTGTTGAGATGCAAATACCTTATGTTTAGTATCATTAGGTGGGATGCCAATAATACTTCTCTAGATCTGGAATCATGACTCTCCGTTAATAAATCCCATATGACATTGTGTCTATAGAAATTAGTGAAGGGCCCCAGTTCCCACAGTGTTTAAAGTATATCAATCCTTTGCAAAATATTCGCAAGTAGCCATTTTGGCACATTGTGCAATATGTAAAAGCACTGGTGGAGCACTATCATCTTGTACAAAGAGGGCTGCTCCTAAAGTGAAAGGGGAAGCGGACACTAGTGTTGAACAGCTCTTTGAAACAAAGACAGATTAAGTCTGCGGAATTCTGAACTTTTTGTAGTTAAGATTCCCAAATATGTAAAACATTCACTTGCTACTGGGAAGGGAAGGACGTAGCCTGCCATGTGATCCTAGCATACAGTACTGATGTATGCTTGTTAATGCTGAATGCAGAGCAATTCCCAAATAGCTGAAAGAGTGAAAGGATCCTGACAAAAGATGTGACGGGAGCTACAATATACTGATCATCTATTTACAATATTCTCTTTTCACACTGAGCACCAACGGAGCTATCTAATTAGTGCATCTTCCCTAACCCAATTTAGTTCTAATATTAGTGCTAAAATCAACAGTGAGAGGAAACATCTGTCTTGTTTTCCTTCCTGGAGTGAATGGTTCCAAAGGGAGTTCTTTCACTTGCACTCCCAGCAGTGGGGATAGTTTACAAGCATTCAATCCAAGATGGGAATTGGGGGACAGAGGCCATTTGACCCCCCCCACCCCCCCACACACACCAAGGACAGCTTCCTATGTAGTCCTTTGAATTAATCAGATGCTTTAGCGAGCAACTATAATTCAATCTTTTCTATAATGTGACATCAATACAGGCATTATACATTATTATTTTGAGTCTGCAGGGACTGATCTGCAAGTGTTAATCATTACTGTACCCAGGCAGTTTGCTGCATCTTCAGTAAATATTTTGGTTTCTAGGGTCGGTAGGGAAGGATTATATTACCTACCTTTTAAGCATCTGGTGATATTGTGCCTGGGCACTGACTATTGTTTTCCCGCAGGAGGGTAAGAGAGGAGTGAAAGGTAATTGTAAGGAAAGATGTCCATGCTAAAAGTAAATATATAAAAGTATTCTACAATGGCCACAGGCGTCCGGGGAGGAGAGAGGGCACATGTGAACCTACAGTACTACATACCAAAAACAGATGCTTACAGGGTAAGTAACATTATCCATTCGATGGCATGTGTGGCTTTAGATACATTTGCAATGATATTACAAACAAGGCCTTTAAAACAAAACGTGTCCCGGCTGTAAAACAAAACTTCTAGCCCTGAGAAAGCTTAAAAGATTCTAAATGGTGGAAGGGATTATTATTTTGGGGACCCGACTAATCTAGTGTGGGGACCCAGAGATGCTGCAGACAGAAAGAGCATTTTGAAGGTGGTCCCATTGAGTTTTTGTGTTGCGAATATTATGATTATGGAATGTTGACTGCAATGCTCAGAACAGCCTCTAGAGAACATCACAATAAAATTAGCATTTAGACGAAACATGGTCATGTACCCATACAGACAGCTCTTAAAGAGCATAAACACATGAAAAAAGAATGGGAGACTTAGTGCATTACACATGTTCAAGGCTAGCAGGACTATTGCAAGGATATTACAAACAAGGCCCATAAAACAACTTCTCCTAGCTATAAAACAAATGTTCCAGCCATGAAAGAGCTTAAAAGGATAAAGAATGGTGGTTATTATTTTGGAGTTCCCATTAACAGTGTTTGAACCCAGAGATGATGTAGACAGAAAGAGCACGCCATAGTAAATGTTTTGAGGGTGGCCCCATTGCCCTAGGACCCACACAGGTTAAGAGCAAAAATGTTTTGTAAAAGTAATGTACTGAAAAGCATTATGGCAGGGGTTTCCCGAATGCAGTGAAAATTGTACGCTTTCGCTGTGAGGATTTCGGTTTTTCGTAAACCATTTACCAATTTCAATTCTTTTAATGGGAGAGCCACAAGAAATGACTCGGATTAGCTAACTGTTAACAATGTGACCAGCACCAAATACCGCCAATAGAGTTCACGCTGTTGTGCCTGTTAGTGCTCTGAGCGCCATGGCGGCCATGCAGCACAAAGGGGAGAGACAAAAGAAAAAAATAATAGTTTGCCCACGCTGAAGTAAATTGGTAATCGTGCAGTAATCCATGTAACATGGGCAGTCTGCAAGGCGACAACAAAACCGCCCAAAGGCAGGACAAATGTAAAGCATATATATACCAATAGCATCAAGGGATTTTTTTTTAAAGGCAAGCCCAGGAAAGAATGAAAGTGATTGGCATGAGATGGCCGTGGTTAGAAGCCCACAATACCTACAACAGATCAAAGCACAGCGATACGTGCTTCCACAATACAGCGTCTGGCGACTAATGGCACAGTCACGGACCACCCACTTACCTCAGAATGTCCGGAACCCAGAGCCCCACGGCTTGGCTCTCCCACAACAAGGTGTGAACAAATGATTGGGGGCGAACACACTTTTTATTTCCTGTGTACCTCGGGCATAATTGGGAGATGGGCACACTTTATTCCTATTGGCTGTTGTTTTGAATCAGCTAATCGAGAACACACAATATGAGGGGCTTCCCGGGCACCAGAGTTACATGCATTTTCGTCAAGGTCGCTAACGGGACGAGATGCTGCAGGCAGGAGCAGTTTTTTTTAGGGGGCGCTTTTTTACCTTGAAGTTGTGAGTGGCTTAATAGGAAAGCAGTGCAAGATTTCTGGGACGAGGGTGCTCAAATGAGGACATCGGTAAGTAAGAGTGGATGTGAATATTCTCCGAGTCACCACTGCAGACTTAATCCTGCGGGAGAAAGCCGGGGTGTTGGGGGGCACTTCATGCTGATAGTGTACTAAATCCTCCCGCACACCCAAGGGCTGAAACTATAAGTTAGAACTTTTCAGTAACAGCAGTGTTCAGGTTCCGCCCACAAACCTTCAGACTGAAGATAAGGAACCAGCGCTTACAAAACATTTTAGGGAAAACGTTAATAAAAAAGGAATGGGCGGTAGCATTAGTAAGTATCAGAGTCCTTGTTATGTACAGTGGTGACGCAGAGTTACATTTTAAGAGCTTTGCGATGTAACTAGTGCTCATGCAAAGCGCTGTAATACCACTAAAGGAGTTTGAGCTTGAACCTGCCATCGCCACGCGATGCGAAGGGGAGAGACACAAGAGAAAAGTAGTTCGCCCACACTGAAGTATATGGGTGATAGTGCAATAATACGTGTAACAGGGTGTCTTCAGGACAGTAACAAACCAGGCTCAAGGCGGGACAAACGTATAGCATTTACCAACATCATCAAGAGATTTTTGAAAGGCAAGCCCAGGAACAAATGAAAGTGATGGGTGTGAGGTGAGCATTGTTAAAGCCCACAGACAGATAATTGAATATCAGCGCTTACGCGCTGCTACGCTCTACCTAGAAAGGGCGAATGAAACAAATATCTTCTGGTGGTCAGAAATGAAGCTTTAATAAACGTGACATACATACCAATACAACACACTATTTCACCAGGCGCTGCATCCCACTTTTGTGGATGTGTGAGGTTTATAGGAGGATAGACTGACTGCAACTGTTTTTGTGGATGCAGAACAAACACCACCAGTGGCTTTACTGGAAAAGGCAATCCTGTACTCCATGCTGTGAAATCGAGCAGTGATATGTATTTGTAAAGTACAAAAAAGTTCATCCCACTGTGGCAGTTGCAACTGTAGAGTGAAACAGAGGGTCAAGACTAGTGACACATTGTAGAAAAACAGATGTTTTTGATTTTGCTGTTCTCCGTTTGTTTTTATTTGTCAACAACAAAGCAACAAGTGCTTTCAAGGAAAGGAATGTCTCATCTTACTACAGCATGTCCATTAAACAGGTCATAGATGTGTAAAATAGAAGAAGAAATCTGCATTTGCACTTTATTAAAGAGAACAATAAGGGGAAAATATCTAGTTATTTCCGAAGGCGATTAGTACATTTTTATCCCCACCACCATTGCAACACTATTACGATAAGAGAGTTTATTAATACCAATTACAGGGTGCTTTGGATCCCACTGAGGTCAAGCAGCACTATTTATGACACAGTGTACGATCCTCCAGCTATGGCCCGCAATGCATCTAAATCTTTAAACTTGTCAGCTTGTTCTTGGGCAGCCAGAGTACTGGCCTGCTCCAAACGCATAACAAGCATTGGCAAAGTCTATAGGTTTCACCTATGCGAGATCTATTCACTTTGTAAAATATTTGTGACATGTTACACTGCAGTGCAGACTGTGTACAACCTGGCTTTAAAAAATAAAAAATAAAAACAAGGAAAAAAATCTGCGTTGCTGGGAAATAATTTTAAAAACATTAAAGAAAAGTAAATAACACTTGCATTTGGCTTTGTTAAATGTCTGTGGGGGGGACGGGAACGTGGGGGAGGGCAGGGGGAAACCATGGTGGTGGTGTAGGGAGCAAACAAAAAAACAGGCATGGGGAAGAGGGCAGAGGGGCAAGCACCACGAGGGAGGTGTGGAAAAGGAGGGAGCAGCAACATAACAGACAAAGTGGGGTCAAGCAACACAAAAGAGGTATAGGTGAGGGAGCAGCAACACAACGGAGGGTGGGGATATTGTGGGGAGGCAAGCAAGACGACGTAGGTGTGGGGGAGGAAGAAGGGAAGAGCAACACAATGGACAGTGGGCCGGGGGAGAGCATGGAAGATGAAGGGGAAGTGGAAGAAGGGGCTGGAGACACAAGCACTTAACTTAAAAGGTTCCTGCAGGAACTGGCAGCCAGTAGAAGGACACTGACCCTAGGCAGGAAACTATACTTGGTCCATGCTCCACACTTGAAGACCCAGTAGGAAGTATGAAGCGAGAAGGGGGCGTGACCAATAAGAAGAAAGGAAACAAATGTGACACTAAGGCAACCAATGGCAATTATTAGGCAGACTCAAAGCTAGTTTTTAAGCTTTTTTGTCAGTGAAACATTCTGCTGGTCACAGGAGAAACCTAATAAGAGTCAGGAGTCTGGACGGTGTCTGTGAGAGCAGAGATCCCTTCAAGATTCACATGCAGCTATGCTTTGAGTTTTCTGACACAATTACAACATTTACAAAGGCAGCATCTGTCCACAATGAGTATTTATCACCATTACCAGCGATGTCTCAAGCTCTTCCTAACCATGCCTGGCTGTTATTTACCATCTTGTCTTTTTTAGGCATTCATATATTCTTTATTTAGTGGTGCTCTAATTGTGGTAGCGAAGTTGTGTCCTTCATTTGAGTAGTGGGTCTTATGTTGTCATGCAACTGCGCTCATGTTACATACTCTGCCCGTTGTTACTAATTTTGCATGGCTTATTGTTAGACCTGACAGCCCTAGGATGGTAATCCCCAAACATTTTGCCTGCCTCCTTCCACTTTTCTGACACGGTTTATTGCTGGCTTTAGGGCTCTGCGCACTTTACCACTGCTGACCAGTGCTAAAGTGCACATGCTCTATCTCTTAAACATGATAACATTGGTTCATTCCTAATTGGCATATTTGATTTCCTTGTAAGTCTCTAGTAAAGTGCACTACATGTGCCCAGAAGACTGAATGCTACTAGTGGGTCTGCAGCACTGGTTGTGCCACCCACGTAAGTAGCCCCTTAACCATGTCTCAGGCCTGCCATTGCAAGGCCCATGTGTGCAGTTTCACTGCCACTTCGATTTGGCATTAGAAAGCATTTGCCAAGCCCTAAACTCCCCTTTTTCTACATATAAGTTACCCCTAAGGTAGGCCCTAGGTCACCCATAGGGCAGAGTGTTATGTAGGTAAAAAGCAGAACATATACAGGTGTGTTTTATATGTCCTAGTAGTGGAAAACTCCTAAATTCTTTTTCCACCACTGTGAGGCCTGCTCCTTTCATGGGATAGCATTAGGGCTACCCTCATATACTGTTTGAGTGGTAGATTCTGATCAGAAAGGGGTAGCCAGGTCATATTTAGCATGGCCAGAATAGTAACAGAAAATCCTGCTTATTGGTGAGGTTGGATTTTATATTACTATTTTAGAAATGCCACTTTTCGAAAGTGAGCATTTCCCTGCACTTAAAATCCATCTGTGCCTTACAGCCTGTCTCCAATCCACGTCTGGGCTGGGCTGGTTGACAGCTCCCTTGTGCATTTCACCCAGACAAACACAAGATACTCAGTCACACCTGCACTCATCTGCATACTGAAAGGGTCTTCCTGGGCTGGCAGGGTGGAGGGCCTGACACTTACATTTCAAAGGACAGTGGCCTGCCGTCGCACAATGGACTACCAAACCCCTACTGCGACCCTGGCAGACAGACCTGTACTGAAAGGGGACCTTGTGCACTTCAAAACCAATCTTTGAAGTCTCACCCACTTCAAAGGCATTTTGGGGTACATAAACTGGGTCTCTGACTCCACCAATTTAGACACTTCTGGACCTGAACCTGCAACCTGTCAAGAGGTACTCCCTGGCTGCCCAAAGGACTCATCTGGGCCGCTTTGCTGTGAAGGACTGCTGCCATTCTGTTGCCCTGTTTCCCTCTGAATTTGCTGAGAAGTGCTCTCCAAGGGCTTGGATTGAGCTTGCCTTCTGGTTCTGAAGTCTCAGGGCCAAAAAGACTTAATCTCTTCAAGGAAACTCCTTGTGCACCGAAAATTGATGCACAGCCTGCCGGAAAGGACGCACAGCCTGCCTTGCAACGAGAAAATCTCCGCACAGCGAACCGGAACGCAGCCCGACTTCCAGAGAGAAGATGGACACAGCACCTGCGTTGGGACTGGAAATTTAACGCACAGCCCTACCGGATCAACGCACTGCCAAACTGTAACGACGTAGCCCAACTTCCTGAGTGAAGAATCGATGCAGCGCCTATTGTGCGACAGAAAATTCGCCACATTGTGTACTGGATCAATGCAATGCCTGTGACATCGCTCCGCATGCCCAGGATTTTCCCTGCATCGTCCCTGGGCGTCAAAAGATCCCAGCATCGCAGTGAGGAAGCCAGACTGCGTGCTGGAAATCAACGCAAAGCCCCCTGCAGCGTGTAAAAAATGATGCATCATCTGTGCCACGCCAGAAAATCTGATGCACACCTTGTTTTTCTACGCATCTCCTCTGCGGTCTTCGCGCATGGTAATTTTGACGAAAACCAGGTACTTTGTACAAACAAGAGACAACTGTTGATTTCTAAGATTTAAGACTCTTTTTAATCTTGCAAAAGTGATCTCAACTTGTGCTTATTGAATCTTTATCTTTTGACCTTAATTTAAACAGATAAATATCTTATATTATTCTAAACTTGTACGATGTATTTTTGTGGTGTTTTCACTATGTCACTGTGGGAATTATTGTACAAATACTTTACACATTCCCTTCTAAGTTAAGCCTGACTGCTCAGGGCTAAGCTACCAGAGGGTGGGCACAGGATAATTTGGATTGTGTGTGACTTACCCAGAATAGGAATGTATCCCCTACTTGGACAAGGGTGTATACCTCTGCCAACTAGAGACCCTATTTCTAACACTTATGTTTATGTAATGTATCATGAATCACAATTTGGAAGGAGCATGCTTAGGGTGTCTCTTCAAAACTGCAGTTTGGAATGCTATGCATCAATGGTTTGCGACTGTGTTTTGGTTGCAAATCATTGACAGGTTAAAGACTCTTCAAAGGCAATGGTAACGCATTCCCAAACTCCTTGTGCTTTGTATTAAAAACATAAAAAATAAAAAAAGGGGAGTGGACAGTAGTCGAAGTGACCACTGCAAACACTAACCTAATTTTCTTTTTTTTTTAAAGTACATTTTTTAAAGGCCCATTTACTTTAAGAAAAAGAGGTGCATTTAAAAACAAGAAAAACGTTTACCCTATTAAAATGCTATCAAAGGCACAGTGTTATGCTAATATGAGCATGCCACCATACCTGTGATGGCATCAAAGCGAAGTGAGTTACATTTTGCAACCTACCTCATGAATTGTGTTGAGACAGGTCAAATTGCAGTGGACACTCTACCTTCAGATTCCTCAGCTTCGCAATATGCGAAGTATCAGACTGAATTTGAAAACTTTTCAGTAACTCTCCATGCTGGTAGGCGGCTCAGGCTTCACTTAGGCACCGGGAGGGGAGTCCATACGATGTCACTGGAACCATACAGCCCCCCCCTCCGCCCCAACCAACCGCCCACCCACACACCCACCCGTCCGAGTACTGACATTCGTATCAGATCCATTCTTTTTTATAATGCGCCTTCAAGGCAGAAAAATGAGACTAACATCAGAAAGACAGGTGCAGAAGTTTATAGGATATTGGGACCTTATGAAGAGGACACGCTTAATGACCAGCCATGCAATGAGGAAACAGGTGGGTCGGTGAGAAATCTGTACGAAAAAAACATCATCTACTAGAAAGATAGCTACAGAAGGTAAGTTACTATGTCTTTATATAGATAAGTCTACCTGCTGATTCCACACCATTTGAACAGACCCCCACCCAAGCAGTACCAGACCAGGAGGTGGGTGTATGAGATACCAAAAAATCTTGAAAGATTACACGTGCAAGGTAGCCTTCCCTCCTCGCTTCAGAGACCAAACAGTACTGCTTTGCAAAAGTGTTAAGGGAGGCCCATGTCACCACCTTGCAGATTTCTGCAACAGACATACCCCTCACCAGTGCAGAGGTAGAAGAATTAGCTCCAGCGGAATGAGCCATTATATATTCTGGAGGGTTCTTGTCTGTTAGGGCATAGCACATTTTGATGTGCAGGATTATCCACCTTGATGATGTACTCTTGTGCGCTCCTTTGCCTTTCATCTTTCCTACACAGCCTACAGGCCATTCTAGGTCTGTAAGGATGCTTGGGGCGGGTCAAGTCGTGTTTCCCTCAAAAAGTAATCGTGGGTATTGGAGGAAAAAAGTGAAACGCGTCCCCCAATGCTCCTGCAGTGGATACTGGAGAGCACAGAATTTCAGGCAGTGCATGCTCTCATGAGGGGCAAATAGGTCTACAGGAGGAGGCACCACAGAAAGAGAAGATGTACTGGACCACCATCAGGTGTAGATGCCACTCATCAGTGGGATGACGCAGACTGAGAATGTTCGCTCGTACACTAGTCCTGGGCTCCGCGATCACATATAGCGGATAGCCAATCATCTGGCCGGAGTACTCAGACCTGCAGAGCTTCCCAGCAAGGAAGATGCTACCCTGCTCTCCATGACTTATTGCATACATACAGTCTACAAAGATCTGAACAGACTTGTCACGAAGGAGAGAGAGAGCATTTGAGAACCAGCCACATCGCCCGGAATTCCAACAGATTGAGGTAAAACATCTCTTCTTCTGGAGACCAGGGCCCTCTAATTTCAATTTCCACTAGAAGAGCTCCCCATTCAAGGATGAAGGCATCCATGATAACTGTTTTCACCAGCTGAGGAAGCTGGAATGGCTTTCCTTTGTACAGATTATCTTCCACGATCTATCACCGGAGATCGCCAGCAATGTGTCTCGATTGGGATACAGCTTTGAGGGTTGTCATCATGTTGGAACTATTGCCTGTGGAGGCACGACTGAAGGGCCCCCATGTGCCACAGTGTGCAAACGACCAACAGAATGTAGGAAGCTAGCAGACTTAGCATGCGTAATATCATCAAGAATGGCACATGCGCCCCCTTCTCAAACATCTGAATCAGAACCTGTCGTAGTTTGACTCTTGCTCTATGCAGGACTGCAGGCTTAAGGATGACAGTACTTATGTTTGTAGGCGACTATGCCTGTCCTACAACAAGTCGCAACTGTCGTCTCAACCCTTCCGGTTCATAAGCAGCACCTCACCAAAAACCCAAACAGTAAAAGGTGATTTGTGGCAGCCTTTACACATGGACTCAAGAGTGAGACATCTTAGGGAGTGTTGTGGTTAAACTGAGAGTACCCCTTTCTCACATGAACAATCAAACACAGGCAATGAAGAAGATGCAGTAAGGTTTCAATAGATTTTATTTACCAAAACTGCAATCTATGATAAGTTGCATTGGCTGCAATGATTAGTATAATGAATAATGCAAGAAACAGAATGGTAAAGAAAAGAGTCATTAATAAAAAGACCCCCTACCATCTTGCAATATTATGAAATGACATGAAATGTGAAATATGTCCTGATACCCTAGTATAATGAACCTAATCTCTAACTTAAAAGAGAGCTAGGTGTGTTAAACCTAATCTGCCAATGCCCTGTCCATGAGAAGAGCCCCCCCCAACCCTCGTTACCTTAGAATGAGGTCTCTAGCTCATACTCCGAAGGGACACAAAGACTAGGTCAGCGTCAAGGCGACGTGCTGCATCAATAGCAGCGATGGCATCTGGTCGTAATCGATCTGACTGACTATCTGTCTAATTGAGGTGCATCTGTACAGGCCTGCTCGGACCCCTAATGTAGGTCTGTTCCCAAACAATAGATAAATTGCCGTCCCAAGCATGTCTTGTTATGTAAACAATTCCTTTGAAGGTGTGAAGAGGAAAAGTGCCTAAGGTGAACACCAACAGTTTATCTTTGTCGCTTGATATTGACGCCTTAGCACAGTGGCACTGATAACGTGAAACTAAAACATTGGCCTAACTAGAAACAAGGCAGCCATCCTAAGATATCATTAAATAAATGCGCTAAAACAGAGCAAACTAAGTAGGGTAAAAGTCACTAGGTGACGGGGGCATGAGTCTGCAAGCTAAAGGCTAAGCTAAATCCTGTTTCCCATTAACACAAGATAGGATTCACTACACCCTTCCCATTACCGTAACAAGTATGGCGCCATAATTTGACGCCACCGAAGGTGAATGAGTCCACTGCTAAAAGTGCTCTGGACTAAAAGCTAAAAGCATACAAACTAGATAAAATCACTTTTTAAAAACATGTTAAAAATCAATAGCTAAAAAACATACAAAGAGATATAATGTCGACCATGACAAGCACAGCAGGCCAAAGTAAGGGCAATAAATGCAATCATCAAATCATTCTAACAATAGTCATGATCTTAAAGAGCATCTTCGAAGCCACTGAATACAAAGGACCTCAGGAAAGAGGCCACATCATCAGATGTTAGATAGATGACAGCATAGGCAGACGGATCCATGGAGCAGTAGTGCGTAGCATTCTCTTGTGCAGGTCCACCTGCAGGAGTGGCACTCTCCACAGTGCCAAAAAGAGCCAGATTGTTCACCAAGGGCGGCTCATAAGTGGCCTCGCAAATCAGCCTTAGTCTCAAGGGGCACGACCGTGAATGAACCCTCATCGGGGACAACAGCAGTGCTTGGTTCACAGGAGGCACTGGCCTAACAGCAAGGCACACTGTAGGCAAGTGTTCGAAGAGGCACCATACGCAGCGAAAGACTGGTTGTCATTCCGATCACTCCTGTTGTGTGTGCAATGACCAATCACGCTCCACTATGAATGTAACATTCTCTGAAACCATGCGCTACTAGGTGTAATGTTAATGCTTGTCTAGCATGCTAAAGAATTTCTATGGCATTGGCCATGTTGTGAAATGGGTAAAGAGATGGAACATCAAATGGGGAGAAAAGTCCTTTTATGAGTTCAAGCTCGAACAACCTACAACCTAATTAGGTGGTCCCTGTTCAGCTGAGGAGGATCTTCCTCAAGACCACAGACGTATCCATATAATGGTACTTAAGGTAACTGAAGTATGTGAGACAGTGATAATCAGGGTATCCATAAATTAGTGCCTAAACACCATCTTTGGTGGTGCCATGTTGTAGTTTGACGCTTTCTCTAGGCAAGACTGCTGGTTTAAGGATGACAGTACTTATGTTTGTAGGCGACCATGCTCATAAGCAGCACCTCACCAAAAAATGAAACAGTAAAAGGGGATTTGTGGCAGCCTTTACGCATGGACTCAAGAGTGTGACATCTCAGGGAGTGTTGCGGTTAAACGGAGAGTACCCCTTTCTCATGTGAACAACATGTCGCAATCAAACACAGGCAATGAAGAAGATGCAGTAAGGTTTGAACAGGTTTGAGTTAACAAAACTGCAATCTGCGATAAGTTGCATTAGCTGCAATGATTAGGATAATGAATAATGTAAGAAACAGGATGGTAAAGACAAGAGTCATTAATACAAAGACCTCCACCATCTTGCAATAACATGATCTGCCAATGCCATGTCCATGAGAAGAGCCCCCCAACCCTCGTTACCTTGGAATGAGGTTTCTAGCTCAAAAGACTGAGTTAGCGTCAAGGCGACATGCAGGATCGATAGCAGTGATGGCATCTGGTCGGAATCCCTCTGACTATCTGTGTAGGTGAGATGCATTTATACAGATGTGCTCGGACCCCTGATGTAGGTCTGTTCCCAAACAATAGATAAGACATGCTTGGGACGGCAATTTATGTAAACAATTCCTTTGAAGGCGTGAAGAGGGAAGTACCTAAGGTGAACACCTACACTTTGCTTATCTTTGTCGCTTGATATTGACGCCATAGTGCGGAGGCACTGATAATGTGAAACTAAAATATTGGCCTAAGGAGAAACAAGGCAGCCATCTTAAAAGATATAATTACATAAATGAGCTAAAACAGAGCAAACTAAGTAGGGTAAAAGGCACTAGGTGACAGGGTAACTCCTGTTTCCCATTAAAAGAAGATAGGATTCACTACAAACATGAATGCCCTAAACTCTGAGGATAAGGCAAGGCTTGACTTGATGTGGTGTCCAGTTCTGCACTTATGAAAACTCTGTGCTTTGAGGGAACCAGGTGAGACTTGGACCTGATGAGGAACACACCCAGATCAAATCAGCAGCATGGCCATTGCCTGCTGGTGGCGCAACACCTTCTGTGTAGAAGTGGCCTCGAAGAGCCAGTCGTTCACATAAGGGAATAATGGTATGCCCACAAATTTAAGATGGGCTGCAATCACAGTCATCACCTTTGTGAAGACTTGAGGTGCGGAAGTCAGACCAAATGGAAGGACAACAAACTGGCAGTGTTCAGTTCCCAAAGCAAGCAAAGATACTTCCTGTGTGACCGCAGGCATATGAATACAGGCAAACAGGCATCCTGCAGGTCCACCGATACCATCCAGTCTCCTGGTTCCGGCACCAGCAGAACCTGAGCTATAGACAGCATTTTTAACCTTTTTGAGGAAGCTGTTCAGAATCCTGAGGTCTAGGACTTGACAAAAAACTGGCATGATTCCTTGGCACTAGGAAGCCTCTTAACAGCCCTTGCTCCTTTCCTGCTCTGGAAGCAACTGCAATATACCTTTTTGGAGCCAGATTTGTACTTCATGATGTAAGACATTCATGTAGTCTGGTGGAGGAGAGGAGGGTAGTGGGGAAAGGATGGGTGTGTCTGATAAAAGAGTAGGGCATACACCCTTTCTACAATCTGCAAGATCCATAAATCTGAAGTAAAGGCCCTCCAAACAACTCCAATATTCAGAGCCCTGCTGATGATCCAATATCTGATGGGACTGAAAGGTCAATGACTGTGGTCGGACTCTTAACACTGCGTATTTAGTACTCAGACCCTTAACAACACTTGGTATTTAGTACTAACAGGCTGTGCTGTTCTCATGTAATCTATAAGCACAACAATCACTTTTACCACATGTGGGCATCACATTAAAGAGCACTGAGCACCCACTGCATCGTTATAATACATTTGTTGTTCTCCCTTTATAAATTGCATTTGGTAATGTTACTAATTATTTTTTATTTGTATATTATGGGCCATTGTTTATGTAGTAACTAATATACCTCAGGTGCCTAGTTACTTATGGGTTTACCCTTATGTAATTAAAAAATCTTATTTGCTTACGTTCCAGCAGATTGGAAGGAACGGCTTGTGCTGTGCCCCAAAGGGCATTTAGCTATCGAACAAAATGATAAGTGTCAATGAGGGATTTTAAGGCCATGCTCCCTGCCGAGTACACCTTTTTTGCAAACTGTTCCATTTCTTTCTTTCTTTTTTTTTTTTTAAAAGACTGCCTATCAGATGGAGTGCTGGTGAAAGTGCCTGGTGGCAGCTTTGAGGACCAACAGGCTTGAACAACAAAGCCTTCCATAGATAAACGAGAAGACAGAAGTCTGTTGCTCATTGCAAATGATCTGTGCACTGCAATGGAAGTAGCTTGCTTTTCCCCCAAACCGCAAGTATTGGTTCCGTTAAAGCCTCAATAAAGGGAAGCAAAGGTTCGGTGGTATAGAAAGCCATATGCGAAACCTCAGTAAGGATGTTGGCTTTTGTTTACGTTGAAGATAATGAAAATGTCACTTACCCAGTGTACATCTGTTCGTGGCATCAGTCGCTGAGATTCACATGGTATGCATGAGCTCGCCATCTGGTGTTGGGTCGGAGTGTTACAAGTTGTTTTTCTTCGAAGAAGTGTTTTCGAGTCACGGGACCGAGTGACTCCACCTTCTGTGCTCATTGCGCATGGGCGTCGACTCCATCTTCGATTGTTTTCCCCGCAGAGGGTGAGGTAGGAGTTGTACTATAGTAATAGTGCCCGCGCAATGAAAAATGTAAGTATGTACCTATTAAAGGATTAAGTAATATATACAAATGTACAAAATTGAAGGTAACTTCTGAACTGCTACAGGCTTCCGGGGAGGTGGGTGGGTCCATGTGAATCTCAGCGACTGATGCCACGAACAGATGTACACTGGGTAAGTGACATTTTCAGTTCGATGGCATCTGTCGCTGTAGATACACATGGTATGCATAGACTAGTAAGCAGTTAGTTCCCCATAAGCGGTGGTTTAGCCTGTAGGAGTAGAAGTTGTCTGAAATAGAGTTCTTAATACAGCTTGACCTACTGTAGCTTGTTGTGCGGATAGCACATCTATACAGTAGTGTTTGGTGAATGTGTGAGGCGTAGACCAAGTGGCTGCCTTACATATTTCCTGCATTGGGATGTTTCCTAAAAAGGCCATTGAAGCACCTTTTTTCCTTGTTGAATGTGCCCTGGGAGTAATGGGCAGTTGTCTTTTTGCTTTAAGGTAGCAGATTTGGATGCATTTAACTATCCATCTGGCTATACCTTGTTTTGATATTGGGTTACCTGCATGAGGTTTTTGGAATGCAATAAATAGCTGTTTAGTTTTTCTGATGTTCTTTGTTCTGTCAATGTAGTACATTAATGCTCTTTTGACATCTAATGTATGTAGTGCTCTTTCAGCCACAGAATCTGGCTGTGGGAAAAATACTGGTAGTTCTACCGTTTGATTTAGATGGAATGGTGAAATAACTTTTGGTAAAAATTTTGGATTAGGTCGTAGGACGACCTTATTTTTATGTATTTGTATAAAAGGCTCTTGTGTTGTGAACGCTTGAATTTCACTTACTCTTCTTAGAGATGTAATGGCGATGAGAAAGGCAACTTTCCAGGTTAGGAATTGTATTCCGCAAGAGTGCATGGGTTCGAAAGGTGGGCCCATGAGTCTTGTTAGAACCACGTTTAGGTTCCATGAAGGAACAGGTGGTGTTCTTGGTGGTATAATTCTTTTAAGCCCTTCTATAAATGCTTTGATAACTGGTATCCTATACAAGGAAGTTGAATAGGTAGTTTGCAGGTATGCAGATATTGCTGCAAGGTGTATTTTAATAGAAGAGAAGGCTAGCTTTGCTTTTTGTAAATGGAGCAAGTAATTTACTATATGTTTTGGAGTTGCATCTAGCGGTTGTATCTGATTATGATGGCAGTACCAAACAAATCTTTTCCACTTACTTGCGTAGCAGTGTCTAGTGGATGGCCTTCTGGCCTGCTTTATGACTTCCATACACTCTTGGCTAAGTTGTAAGTGTCCGAATTCTAGGATTTCAGGAGCCAGATTGCTAGATTCAGCGATGCTGGGTCCGGGTGTCTGATCTGTTGGTTGTGTTGCGTTAACAGATCTGGTTTGTTGGGCAGTTTGATGTGTGGTACTACAGACAGATCTAGCAGTGTTGTGTACCAGGGTTGTCTTGCCCAAGTTGGTGCTATTAAAATGAGTTTGAGTTTGTTTTGACTCAATTTGTTTACTAGGTAAGGAAGGAGAGGGAGAGGAGGAAAAGCGTAAGCAAATATTCCTGACCAGTTCATCCATAGGGCATTGCCTTGGGATTGCTTGTGTGGGTATCTGGACGCGAAGTTTTGGCATTTTGCGTTCTCTTTTGTTGCAAATAAGTCTATTTGTGGTGTTCCCCAGAGTGTGAAGTAGGTGTACAGAATCTGTGGGTGGATTTCCCATTCGTGGACTTGCTGGTGATCTCGAGAGAGATTGTCTGCCAGCTGATTCTGGATCCCCGGAATAAACTGTGCTATTAGACCAATCTGATGGTGGATTGCCCACTTCCATATTTTTTGAGCTAACAAGCTTAACTGCGTTGAATGTGTTCCTCCTTGTTTGTTTAGATAATACATCGTTGTCATGTTGTCTGTTTTGACAAGGATGTATTTGTGGGTTATGATTGGTTGGAAAGCTTTTAGTGCTTGAAAAACTGCTAATAATTCTAGATGATTTATATGCAGTTTTGTTTGATGTATGTTCCATTGTCCTCTTATGTTGTGTTGATTGAGATGTGCTCCCCACCCTGTCATGGAAGCATCTGTTGTTATTACGTACTCTGGCACTGGGTCTTGGAAAGGCCGCCCTATGTTTAAATTTATACTGTTCCACCATAGAAGCGAGAGGTAAGTTTGGCGGTCTAGCAACACCAGATCTAGAAGGTGACCCTGTGCTTGAGACCACTGTGAGGCTAGGCACTGTTGTAAGGGCCTCATGTGCAGTCTTGCGTTTGGGACAATGGCTATGCATGAGGACATCATGCCTAGGAGCTGTAGTATTGTTCTTGCTTGTATTGTTTGGTTTGGAGACATGTGTTGAATGACCCTGTTGAAATTGTGGATCCTTTGTGGAGTTGGCGTTGCTACTCCTTTTGTCGTGTCTATTATGGCTCCTAGATATTGCTGTACTTTGCTTGGCAGAATGTTTGATTTTGCAAAGTTGACGGTGAACCCTAGTTTGTAGAGGGTTTGTATGACTTGATTTGTGTGGTTTGAGCATTGTGTGAGCGAACTGGTTTTGATTAGCCAGTCGTCTAGATACGGGAACACATGTATTTGCTGCCTTCTGATGTGTGCAGCGACTACTGCTAGGCATTTTGTGAATACTCTTGGAGCGGTTGTTAAACCAAAAGGCAATACTTTGAATTGGTAATGTATTCCTTTGAATACAAACCTTAGATATTTCCTGTGTGATTGATGTATTGGTATATGGAAATATGCGTCCTTGAGGTCTAGGGTTGTCATGTAGTCGTGTTTTTTGAGCAATGGTAACACTTCTTGTAGTGTGACCATGTGAAAGTGGTCTGATTTGATGAATGTGTTTACTACTCTGAGGTCTAGAATTGGTCTCAGTGTTTCGTCCTTTTTTGGTATCAAGAAGTACAGTGAATAAACTCCTGTGTTTATTTGTGTGCTTGGTACTAATTCTATTGCATTTTTTTGCAGTAGTGCTTGAACTTCTATCTCTAGAAGCTGTGAATGGTATTTTGTTAAATTTTGTGATTTTGGTGGTATGTCTGGAGGGAATTGCAGGAATTCTATGCAATAACCATGCTGGATAATTGCTAGGACCCATGTGTCTGTAGTTATTTTGTCCCATGCTTCGTAATATTGACGTATCCTCCCCCCCACTGGTGTTGTGTGGGAGGGGTGTGTGACATGTGAGTCACTGCTTGTTGGTAGTGGTTTTGGGGCTTTGAAATCTTCCCCTATTCCTAGGGAATTGCCCCCCTCTATACTGGCCCCGAAAACCTCCCCTGTACTGTCCCTGGTAGGTGGGCGGTGCGGACTGTGAGGTGCTAGCTTGTGTGGCCTGACCCCGAAACCCTCCTCTAAAAGGTGTTTTGCGGAAGGTGTTATAAGATCCTCTGCTCTGCGGGGAGTAGAGTGCGCCCATGGCCTTGGCAGTGTCAGTGTCCTTCTTGAGCTTTTCTATAGCTGTGTCGACCTCCGGACCGAACAGAAGTTTCTCGTTTACTGGCATGTTAAGCACTGGCTGTTGAATTTCTGGCTTGAATCCAGACGTTCTGAGCCATGCGTGCCTACGGATGGTAACCGACGTATTAATGGTTCTTGCGGCCGTGTCTGCTGCATCCATGGAGGAGCGTATTTGATTGTTGGAAATGTTTTGACCCTCCTCAACAACCTGTTTTGCTCTTTTTTGCAGATCTTTTGGGAGATGTTCAATGAGATGCTGCATCTCATCCCAGTGGGCTCTGTCGTATCGCGCTAGCAGCGCTTGTGAATTTGCGATGCGCCACTGGTTTGCTGCTTGGACAGCAACCCTCTTCCCGGCTGCATCGAACTTCCTACTTTCTTTATCTGGGGGAGGTGCATCCCCAGAAGTGTGTGAGTTTGCCCGTTTTCTGGCAGCCCCTACCACCACAGAGTCTGGTGGCAGCTGAGAGGTGATGAAGACAGGGTCCGTAGGAGGCGCCTTATACTTTTTGTCCACCCTAGGCGTCACTGCCCTACTTTTAACTGGCTCCTTGAAAATGTCCTTTGCATGGCGTAGCATGCCTGGGAGCATCGGCAGGCTTTGGTAGGAGCTGTGGGTTGAGGAGAGGGTGTTAAATAAAAAATCATCCTCTACTTGTTCCGAGTGTAGTTCCACATTATGGAATAGAGCTGCTCTAGCCACCACTTGCGAGTAGGCTGTGCTGTCTTCCGGTGGTGATGGCCTAGTTGGGTATGTGTCTGGGCTGTTATCAGACACTGGTGCGTCGTACAAGTCCCACGCATCCTGATCTTGGTCGTCGTGGCTCATGGCGGTGTGAGCTGGCGAATGTGACGGGGTGTAAGTTGGCGAAGCCGGAGTTACAGGTGGAGGCGAGGGAGGAGGTGTTACCTTTTGTGTTGTTTGTTGCTGAGGAGTAAACTGAAGCGTTCTCTTTCGTTTGACAGGTGGGAGGGTACTGATCTTCCCAGTCCCCTGCTGAATAAAGATACGCTTTTGCGTGTGATCCACGTCAGTGGATTGCAGTTCTTGTTCAAATCTATGTTTCTTCATTTGAGAAGACATAGAATGCTCTTCGGTATAGGAGCCAGAAACAGGGTCTGATGTCGCTTTTTTCGGCTCCGAAAGCCCTGTCGATTGTTTTTTCGGCTCCGAGGTAACCTTCCTCTTTTTCTGTGCCGAAAATTCTTGGCCTCTATGGTCTTCGGCGCCACTGTCTCGGCGTCGATCGGTGTCGACACCGAACTCTCGGTGTCGATGCTTCTGTTTAGCACTCTCTCGGTCCCGAGGAGGCTGCGTGCCGGTGTCTCGACCGAAGTCGGACGATCTCGACACTGAATGGGCCTTTTTCGGTGCCGATTGTTGGTCACCGAGAATTTGGGTGGAGCCATGGCCGGTTGGCAGTGGCGTCCCCTGGGCCTTCTTTCCTTTTTTAAGGTTTGATCTCGACGTCTTACTCACAGTTCTTGTAGAGTGTAGCTCGTCGGAGTCTGAATCCTGGATGGAAAAGGATTCCTCCTGTTCCTCTTCTGTCTCGAACTGTGGACGCTCTTTTGGCGTGGACGCCATCTGGAGTCTTCTCGCTCGACGGTCGCGCAGAGTTTTTCGGGACCGGAACGCCCGACAGGCCTCACAGGATTCTTCGCTGTGCTCGGGTGACAGGCACAGATTACAGACCGAGTGTAGGTCCGTATAAGGATATTTGTTGTGGCATTCGGGGCAGAATCGAAACGGGGTCCGATCCATCGGCGTTGTCCTCCACGCGGTCGGGCCGACTAGGCCCCGACGGGGTGCCGAAATCTACCCCGAAGGGCACCGAGGCGCTTCGATGTTGAACGCGTCGTCGTATGTGTCTATCTCTAACCGGATCGCAACGATACCGTCGAAAATCTTCCGTCTTCAGCTAACTTTCCGTTCCGAAACTCGGAGCGACAGGAACACGTCCGAACCCGATGGCGGAAAGAAAACAATCGAAGATGGAGTCGACGCCCATGCGCAATGAGCACAGAAGGTGGAGTCACTCGGTCCCGTGACTCGAAAACACTTCTTCGAAGAAAAACAACTTGTAACACTCCGACCCAACACCAGATGGCGAGCTCATGCATACCATGTGTATCTACAGCGACAGATGCCATCGAACCTGAAGTTTCAAAATCTCTGCGGCCTGGTTAATTACTGAATGGTGAGTAGTAACCTCAAGTGGAAGAAGTAGATTCAGGGAATACAACTCCAACTCCAGAAAGGTATCACGACCACTGACATCCCTCAATGCTACAAAATCACTGTATAGGGTAGTGGGCTGCTTATCCCCATCAGCTAGGGTCGTCTTAAGAGTCTGTTTCTCCAAAAAATAACTTTCCAATACTAGACATTGATCCTCCCTCCTAGAGTGCTGGCATGGAAACTTCAACAAGGGAAATAATTCTGGATGAGAAGGCTGCAGACCGGTGGAGTCAGCTAAGTAAATGGATCAATGGTTTGCAGAGGTTGCAGCATCTAGAACATCATCTATAGCACCAGTAGTCAATTGCGGTGCCAGGCGAATGATGGGATCCGGCAGTCAAGGTGAGGATGGAAAAATAGCTATCGGGCATGGCACCAATCCTGAGACCAAGGGAATGAAGGAAAAGGCATGAATGGTGAAAAGGGCTAAGGAAGGTACGACAATGGCATACCCTTGAAGGAGAAAGCCAACAGACCCATTGGGCCAGTCAACACTCCGGAAGGAATCATGGATCCTTAGATGATGTCATATCACATTAAGGAAGATAGCTGGATCTGTACCCGAGTCAGGAACTCTGCATAAGGTGGACCAGGGTGGGGCATTTGAGTCAGTGCTGCTGGCTGTAGGGTCTCCAACTTCAGAACCACATCGGGTCCGATGGAACCACAGATGTCTGTTCCTCCATGGAATATTCCACCGCTTTCAGCTCTGACGTAGATTCTTGCAATGAGGGAGGAGGACGTGTCGACTAACCTTTAGGTGAGTGGTGTCACCCTGATCATGTTGTTTCTTTTTCTGTTGTTTTTCTTTGATGAATTTGACATTGGTGGAAAGTATGGCATCCATTACCTGAACTTTCAACGTCCTCTTGATTCAGATCCCGGGCCATGAACATCTTTTCTTCCCTCCCCTTCATGGCCTTGGGATGCAGTTTGACAGGAGTCGCAAGAATTCACATGTTAGTCAGGTACCAAGCACCAAAAACAGATTACATGTGGTCTGTAAAGGCATGAACATTTGAGGATTACAGACACTAAACAGTTTGAAACCGGACTGTTTGAGTGGTGAAAATACAAGAAAACCACACCTGAAGAAAACAATTTAAGAATAGGTACTGGCAAAATTGACGAACTCTAGAGCAGATTGGAGCGCCGGATTCATATTGATGGCAAAGAAAAAAGGAAACTGACACCAGTATTCGGACAGGGGTACCTTATGGCTCAAGTGACATCACAGGAACGCTGTTTCAGGCACTAAAGTAGAGCCAGCACTCTAAATCGACGTGGAGAGCCATTGAAAAGTTTCCAGATTCAGTCAAACACCTAGGATACTGAAAAGGTGAGGTATCTGCAGGTATAAGTATCCATCAGAAAAACAAGTTACTTTCCTTTGGTGAAACCTTCTGGTAGAACTATCTAATGGTAGACTCCTCACCTTTGGAATACCCACAGAAGCCAGACTGGGATTTGTCAGAGCACTTTCCCAACGTGCCAGCACATTTTCTTGTGTGGCTCCACGTCAGCTTCATTTCGCCCTAGAAGTGACACCATAGCCACATATAATCACACCCTTGTGCACTGATGTCTGCTTCCTTCTTGACTCTATCCACACCATCAGATGTGGAGTCAACAACTGATCAGATGTGACTGTGTGCAGATTCCACTTTTAAAAGGAAAAGATACCATTCCAAAGTACAGGGAGGTAGTAGGGTGGTAGGGTGGTGAGGAACCTGTGGTTAAAGTATTCACCATCACTCCTGGCAGACATCCTCTTTGTGGTATCATAGGTGACCCAGACACGGGAGCGGGCAGTTACATGGCTGCTGCGGCGGGTGCCCTATTCGTGCCTCCTTGCTATCTGGTGGCTGCGCCCCTCTGGGCATATTGCCAACACAATGGATGTTTCGAGCTGGGGGGGAAGGCAGCTGCAACAGGGCAGGAGGCAGGAGATTTATATCAAAATGGTGCATTTGTAACTCTGGAAGAGGCCAGGGCCTTTTTGAGATTGGCCAGAGACAATTCCTACAGTACGCCAGCATATCACAGACCGCTCTGGAGATCTGGGTATCCTTCCCGGAGGAGCCGGTTGAATCTCATCTGTTGCAGACAATGTTAGATCCTGGCTCTGATAAGGGGATACTATGCCGCCTATACGCTGCCCTAAAAAAAGATAGACAGATAGATGTGTCAATGATCCGAGCAATGTGGGATGCAGACCTGGAAATGCTGCTCACGGATGTGGAGTGGACTAGGTCCCAGGCACTGGTACGGGAAGGGTCTAGCAAGGCCAGATTTAAGCTGGTGCAATTTTATTTTCTACTTGTCACCGCAGCAACTTCATTGAATAAACCCAGCACGTTTGGACATTTGTGCGCGCTGCAGTACATCTCCGTCTGGATTCGGACATGTCGCGTGGGCCTGCAGGTCACTGCAGCTATTTTGGCATGAGATAGTGCAGAAAAGAATAACAATGGTTAAAGTGGAATTAACTACGAGGCATTGTTTGTTGGGACTGCTGCCCCTTCCCCCAATAAGGGTCGAAAAATGGTGAGGTGACTCATCGCTATCCATTGGGCCAGCCAGACCACCTCCTCTCCCGGCCCGAGACAAATGGCTAACTGATCTTTTGGAATTGGCAACAGCTGAGGAATTCAGGGTGCATGGGGTCTATATGAACGACTATGCAGAGCGCGATCTGGAACTCTGGGGTTGCATGATGGAACGACTGGGAGGGGGACTGAAGATGAAGTGACAGATGAGTCGCCGACTGAGTATCCATGCAACATGGACACTGATCTCTCCTCTGAGGACTCAGATTAGCGGGAGTGCATAGGAGGAGGAGGTGGGTGGTGGTTGCGACAGTGTGTGATAGCGGACTCCTGGGTGGGAGTGAATGGATAAGGTAGGGCGGTGGCTGCTGCTGGTTAGCCGTCCAGCCCACAGGTGTGTGCCCTTTCACCTGTCCCCCACCGAGCGACTTGATTCCTAAGATTTCTGGCAATTCCTTGCTCTCCTCTGTGTCCCTGACCACACCCCCAGCCTCCCTCTGCCCCCTTGCTGCTTAGATTGCTGGAGGTTCAACAGTTCCCTTCCATTCTCTTGCTGATGGAATTGCAAGATAGTGTATTGCCAACATATGCTACACTGTTGTTGTTAACTACTGTCTGGCCAGAGTGTGGTCTTCTGCATTGACTGTATTGCCTATATAAAATGCGAATAAACAAATTTGCAAAACAAAATAAGTATCCACCAGCAAAAATGGTACCAAGGGTACTTACACTTCTGATGGATACTACTAACAGCAATTTCACTACCTTGGAATAGACACCAAATAATAACTCCAAAGGAGCATCTGTGGAATGGCATAAGCCACTAGGTCTTGCAGAAAAGAACAGGTAAAATGCCCCTCCTGTACCTGGTTATCAAGGCAGTAGTGCTTTGTGAACGTATGTATCAATTCTGAGGCTGCGGCCAGAGGTCAAGAACAGGTACTCCGTGTACCAGCGCAGGGGTAGAAGTCTTGGCTCTAGTCAAAAGAGCCTGCAGCCCCGCTAGAGGCTGCTTCCTGGCCAATGTGTAGAACTAACAATTTTGTTATGGTCCTTTTCTCACCTGCCTTACCTTTCTTGGCCCCAGAAAACTCAAACAGCTGATGGTCCACCCGATGCTTCTTGGTACGGTCAATAGCTTTAGACTTTTTGGGGCCAAACGATGGAGTCACTCCACCACTTACAATGACTGAGGTGGCGCAAAGCCTGTCAGAGTGATGGATTGGCAAACATGGCAGAAACGCTAACCTAGTCTGCAACACCAGTTTATTTGGGGGAAAAAGGAGGTGTATGTCAGTTAAACAAGCAGAGTTTGTAGCTCACTTACACGATAAGCTGAAATTATCACAATGAGAAAGAATAGCAGTCAGAAGACAACGGACAGCAGTGCAATGGCTCGAATTGGGTGAACATCAGAAATGTGGGAACCAAATTAAATTCCCAGTTTTCCATGACAAACTGCTTAGGAGGAAAAATAGAGAAAACCTTTCAGGAAATAGGTCACAATTGGTGATTTAAACAAGGATAGTTGGTTTGGTAAACATTAAAACAATGAAAGGGCATACAAATAACCTTTAGCAGTGCCCATGGCAAGTTCATGCCTGGCTACAGACAACACAAAACTCAACACATGATAACTTTGTCTGCAAAGGGTTTATATGGCAAGAACCACACCAGGGAATACACCATTCTCAGCACCCAGCATAAATACCTTTTGTGGCTGGCTGCCATAATGATATCCACATATTTAAGAGGTAGTTTGAATGCAGTCAACTGCTGCTGCATAACCCCCATGCATATAGGTTGCACAGGTTTGTGTGCAAGACCCTGCCCTACTAGTGCGACAAAAGACCCTCCCTCCCCCAACAAAGATGCAGCCTATTCGGAGGACAGATGCTTGTGACTACAAGTTCTGAGTACCACAGTCTCCTGGCCTGGAGTCACTAGAACGACTTGGGCCCAGCTGTTTTGATCGTCACAAAATGAGGCAGTAGAGGCAGAGAGAGAAAGGCATATAGGAATCCAGAGTTTCACTCTAGGAGGAACTGGTTTCAGAGAAAGTGCCTTCTTGGAAACTGCAGCAAGCAAAAGAGTGAACACTGCATGTTTTCAACGGTGGAGAAGAGACCGAACCATTTTTCTCCTCATTGCTGGAAGTCACCCTGTGCCACTTAAGGATGTAACTCCATTAATGATCCATTAAGGGTCGCCAGCTGAGTTTGCCTGCTGTGATGTTTAAAGATGCTGCCAGGCAGTTCACAACAAGAGAGGCGCCTTAGTGGGTAAGCCAGTTCCAGAAGAGCAAAGCCCCCTGGAACAGGACCCGGGACCCCAACCAGCCCTACTTGTTGCAGTACCACATGACAGTGAGATGTCTGTGAGGACCTAAACCTAAACAGCTTTGGAGGGCAGGAAGGTCTTCCACTACAAGCAAATGGCCCACAACTCAAATAGGTTAGTGTGGAGCCGGGTCTTTGCCAGAGACCACAGTCCACTGATCTCTACCTCTCCCAGATGACAATCCCCACCCAGCAGTGGTGCGCCTGTCACCACTATCATCTCTGCTTGGGGTAGGGAGAGGGGTCTGCCGCTCACCCAAATAAGTTGAACAACCAACACTGCAGGTCTTTTGCAGTCTTCTCTTATACTTGGATTGAATATGACAGGTTCCTTTTACGCCAAGCCCACTGAGATTTGCAATGCTACTGCAGAGTCTACATGTGCCTCTGGCATAGTTAGCATACAACAGGCCAAAGTTTCATAGTCACTTACTGAGACTTCGACCGAGGCTGAAACATCTGGATCATAGAACGAATGTCCTGGACTCTAGAGAGAGAAGGCTCTAAAGTGCAATGTATCCAGGATGGCTCTGATTCAAGGAAACCTCTGTGGAGGAGTCCGTTATGACAGTGGCAAATTGATCAAGAATCCCAAAGAAGTTAAGAAGTTAATTGTCATCTGCAGATGGTCTATGACTGAATGTGGCAAGCCCACCTTTAACAGCCAGTCATCAAGGTAGGAGAAGACAGGTATCCCCAACCTCCAAATATGTGTGCGACCACCACCATCACATTCCTTAACACCTGAGGGGCACTGGTAAGGCCAAAGGAGAGCACAGAAAAGTAAAAATGTTCCTGGCCCACCCTGAACAGCAGGTACCTCATGTAGGACTTATGGCCGGAATTATGAACTACTTCAAATGCTGGGACCCTCTACAGCTCCTCTGGCCAAAACTGCCTGGACGTTCTGACAAAGAATGGACAAATGTTGCCGCTCTGCTTTTGATAGTATTTGCAGTGGGTTAAACAGGATTTGCATGATGTAACCTTGTGGCAATACCTAGAGAACTGGAGTCAGATGTTATCCTGTACCGTCCTCGGAGGTAGTAACTTATCCAATAATTCAACAGGGTGGCCATGTGCCTCAAATGCAAACTAAAGCAGGTTAGAAACTGAAGCAAGAGGGGCGGGGACTGGGTAGCACATTGTCCCCGATAGCCTGAATACTTTCAGCTGGATCATCAATCCCGGAATCAAAAGGACTGGGACTCTATTGCTGGGGCAGTGGGCTTGACGTCATCTTTGAGCCAAACCCCTTCCGAAGCCTCGAAAGGGGCAAAATTACTAACAATACTTACTACAAGGGAATAGGAAAGACTAGGGAATACACTGTGGGCCTGCTTTCTTTAAAGAGCTCCAGTGCTGATACTGCTTTATCTTCAAAGAGACAAGTGGGTCAAATGTTATCCACTAATGATGTTTGGACACTGTAAGAGATTAAAATATTAAACGGAATGAGAATCCACCTCAAATAATCACAGTCCTTATCAGGGTGAACTACAAAATCATTAAATAAACCTGTCCGTAAAGCTCTGGTGGTGTAGCACAAAGAAGTCAGGTATAACTTAGAGACAACGTGTAAAGTATTTATGAAGTACTCAAACAGTAAAAATGAAAACACAACAGAAGAAAAATCCAAAACTAATTAAGAAAAAGAGTAAATGTAAATATATAAACTAAAATAATACAACATGGAGAACAATCCAATCAATAGAACTGGAGTTATGGATTTTGAGTGTTTATGATTCAAAATACCACCAAAAAGCGTTAAACACCATTCGTAGCCATCTTATTGCGCTTGACCAGGAAAAAAGTCAAAAGTTAAGGCCAATCGCAATGGAGCGACTGTCGGATACACTGACCACGTTCGCCATGGTGAAAAGTATTACCATCTAACTCTGGAACAGAAGTTGTGAATCCTCAGTGGGACAAGGCAGCTGTATGTGGCTGAAGAGGGGGGCTCCACATTGGCTGGCAGATAGCTGCTGGACAAGGTCTCAGTGAAGCCATTGACTTTTGGTGGGAAATCTCAGAGCGGGAAAATATGAATTTCGTGCAGACACGGCCCTGCATGAATTGGATAATTTTTGCACCTTTGTCTGGTCAAGATTTCTTTCTTCGGACCTAGCCACATTTTTGGAGCTCGATTTCTTACAGTGGGGAAAGGTTATAGGTTGAAGACAAAAAGGCCTCTACAATGCAGGACACCTTCTTCATAACGTTTCGCTGAATTGGATGTGCTGCAGCAGACAAGAATGTAGCAGGAGCAACCAGAATCTTTTGCCAAGCAGCAATGTACCTTTGTCAGATCGGCTTGGGAGGTTGGTCCTAGTCCCCAGCTGGGTCTCAGAGCAAAAAGGTGGCAGAAAAGTAATTCCCAGGAAACCTCAGAAGTACATTTTGTCACCAGATAAGAGTCCTGGACCTTTGGAGCCAGCACATGGGAGTCCACAGTCACTCCGCAGAGGCCAGCAGCAGGGTCATGGGCAAGCCCAGTTGGAAACGGTCAGCTGGAAATGCAGGGGCTCTCTTGGAGCTTGTTGTGTCCCTGTAGCACAAAACAAAGATCAGCTTTATGACCCCTGGAGTCCACTTCTTTGTACTGGGGTCAAGAGGGGTGTAGGTCCAGTCTTCATGGCTCATTTCCGGGCACAGACAGCAGGTCCAGTCCTTTTCTGTTTTTCCACAGGTCTAGAGGTGATCCTGAGATGTACTGGGTATACCACAGTTATGAAGCAAGTGGGTGAGGGAGTCTCTTGCCGCCCCTTAACCAATGAAATAAAAGTCTACGGGTGACCCTATTCACTTTTGCAGTACTTCCTGAGTGTTTTACTGTAAACTATCCCACAGTGTCTCCCTACCGAAATTCAAAAAGGTAGAACCCTTCTTCCCCTGATCAGCGCTCCCTGTGCCTAACCAGAGCTGTGGCTATGGTTATGGGCAACCCTAGATTGTGGTCACGCCAACCCATTCTGGGGTAGCTTCCCCACTCACTAAGTTTAAAGCCAAGGTGACTAGGAAAAAGTAGGGAGGCAGACCTAGGTGTGAGCTACAACGGCCGGTGATAGGGTAGGCACGCTTTGAAGCTCAGGAAGGAGCTGGGCACATCCCAAGAATATCTTGTTCGAGGAAGAAAAACACCTCTCCACACCCAAGCCTTTTGTCCACTGTCTGGGAGGAATACATATAATACCACAAGAGACTCATTAACAGTCACGTGACTCTGGATGCTGGCAAAAAGGCACGTTTGGTTTAGGCAGAGAAACAACAACTTTCTAAAGGTGTTATTTCTAAAATGGCAACTTAAAATCCGACATCACAATTAACATGGATTTTAAATTACTAATAAATTTGGTCTTGATGCAAAGTTCTAGCTACTCTCAAACGGAAGTTACGCATCGTAAATTGTTAGAATGCAACCCAGTGTTTTCCTATGGGCTAGCCTTGCCACAGTGAAAAACAACTGTGGGTTTTCACTACCAGGACATTTAAAACATAAAACACACATGCCCTTCTTTTTAAATACCATGCACCCTGCCTTGTGGGCATTTAGGGCCTATGTTAGGGGTGATGCATAGATATTTACAAAGGAAGGTCTAGGCCTGGCAAAAGGCTTATTATGCCAAGTCGAAAAGGCAGTTTAAAACTGCACACAAAGACTGCAGGGGCAAAAATTGAAACGTATTACAATGCTAGTGCAACGGGTGGCAAAATGAGTGTTGCAGCCTACTGGTAGCATTTAATTTACAGGCCTTAAGTACATGTAATAGCAAATATTAGTGACTAATAAAGTAAATTAAATGTGCTAATCAGTCTATGACAATTTATGTTTAGAAAACAGAGTACAAGCACTTAATCTCTGGCTGGCAGAGTGCACAAAGTCCTATGGCCAGCAAACACACGTTCACCAAAGGAGGAAAAATCTAGGGGAATACCACGCAAAAGTTGGTCATCTCCAACACACATCACCAGAAAAACCTGTTGATCTCATCCACATGAGGCACTGAAGCTCCATGCTGGTTATCGACTGCCCTGCCTAAGAAGTCAGTAGTGTCCAGGCCAGGATAAACTGCACACTTTGCTGTATCTTGACCATCCTGGATGATCAACGCTAAACTGGTGTGAAATTCATCAGCGAATGTCTGCAAGATCTCTGACCGCATCACACAACCCAGGCCAGTAGCTTCCTAAGAGGCAGTTGGCCCTGACAGAATGAAGGGCATGACTGCACAGGAAAACATCAGTTTTTAAAATGCCTCTATGCGATTGGATTCCAAGTAGGAAACCAATCTGGGTTTGGGTTCAGGCAGCTCCTGTATTCCAGGACAATAAAGGCTTTCAGGTCTAGGGTGGAGAGTAAGGAAAGCAGTGTCACTAGGGGCAGGTCTGTGGAATCTAGCCATTTACCTATATACCAGGTGGACAGGAGTAAGGTTTAACTGAGGTGCCGATTCAAGTGTCTGTAAGAGCTTTGCTGAAAGGATTAAGTGCTTCCATAGATGACTGCCTGGGCTACAGAACTTCTGTGAGCACATTCACCTTGACCTCAATGAATGATAGCTATAGGACCAAAACTTCAACTGCACATCGGATGAACACAGAAAGAGACTGATTTTTCCCATTGAGGGACTGACGAGGCCATAGTGGGACTCAATCTGAGTGTGTCCCATCCACTGGCCTCTTGCAAGTCTATGTATAGGCTGTTGTCTTCATAATATTGGGTATTATCCGCTCGGTCACTGTCTAGGTTATGCTGCCTTTGATCAGAGTCTGACCCAAACAATTTTTGGAGGACTTGCGGGCAACTACCTCTTAGTTCTTTCTAAATCAGAACGAGATTGGACTAGTTGGGACTAGCACATGATGCGAGTTTGGTCACGTACTGTTCAAAATCAGATAAAACAATCTGTTGGTCCTCAGGCACTAGCAGCTTCGGAGGCAGAATTGACTTGGCAGGAACCAGCATGGATCGTGACCCTGGGCTG
The DNA here is from genome assembly GCF_031143425.1 of Pleurodeles waltl. NCBI lineage: Eukaryota > Metazoa > Chordata > Amphibia > Caudata > Salamandridae > Pleurodeles > Pleurodeles waltl. The sequence goes on along the minus strand of NC_090442.1, from coordinate 397,584,128 downwards.
GAAGTCAGAATGGGTGTCAGTCCCAGAGAGACAGGGCAGACCACACAGCAAAATTGAGCAGCAGACAGCATTGAGGACGGATCTGCCGATGGTAATCCAACTGAAGGCCGCCTTTGTTCTGTAGAGCCTAAAGGCACATCTCCTTTGATCCGTGGGTCCCAAAGGCACACCAGAGGGTGCCAGAAGGGCGTCAAATATCTGCAACATGGCCTCTATCTGCTGTGATGTTGCTGCCAGACCCTGGACAATCGGAGGGGAGGGGGTTTGGGGTAGGTCTATTGGCTCCTCAGTAGATCAGGACAGAGACCAAGAGGCACACCTTGACGTCCGCATGACTTCAAGCAGAGAGTTGAAGGATGGAGAAGATTCCTACTTCTTTCCACTTCGTTTTTTTGCATTTCTGCTTGGACTTTGACTTTCCTGATGGTTTCGAATGTGAGGATAATCATTATCTGGAACAGCCTTGAGAGCAGAAGCGGGTCAGCGTCCTTGACTTCTACTATAAGCAGATCCTGAATGGCTTCCTTCAGTGTTCTGTGATGTAGAATTTGATTTTGCGGTCCCAGATCAACTTGGAAGTCATTAGGATGCAGTCCTTGTACGACTTGGGTGACGACATTAGACACCAAATACAGAACACATGGGGATCGGTCACTGGCATCTGTTTGTTACAATCCCTGCAAGGCATAAACCCTGTAATTTTAGGCGGGACATTTTCCCTTGTACACTGTGAAAATATTGTGAGCCAAGGTAAAAGTATGAAAGTGGGCTCTGGATCCATGTATGAAACACTGGACAGAAAGCAGCAGATAGCGTGCAGGGGGACTTTCACGGTGGGATTACGGAGTCACATGGCATCACCTGCTAGTGAGCAGGAGATGTGCTTTAGAAAAAAAAAGTCACCAGATGCAGTCTGGCATCTGGGGTGCTCACAAGTGAGTAATCTTCAGTTAGAAGTGTGCATTAGAAAGTACAGAGGTAAGTTCACAAAATTAGATTCTATTCACAAAAAGTCAGTTCGCAATTTGTGACCACTTTTTACAAATTGATTGCTAGTGCATATATCCACTATTCCAGAATATGAATTGCATGATATACTATGGCATTACAACTAGATTACAAACCTCATTACACTCAGCAACGTCCACGTGCACCACAAATATCAAAAACAATACCATATTTCTATAGTATGACAATGTTACTGCATGGAAACAACAGGACAAATGACTGTCCTGTTGCATGACTAAATTGCTACCCATCTTGAATAGCACTTCAGCGAGACAATAGAGGTAATAAGCGTTATATAAATACACATACCATACTATGTAATACTACATGGTTTCTAGCTGCATTGTCACGGAACAAAATACTTTGTGCTCTAAGTTAGTCACTGCTTGGAACAAATCACAATCTCTGCATCACCTCCTCCTTAAATAAAGCAACTTCTTCTGCACCATGAACCATGTCAAAGAATATCATGTGCCTCACTCAACACCTGGTCCAAACTATTTCTGGGACCCTAACCAACCTTGCACATCAGTAAGACACAGAACCCTGATGAAAATACAAGCTTGTAATGCAATACAAGAGTACCAAGAAACCATATCAGGGTTCCTGATGTACTGTACAATTTATTATGTATTTCAGTCTCCCATTCTTTCCCCACCTTTCCCTTTCCCCAATCTCTCCCCCATTTATGTACTTGGTTTGGTCAATGGAATGGTGAGGATCAAGAGTTTGCTCAGGTGACTGTTTGAGGAGGCTCACATTATGTCATGATGTTGTTCCTAACAAATTTCCTAAAAAATAAAACCAGTTTCTTACCTGTGATTTGTATTATTTGCAACAGATCTTTGCGGTGATGAGTAATGGTACTGTCCTCACTTAACCTGAATCATCATTGTCATTTGATGTGGAGAGCCTACTGCATGCCACTTTGAGGTGTTGACTGTCCAAAGGATGGTCAGTTGGACCCCTGAGTCAGGTGCCCATTCCTGCTCAGTGATGGGAAGCCAGTGTTCTACAGTGTTTCCTGGTTGATGGATCTGGAGGTCTTCTGGGGTTGGCTGTGCCACCGGCTGAATCTTTACCACACCCAGGGTCGAGTGAGGTGAGAGATAGTGAGTAACTTGGTGGGCGGAGTGTAGTTTTTCCAACACCCTGTAGGCGGAGGAGAGGCATGCTTTTCACTGGTGAACTCAACTTTGTGGCTTCCTGCAACTATAACAAAATTTCCTCCCGTACCTCATTAAAGTGATTTTTTGGTGTGGACTATACTGACAGTATATACTAAGTATATAGCAATACTGGCTTGGAAGTACACTATTATCACCTGAACCGTCTGAGGAACTTCTGTTTATTTTTTCTTGTCATCTTATAAATCTGTTACAGTAGCTTCGGCATGCAGTTTGATTCACCTCAGAAGTTTTTGCAGAATAAGGGCGACACTCTTTTAGCGTGGAAAAAATGGAAGGAGGAATTTTTAAGTTACATAGTGGGTACAGATGCACGTTGCAAAAGGCATACTCCTTCATTGTCTAGGGTCAGAAGTACAGGATATTTATAGAATGCTTCCAAAGGTGCAATCACCTATGAGGAGTATGATGATTGTGAAGACAAGCTTATGCAATTAGAAGGCTACTTTATGTCAACTACTGGCATCACTCTCAAAAGATAGCATTTTTACACGCATAGATAAAGAGAGGGTCAATCAATAGATTAATTCCTGGTTGCATTAGGAGGATTATCAGTCAAATGTGAATTTGGTGAAGCCACTAATTAAATGTTGCAAGTCAAGCTCATGGTAATCCCTTGTACTAAGAGAATTAAAAAAAAAATATATATATATATAGGAAATGGGAAACCCCAGCTTGGACGAATTGTGTAAGTCAGCAAATGCCACTGAGCAGTCAATGTCCTGGGTAAAGTAAGTTTCTGCTGATAGGAATGAGAAAAGAACGGATGAGGTGTGTGGTGTGCTCTAAATAAACTTCAAAGAAATGATCGTAATAAAAACAAATGAGTGCTGACAATACAGAATTATCACTGTGGAAGTTTCTTCCATTTAGCATCATTCAAAGGTTGCCCAGCCCTAAGCAGAAGCTGCAGCTCGTGTGGCAGATGAGGGCCTTTTTCAAAAGTATGTAAAGATGGAAAGCGGGTCACTGCTTCCAGAGCGTCAAACCACGTATGTCAAAGACAGTTCAAACACTTGAACATGGTTCCTTGTGGTGCAAGCTGAGACTGTAGACATGGTTTCCATGAAATATAAACCACCTATGTGAGTTTTGAAAGTTCAAGATGAGAAGTTAGATGTGATGCACAACTCTGGCTCTCCTTATACCATTATAAAGCAGAAGAAGTCTGAAACACTTTTTGCTGACAAAAATGGTAAAACAGGAGAGCCTGATGTTAAAGTGGTTTATTTTGAAGGCAAGGTCGTAGACTTTATTGGATTTTTCTGTACTCTCATAAATTTTAAGGGAGACAAGCTGTGCATAAGATGTACAGAGAAGGGGGCATGTGTTTTAGGCTGACACAATCAGGGTATTTTTAAAATTGCTTTAGATCGTGCCTCTTCTGATCCAGTTTTAGCCATTCACGATCTCAACATGAAAACCCAATTATTCAATTGGTACCTAAGGTATACAAAATATTCTGTGAAAAAAAAAAATAAAAAAATACCTTTAAACATAGAATCAAATTAAAAGCCAACAACATGCCTATCAGACAAAAACTGAGGGGGGTATCTGTGGGTGCCAAAGAAGCTACAGGATCTTCTTGATCCATTGCAGAATAAGGACAACAACAAAACTGAGGAGGCAGGAGAATCAGAAAATACATAACCAATTGTACTGGTGGGGGGGTGGGGTAACCAAAGGAAGTCTGCGTTTATATGTTGATTTAGGGGCCCTCAACACAATCATAATTGTTAATCCACACTCCTTACCAAAGATAAACAAGTTGAGATCCATGTTGGATGGTGCAACAGTATTTGCAACCCTTGTTCTCTGTCAGGCCCATCAACAGGGAGTTATCAGACAAATCTAGATCTTTGGCAACGTTCATAACCCCGTTTGGCTTGTTTAGATTTAAACAGATGCCATTTGGTCTGGCACCTGCTTGATCGGGTTTCTAACTTGTAATGCACCACATTGTCAGAGATATGAATGGAACAGTCAAATGATTCCAGGATGACATTTTAGTTTTCACTAATAGTTTATGTTTGGTCCTTAGGGAAGTATGTATCCAATTGCAGAAGAATGGTCTGGTTTTGGCCCCTGCGAAGAGTGAGTGAGTGAGTGTGTGTGTGTGTGTGTGTGTGTGTTTGTTTTCTGACAAATGTGCTAAATGTTCAACCTATATATCCAGTTAAATGGCCTGGATGAAAATAAGCTTGGACATAGTTGGGCCACTTAAACTACCCTTTTCCCATGACATTCAAATTGGTACTAATCACTCAAAATGGGCAGAAGTGAAGTATACAGAGAATATAAACAGTTCCGCAGTGAATTATTTCCCGATGGACGTTTTTAGCAACGAGGCGATGTCATGGGACATTGTTCACCCATAATGGCAACCAACTCTGACCTCGCAAGATGAGTGAGTTTTTGAGTGAGCAAGGCTTATCTCATATTACCACTGCCTTGTATGAGCTAGAATCCAATGGTCAAGAGGAATGTTTCAACTGATATCTGAAAATTAGTGTGGTCCTGGCCTTTTCCACTCATAAGTCAGTTATCACTACAGTTGGAGAGATAATGGGAGCGCCAGTTCATGCCTAACTCTTTTACGGATATTAGCCTCTTTGTCTCACTGAAAAGGAGGGAAGGTGTGCCAGAAATGTGCCCACGGTGGTTACAGTGTAAGGTATCAGTGTGTAAGTAAACCCATGAGCTCTGTGGTTAGTGAGAAAGATGAGGATTCCAGAGAGAAATATTATCAATTGATGTCAAAGTAAAGATACGATTTCAGACATGCTGTTAATCCTCATGATTTTACTGTGGGTGATACCGTCGGGATTAGGATTCACGGTCATGTTGAGGAGGGAGCTTCCAAGTTTTCTAGACTCATTAAAATTGCTAAAGTGAATAAAGGGAGTGTGATTAACCATGATGGAAAACGTTGGAGCACAAAACGTCTGACTAAGTCACCGAATGAGATTACTAGGATGGAGGATGGTAATAGTAAAAGGCTTGTGATTGTTTGTGACTAATCTATTGACCTATCAGAAAGTGTAGAAACTGATGATGGGTCAGATAATTTTCCTTGCAAGAATGTGGACCTCGAATGTGAAATTCCATCCGTACAGAATATACCTTCTTGCTCTTCAGTTGCTGATGAACCTAATGATTTCTCTATTGCACAACATGTAAAATATCATGCTAGGGTCAGAACTCACACTAGGAGAATTGTTCAAGAGGGATTATACCATTTTCTCTTATACTTTGTAATATTTTAAATATTGATAAATATTTTAAGGGGAAGATGTGTTGTGCTGTATGATTTATTATGTATTTCAGTTTCCCCATTATTTCCTCACCTTTCCCCGTTCCCTCCTTCGTTTTTGTACTTGGTTTGGTCAATGTAATGTTGAAGGCCAAGTGTTTGCTCAGGTGACAGTTAAAGCTGAAAGCTAGATGTGGCTCTCGTTAGGTTATGAGGCTTTACATTTCTTGAGAAATAAAACCAATTTCTAACCAGGGATTTGTCTTAATTATGACAATTCCTCTACCATGGCACGGTTAGGGTAGTGGCACGAGCTTTTGCATGATCCAATCAGGATGGATCTACAGGTTCTTCAATGGTTCAGTCAAGGTGGACAGGCCACGTCTTTGTAACAGAAACAGAGGGTGAGCAGTTATGGCCTATACCATCTGCCCCATCACCCAGGGATGCATCTAGTATTCCTGGGGCACATGAAATGGGCATACGTTTCACCAGCTGCACCATATTGGGGCAGGCAGCCCTGACCTATGGTGCCTTCACCAATTCCTTGCGATTGATGCTCAAAGTTGTCCTGGGTCAGAATTACAGATGTTTGGTATTGCTGCCTTTGTGCTTCCTAACTCTGAAGCCTTGCACAAGATACAAGTGTTGCCTTCTCACAGCTAAGGTGCATGCACTGCTGCATTCATACCCTACATTTCCTCAATTGTGTAGAGGAGATGAAGTTTGTTCTGGGAGACAGTTTGCAAAACAAAGGAGGATGCTAGCGGGAGTTCCTGTAAGAGGACAGAAAGGATAGAAGATGGGACCGCATTTAAGACAGTAGCAGACTAGTGAGCAATGTGTTAAAGGTGGGGGGGAGGAAGCAGATAGGCGAGAACTGAATAATGCACAAGACAGAGTAGAGGAGGACAGTGAAAGGTGTTTAAAAAAACAGGACAGAAGAGATAGGAGAGAAATGAGGGAAGACCGGCTACTAGGCTATTAAGAGATGTGTAAAGAGATGGAAAGGAAAGCAGAGGCAGGAAAAAAGTGGGAATAGTAGGACGGGAAGACAATGTGAGATGTGTAAAGGGGAGAGAATAGTGTACACAGGAACGAAACAAACATGGAAAAGAAAAAAGGAGGAGTATAGTGAAAGACAAGTAAAGGGGCAGAAGATGAATTAGGGCAGGTGTCTCCAACCAGAGATCACATGCAACCAGTAGCTTACAGACACCTTCAGAGTAGCTCTCAGCCTGGAGTTCATTTTTAAATAAGCACTGCAATAAATAAGTGTTCCATTTTCATTTTAAAGTTAAGGGACAGTTGTGTTTATTTTAAATTATGACACAACAGAGGAGCAAAGGGGTGTGAAGTTTCTGAACCGGGCTATCAACAGCCACACTGTAGTAGGACCACGAAAAGGAAAAAGGATGGCTCACCTAAAGGACACTTCATAATCTGAAAAACAGAGGTTGCACTCCCTCTCTTCAAACCACATTCTACCAAATGGCAGTGCTCAGAAGACTTATCAGCAGCCCTCTCCAAAAAAAGGATGTAATCAAATTTCAAAGTGAAACCTCTCTCTTCTCGTTCCCCACTTCAGTGTCTAGATCTCCTTTCTCCAGTTTCAAGAATGTTAGCAATGCACTTTGACTGGGAAAACACCCTCACATAAACAGGCCAGGAGCTTCAAACATGGAACCTGCAGGCCTTTAATACTCTGGTTCACTCATACACACAAATTACGTACCACACAGGCACAACATACACTTGAGACTTTAGGGCAAGGATTTGGGTTAGCACAGAGGCAGAATTTTACAGGAGTGGGCCAGTATGTTTCCATTGCAGGGACACAAATAAAGGTATGGTTCACAAAACGGTATCCTGTAACCACCGCTCTACATGCTAAACCCATGACCGGGCCGGAAGTCCACTGAAAGTCAAATGAGGGCATGTCGGGTTCACCACTCCAGGCAACAGCACCTCACTTCTATCAAGGGACATAGGCCTTCATGCACACAATAGATTAGCGTGACGCTGAGGCCAAAATCAAAAAACAGAATATCAGATGCTTTCATTTAGGGCATGGGAACACAACTGTACACCATAAAGCATGGTGCTTATTTTTTCTCCAGCAGAATACAACAGCCAGCCTCATGAACGCATCAGAACCAACCAGTTTGTAGAATTACCAGTATTAAGCAAGGATCCGTTAGTATTAGACTAAAAAGAAAATATTTAGGACTTGCATTTCATGTTTTCTATTACTATCATGGCAGACAAAACATTAGTCGCCAATCAATTCCTAAATCTTCGACATGGGCATTAAAACACAAACAAAACCATAAATCATGACGAGTGCATTGCAGAGTCAGTAACTAAAGAATCAGTCAGTGAGCTGGCAAAGCTCTATCTATAAAAATAACAAAGACCATAACCCCTGCAAAGCCAGAAGCAGACACAAGTCGGTATTAGTGAGGGCCATGGCAATTAGTAGAAATGGAAAGTGTATCTGATGTGTCCTTGGTGTGCTTTACTATGAAGTGACCTCAACTGCACTCCCAGCATCGTATTGACAGACGTCAATCAGTAGAATGCATGCACCAAAAAAAAGCTAATTTAGGCCAAATCTAATTTTTGAGCTACATTGCTTCGACAAATGCTGGGAAGTGTTAAAGAAAAATGGGTAAAGTTAATAAACAGGGGGTGGGCAAATAGAGGGCCTGTTGCAGGCTTAAGGCTGTGCCAATTTAAGAAACTGCCCCTTTACTCAGATAAGCTCAGCCCAACTGAATGTACTTAAGGTCATCACTTCATTAAAACAAGCATGCAATCTTTGTTAAAATGTAAAGTGCCTGGAAAAAAAATAGTATACAGCTTGTAGAATATATAGAATGCAATGGTTCCCTGTTTGGGCAAAATGACTTAATACATATATGGTTCAAATAGGCTTGACAACTTTTCATCCCATCTCACCCCGAAATAAAGGAGATAAAGCATGCAATGGTCTGCCATGTACCGTGTTTCTCGCTCTTCATGCTGTAAGATGAGGTTGCTGTAGAAGGTTTCCAGTGTGAGCTTGGCTACCGTCACTCGCTCCTGGGTGTGGTGGCTCATAGGAAAGGATGTTGCGGTCCCAGCAGTCATTGCCATGGTAACCTACAAGCAGAAGGCACAGAACAATTACCTAACAGCGGGACAAGGGGGAAATGCACACACCCCAAAATGCTCAAAGGATGGGAAAGGAGTTCCTTTTATAGAAAGCAAAACAAATACAGACTTCAATGCCAAAACAAACTGTTCAGTGCCACGCATGTGCTGGCCAGGTCTCTGACTGTAACTAGATGCGCTGGACAAAGAGTTCTAATGAGGAAACACTAGACAGCTAACAAGTCACAAGACAGTAATACTTAGTGATAGCTAATAAGAAATATCTATAATAACATTTGTAATTTCGCAGAAATCACCACATTTAAAAATGCGATTGTTTTCCAATTCTCACTCAAATACATATTCACATTGCTGAAGTAATGTAATCGGAGCACTCGAGCGCCCAGGTTTCCCACCGAAACGTACAGAGACTTTTCTGGCCTCACATTTCTTACCAAACATAGAGCAGTTGAGTTCATTGTGGGGCGTGCGCTGTTTCCGTTGGCAGATGTACCGGGGAAGAAAAAGGAGGCAAGGGGTGTTTAAAGGCGTTGGTAAAATGGCACAAGAGGGAGCTAACCTACTAGAATCCGTCAAACGTACTGCAGTGATTTAAACTAACTAAATCCTCACCGAGACGGAGTACTGGGTGATGTGGGCCCAGAATAAGTGGGCTCTAATAACAAGAGGGATCACACAACTGGCTTGCAAAAGTCAACGCTAGGTAACATGGTACAGACCTGACCACTCAGTGACTCACAATATCGGCTAATTTCACACGGTCTCTCTGGAAAGAGCACATACCACACAGTGGAAGACAAAGTAGGCTGGAAACACCTACCCTGATTTGGTTTCCAGTATGTATATGACAGGCAGAATACTGACATTAAAAATTGCATTTTATTTACGTTCTTAGTGGCTCTGCTGTAATTTTTCGCTGATGGGCGCGCTCATTCTGTGCGCTCGGTTGAGGTAAAATTGTAGTCCTTCTTCTATTTTAGTTAAATGGCCCGGTTTTTGGCTTTAAAATTCTGGTCACCCTAGATATGACAGACTAAAAGCCCAGACACTCTGCCCAGGGCCTCCTACTTTTCTCGTGTGGTGAATATATTTTTCTTTTTGGGGATTTGAAGGACTGACTTACACACCCACAAGCTGCTTTTCGGTGTGTTAAAGAAAAAAATAGTGACCAACCTGGATTGCTTTTCATTCACTATCTTGAAGTTCCATCTCATGCTATTAGAAATTCTGAACAACAAATGAACATGCATCAAAACTGTAAATACCACTACGGCGAAACTTTAATATGTGTATAGTCAAAATATGTTATATTTGCTATTTATCTGGCACACAGCAGCATAATTGCACGTGACGTTAATCACACACGCTGGTTTGTGTTAACCATCCACTCCATTTATCATGTAGTTATGTGTGCTCTCACGGAGAGCCACTGGAGTGAACACCAGATCCTAAGCCCGGTTGCTTAGTTCTATGAAACAGCCAACAGTTGAAGGGTAACCGCCAAACACAAAGAACTCTTGCGGAGTGCTTTCTGCCATTGCGCCCAACCTAATTTGACAACATCTGTGTAGGGGAGCCTGCCCAGAGATCGAAAATCCAGGGTCTCTTTCACTGGCTTGTTGTGGGCGTGGACCTGCTCTATATTTTTGAGCTCTCACGACCATAGCGCAATCCGAGGGAGCGGCCGGACTGGAAGCGCCGAGCATCGAGGAGGACTGATGCCGAGTGTGGAGGCCTGCCTTGGCTGCTGTAGTCGACTTGGCCGAAAAACTTACAGCATTTTAGGTGCGCAGGGACCATGACTGAGGAACCGGCGAGCTGGTCCTTGTCCTTGGTCCTGGAGGTGAGCAGTTACAGGGGCCCACTCCTCAGGGATCACAGAGGCCTAGCGGCAGCAGTTCCCTGCACCCAGAGATGAAATTGAAGCTGGCCGGTGGTGGTTTGTGAGCGTCGCTGGCCTACCACTAACTGGGGCTGCAGTGGTTGTCAGTCCCGCGGGCGGACAGGTGACTATGCGATTACAAGCCGAGTTGAGTACAGGCAATCGGCCCATGGGGAGCAACTTTGCTGTGATTAGTAACATTTTTGGTCTGCCTCTGACCTGCCGCAGCGCAGCCTGCAACTACAAAGATTAACGCCTGCGCTACAATTAGATGGAAGCCCCGCATCTAGCCCTCTGTCAGACCCCTGCACCATTCCCATAAGTAGTTTTAGTTGGCGCTGCCTGGCAAATTGAGCAAGCTCGAGGTGCACTTGGGCATTCTTATTGTGGATCCACTATAGAGCGTCTCATAAACCACAGGCATGTAGGGGCCCAAGAAGCCAGAAGACTTCTAACTATTGCGGACTCGGAAACGCAGTACAGGATGCCCCTCGTGGGCTTATCGCATTGATGCTGCTAAATGGGGGGTATTTGATGAGCCAAGTGGCACTAGCCGGAGACACTCCCCAACTGCACCCCCGGCACTGCAGACAAGACATTCACTCTAAGCAGGACTGATAGAATTCACAGTCCCTCCAGGTTCGAAAGCCCAATTTGGACATATAGCGGGCTGAATGCCGCTCTGGGTGCCACCGCGTTCTACTCGGGTCCCTGGCGGGCTGGACTTTACTAGGCCACTCCCAAAGCAGCAAGGCGACGGATGGGACAAAATCCCAGGTACCCGAATATCGCAAATGAGAAAGAGCAGATCAACGAAGATGCCATTGCAGGGGACTGTGACGGTGGAAGTACCCCTAGACCCGCCTATGCCTCCCCGCAGAAGCTCAACAATACCGGAAACGTGCTCTGACAAAGAAAAGCTGGGCGCATCCTTGAGGCGGTTGAAGGCGCACGTGCAATACAGGAACCCACAGTGGCCCCTGACCTCCCTCTACTTTGAGGACCAGCATAAACTTAAGGACAAGGTCCACACTAATGAAACTGCTATAACTACACTTGCCCCTCAAGTTAAAGACATAACTGAGGAACTCCAAATGATGGAAACAAATACAGATGCTGGAGGGCAATACAGAGTATGCAAAGGGCTGATCAGAGTTCAATAACGTGTGCATAGTGGGACTCCCAGACAACACTTAAGGCGCAAAACCCACAAAGTATATTGAAAACTGGCTGCAGACCTCAGTCTAACAAGCTTATCTTCTTGCTTTGCGGTTGAGCAAGCCTAAAGGATACCTGCCTGCCTGAAGGTTACCCACTCACCCATTGTGGCCAGGATTTTAAACTTTAAAGAGTGTGATGTATTGTTTTAGGCCTCTTGCTCGACAGAACCCATTGTGTAGACAACCCAAAAGTAATTATATTTCCTGATTTCACCCAGGCGGTGCAGCACCACGAGGGTCTTTTCCCTACAATCTAAAAAAAATATTCGTGAGCTGGATCTCAAATATGTTTGTTGTTTCTGGTCAAACTGAAAATCATGACATCACAAAGTGCGGATTTCTTCATGGAAGTTGACGATGCCTGGTCTTGGTTAGAACAATAAGATCTGGACAAATGCCTGACCATGGCTGGCAATGAATGGACCCACCCAAGTCTCAGCACTGATGTCGCCAACTGAAAGTACAACTGTCAAATGCTCGTCCTATGATCAGCAGTGCAGTGCAGGTAGTGCTTCAGACAGCTGTGGCCACTGGGAGGGGAGTTGTCCAGAACCTACAGCTTTGGTGCCTTACAGGAAAGCGCTGCAGGACAGACACTAGTGTGGACTGGGACGACCTGCAGAGTGACTCCGCAGACTGCTGATTAACTTCCCTAACTCCCTCTGCTTGAGGTCTCCAAAGGTTACCCTTACTGCGGCCCCACAGCTCTGTGGTGGTCTCGCTACTGCACCCTTCATAAGAGATAAAAAGCATCCCCCCACGCCTTGCTTCCCTACTCCCTCTCCCCCCTGGAAGCTAGTCCTGTGGGCAGGTAGTAATAATTGAGAATTTATACAGGCTTATGGTTGGGTCCCCCGGAATCGTACATCATCTCACCCTGTAGCGCACAATAGGATTGCTGACTATATGTCCCAGATTCCCCTTCCCAGGCCAGGCAATGGGTCAAACAATAACCTACTGAAAGACAAGACTTGGGATGGGACCTATTGGTAAATACTTTTCACCACATGGAATATAAGGGGGATGGGGAATGTGACCAAGCAATAGGAACTCCCCACCCAGTTGAAGAGATGAGGAGTCAGCACTGCGTTTCTCTGGGAGTCTCATCTCAATGAGATTGAGGGTGCAAGTCGGACTCCATGACATAAGCTTCTCGGCATATGCAAGGGGCACAGCAATTTGGATGAACCCTGGCACATCATTTGCATTCATGGAAGCGTGCTTAGATACTGGAGGGCCATATGTGCTACTTAGGGGTCAATTGGATGGACACCCATTGGTACTGGGTAGTATTTACTTTACCAACATTATTCAGGCCCGCTTTAAGAGTACTACAAGACTGGACAGGTGCCCCATGGGTACTTGGAGAAGATTTCATTTGTGCATAAGATGTATTGATCGACCAATCCCACCCACCTCTGACTGGCACACCTACAATACACAGTGCTAAGACCCAGAGAATGTGGAATACACACTGGTCCTTGATTGAATCCTGGCTCTGCAGAAAAGTGGGAGCCCAGAAATAATTATTGTACTCCTCAATGCACAAATTACATGCAAGTTTAGACCAGGTTGTATGTATGAAGATTCTCCAGAAGGATGTATAACAGAATATCTTGGGAAAACCCTATCTGATCCCTGCCTCTAGAGGTGAGATTTCACTAGAGTAAAATAGCCTTGCCTATCCTCACTCACCTGGAAATTCCAGCCAACATGGATTGAAGACTCAGTGCTTTAGGATGAACTGCATCAAAACATACCAGACTGTGTGGGACCGCCTCCGTCTACATAATGTCATTTTATGGATCGTGGCCTGCAGCCTCAGATCGGCGGATTTCCCCCATCTCGGATCTAGAGCTTCTGTTCTTTCCACTCCAGAGAGATAGGGGTAGAGATGGCAGTGAGCACACATGTCTCTGTGTTCTAGTTTACCAGGTGATTTGGTGTGGGCACCTGGAATAGTTGCTGGATCTCCCCGTTCCTGACTTCTGCCCCTTACACCACCCATCCCGGAACCTTACACATGTCCTCATTAAAACCTGGTCCAACCTGTCCTTTGCAGATGGCCTTCTTTAATGTGAATGGCCTCACCCATTTTATTAAAAGGCAGATAAACCCTTCTTCCTGCAGACACACCAGCCAGATGTGGCATTACTTCAAGAAATGCATCTGTCCCCAAGTGCATGACAAACTCAGATGGGATTGTATGGGTACAGTGGTACGTGTCCATAGGATGCAGGGCCCCCCAACAATCGACTAACCCCATGGATCACAGGAAGAGCGGGGTGGCAATCCTGCTTCATAAATCCCTGGTGCTCCACAAACTGCAGACGTGGAGAGACCCGATGGATAGATATATGTTTGCCAAGGTCCAGACCTGCAATGAGGTCTTGATCGTGGGCTCGGTCTAATCCCTGCTAGTTGACAAGGCAGACTTCCTTGCCATATTGAACAAATTCCTGATTTCTTTTTGGAACGTTCAGGGTACTTATTGGGGACTGGAACCAGCCCTTAGGTCCGTACCTTGACAAGTTTGGGAATCACGTGGCTCGACAGCCCTGAGATAGATTAATTCTAACTTACATCATAGCTGACCATGCCTTGAGAGATCCCTGGGACCTGACACACGCAAGGGACAGGGATTACACTTTCATCTCAAGCGTCCACGGCACCCGTTCCTGTATCAACTTCTTTTCGTTCTGTCAGACTGCTTGGTAATTTAGTGGCTACCTCGATTATCATAAACAGTACCTCTGACCACAACCTTGTGTGGCTCAACCTTAGCCTCCATCTCCTGTAACGCACCCCTCCTCTGCCCCCTCCCCCAAGCACGCTGGCATAGGAACACCATTCTGTACAAAGCCCCTGAGGACGAACGTCAGTTGTGCCACTCTGAGCCGATATTTGGAGGAGAATGCTCCATCCGTCTGCTCCACAGGTGCTCTGAATGATTGAAAAGGCCTCCCTGAGAGGCGATTTGATGAGCGACTCGGTGGCCTTTAAACACCATTGTAAGGTGGAACCCAGGTGTTTGACTGACCTCACCCTTCGCCTGACTCCGGCATAGAATGCTTCACCAACCCCTGCCCTTCTTAAAGACATGCTTAGTGCCAAGTACGATCCTAACTCTCATTACACTTCGCAAACGGAGCTGACACTTTTCTGCTTGCGGCACTGTGAGGGAGGGTGGAGGATGGACGATTATTGGCAGCTCAGTTGCGTCCGGCGCAGTACCATGCAACAATACCGGCCATCAGGTCCACATGTGATGCTGTTACTTTTTATGAGAGCCTGTACTCACTGGACAATGCTGATGCTGAACAGGCGTTTCTGGAGGGCCTTATCCTACCGGCCCTGTCACATGATCAAGCAGTCACTCTGCTGAAAGTAGCGATGACAAAATTGCACAGCCCATTCAGGGGTGAGGAATACCTATAACCAGACACCCAGAACATATTGTTTGGGGTCAAAGACAACAAGTTTTCATGATTATTTTGACCTTGCAGCAAGTAGGCCTAACCCCCTGCAGTATAATTCCTTTGGCTAGCAGATTACATTACCACATTATGGATCATGGAAGGCAATTGTCTGCAGTCAAGATAATATTTGTGTCCATATGTCAATGCTGTTCGAACTTGTATTTATGGTTCATTATTGCAAAGCATTTATTATTAGGGCAACGTCTCTAAATAAATGTTGTAAGCTCGGACTGCATTACTCACAGTGGTTACAGTACAACAACAACAAAAAAATGGGTACACGTTTCCAAAGTTTACCAATATGAGGCTAAGTTTAATGCTCCCAGAATGTTCTTTGATTGCATGTAAAAATTTGCAGAAGATTGAAAGCAAGATTGATGATCCTTTGCTTTCAAAATATAATGTTAAATAAAATGCAATACGGAAAAATTGTTTTGCTAATTACTTTGAACATTTAGGTACCATTTCTTTAAGGAATAATTTAGTAAGATGTGTTAATCAATGCTAGTATTTCAAAATAATATTCATAATGGAAAATCAGTGTAACCTGTTTCAACAGGACTATAGTTAACATAAAAATAAACACGCATTGGCAAAGCCAATGGTTCAGACATTGGGGGTCCACGTTTTGATTTTTTTCAGTACATGTCCTGTTTTGACACAGCTTTTGTAGCACTTTATTGTTGTGGGCTCTCCCGGGCCTACACCATTGTAACGAACATTGGTAAAAGACAAAAATATTTTGGTCTCAAAAACCACACATTGCTACATGGCACATAACAAAACTTTGTATGGAGATACGCTCCTTGTGAAATAGCAGACTGTTATCACTCACAGTGAAATCAGCCAACAGAGGGATAACAAGACATGGAACTTTACTAAAAACAAAAGGTCTTACTTGAAGCCAGAACTAATTAGGGGCCCAATTCTTAAAGTCACAAAAGAGGACCCATGGTATGTGTCTTTGCAGTAGTGGGGATTACGTATTTCATGAATCCACAAGACTTTACAGACGTAGAACAGGAAATCGTACTCCTAGAATATATTTGTGAACTGTATTTTAACACGAGCAAGTATACAGGTGTAGATTTGTTCATGCGAAAATCTACTTGCAAGTTCACTTTTCCCTCAACCACTTTTTTCCCCAACCCTGGAAGAAGTACATTTCCAACCTTTCTCAGAATGGGAAAAGATTAGGGAAGAGCTGGTGGAAAACTTTAAAAACATGCATCTTAGTAGGTTTGCACAGACTCAAAAGAGCACTTCAACCGTGGAACTTTTGCTTACTGCTACCTCCATCCCTAGAGTAAGTACATCTGCAGAAAGGTGTCAAAATAAGAAAATTGCTAGTATTCAAGCCCTACTATCGTATTAGCACTGGCACAATCAGATAGGCTATTATCAGAGCTCTTTTATAATAAGATTGCTGACATAATTTGTGGCCGCACTATATGGCACCAAAGATACAAGTATTTTTTTTTTTTTTTTTACACAGGACAAGTAGATTTATGAAGTACACTGTCCCATGGACAAGTACATATTTTATTAAATTCCACACCACTGCCATTGACGGAATGGCGACTATGAAGGCCCTGGGAGGTGACAGTCTTCTGATTTAATTCTACAAAATTGCTAAGCCCCTGATATTGTCTCTAGTGGGCAAACTGTGCAGGGAGATATTCACAGTCACGGCTCCTCCCCCACAATCCAATAGGGCTCTTATTTGCTGGATTCCCAAACCTAACTGAGACACCGCTTTAATACGTCAACTACTGCCTGATATCCCTCATCAATGCGGATCTGAAGGTCATGGTGGAAGTCCTGGCCAACAGAATCAAGGTCTATATTCCCCTACTGACCCACCCCTCAAAGGTTGGGTTTGTTTCTGACCGCACTTTGGATCACTCGAGGACGCTCATCCATCTGTCCTGGCAGGCACATCATGATAAAGTTGAGAAGGTGCTCGTTTCTCGACGCTGAGAAGGCATTTGGCCCGGCGGAGTGGATATACTTGTTCCAGGTGAAGGAGGCCATGGACGTGGTGCATTGCTAAAGTTTTGTGGTTCTACAGTGCTCCTATGGCCTCTGTGACCTTTGAGGACTTTTCATCCCCCTTTTTGCTGTCCTTTGAGGCACGGGTGCCCCCTGTTATTTTTGCTCATGCTAGAACCCCTGGTGGCTAAGATATACAGTGCACCTGGTATACATGGGATAACTACACTGGTGGGCGTGAGGAAAGAGTTTTATTACATGGATATCTTGACGGTCCTCTCCAGCCCCAGTGAATCGATCACAGCTTTTATGCAGGTGCCAGATTCCTTCTCTGTGTTCTCTGGATACTGTATAAACCAGTCTAAGTGTGAGGCTCTGCCTATGACTGAGGTTGCATCATTGGGGGTGGTATGGGTTTTTGCATGGCAGACATAACAAGTAGTGATCTATCCCGGGTGGTGCGTGATAACATCGCCCCTGTCATACAGCAGGTTCAGGAGGAATTCACTGCCTGGCTGGTGTTGCCTTTATATCTGTGTGGCCGGGTTCAAATTTTTAAGATGAACGTCATGCATTGATCTAATTACATATTCGGGATGTTTCCTCTGAAAATCCCCAGCAGTACGTTTGGAAAGAGCGTCCAGATAATACAGACTTGTGTGTGGCAAGGGCTGCGGCCTCATCTCAAGGCTGCCAAACTACATGCTAAAAATACCGCAGGTGGGTTGCGACTTTTCCATGTGGAGTCTTATTGGCTGGCCTCGCAGATGTCACATGTGGTGCAGATGCTCCAACCAGCTAACGAGACATCTACATAGGTCTTTCAGAAGCACCATCTGTTACATTTGAAGGGAGAACTTGCAGCTCTTTACATGGGCCATGGCTTATCCATATGCCTGGGCAACCCGATTATACATGCCGCGCACTGTGTATGGAAATGGGCCTACCATCAACTTTGTTTTCCAGGCACGCCACATCTTAAGGCACCGCTATGGCAGACCGGGGATATTAAGATAGGGGGAGGCGGTGGGGAAGAGTTTGACTGGTCGCAGTGAAAGAACAATGGGATCTCATGTGAATGTTCTGGTTCGGGAAGGTGTAATGGTCCGCTTAGTGGATCTCAAGCACGATCACAGGCTATCTCAACCGCAACACTAGCAGTATCGAGAGCTAACATACAGCCTCCAGCCCGCGCTAGGTGCCCCCGCTACAATATAGGACCTGACCCACTGTTGCAGTACATTCTGACCTGGAAAAGTTTTAGGGTTGCTATGGCAGGTCTATACACAACCTTGACGGATGACATCATCTCGCGCACTACTGCTCATTATTTGCTTTGTTGATGGGAACAGAGGCTCAGACTCTCCGTTTCTGATGATGATTAGCACGACTTTTTGGAAAGGATGAGAGCTTCTTCATAGAAGTCAAGTTGAAATTTAGATATTTCGAGGCCTTACACCTCTGGCACTGAACGCCGGAACAACTATGTAATGCGCGAATGCTACAGGACTTCAAGTACTGGAGGAATGATGCACCGGGCTGTGGTATTGTACATGTTCTATGGGACCGCACGTTGCTCTCGCACTACCGCAGTTCGGTTTGGGATACCTTGATGGCGCCCCCAGGGGTGGTCTCTTATCAGACACCTGCCTAGTTTTACTCCCCGACATGACCATATTCCTGAACTTGACACGTCATGATAAACGCTGGTTGGCTACGGCTTTGGCAGTGGCGAAGGTAAAAATAATGCATCACTGGGAATTAGCTATGCCACTGTTTCATAACACAGGGCTCCCTGACATGCACAATATGGCCTCGTGAGCAGTTTATCTATAAAATCAATGATGAACTACATACGTTTGAGGCGGTCTGGGGCCCCTTCCTCTGTGGTTAGCTGTGGGCATCACCATTACTTTTGAAGGCTCTGCACTTTGCACCTGACCGTTAGCTGTTCCAGGGTTGGGTGGAGAATTCACGAGAGAGACTCTGGGGGTACAGTGTTGTAACTGAGGTGTTTCCTTACCTTACCCTTCACTCTTCTCCTTTCCTTCGCCCTCCCTTTTGCCTGTCCCCGGCGTACTTTTTGGTTTGTTTTGCCTTTGTTGATGGAGGCTTGGTTGTGTTCTAGGTTGTGAGTTGTTTTAAAAGTTTTCACTGTGTTTTCAGATGTTTTCAGTCATATGATGCTTTGGACTTGCCTGATTTATCATATCTATACCACTGGTGCATGGTGTCTGTATCTGAACATTATATGCAACCTTAATAAAGAATTGAGATACAAAACAAAGAAATACTAGACTATTTTCACAATATCACAGGCACAACCGACTCAGAGTTCACAGAATGGGAAGTGTTTAAGGTCCTTAGTAGGGGGGCATGCATTCGCTCCACAATTAGTGTGCTAAGTACCTTTTAAATGGAACTCCAGAATGCAGAGTAACAGCTTCTAATTCTAGAGGTAGTGGAGTGATAGGATCTCTCAAAGTGAGATTATCTCGAAGATGTGGAAACTCTAGCTGACCTCCACTAGCATATCCGATGCCTTGATTACGCAAAGTATACAGAGCTGAAACAGACTAAGGGAGGTAAGTTGGGCAGAATATTACCCAGGCTTATTAAGCCACCTCTGTTTGACCCCCTCCCCCCCTCCAATGAAGTCTATGAACTGTAGGGGTCTGCTGGTACCTATACAAAATGCCATTAATATAGCTTTTAAAACTTTTTATGCACAACTATATGTGCAATGCCCCCCACTAGCTGCTCCAGCGACACTGAATGAATTTTTGGCAGGCATCCGCTCTCTCTCTCTCTCTCAGGTACCTCAAGAACATTGGCAATACCTGGCAGCACAGCTCTCTGAACAGTAAATAAAGCAGACACTAGACTCTCTGGCCTAGGACAAGATGCTGGGTTCCAACAGACTACCCACACACTTCTATACCAATTATGAGGCCCTACTAGTTCCAAAATTGCTCACATAACATAACCCAGCCCAGATGACTGGGTGTCTCCATACTACTATTTAAGAGATGATGGTCCACGTCCAGTCCTCATACTGGGCACTATAACAACTCAAGGGGACTACCACCCCCATAATGCCAGGAGGCTACACCTCAATCATGAAACAAAGTAGGGACCCGACAATAATAGTTTCCTTCAGGCCGTTTTATATCTTAAATACCAATTATAAAATATTAAGCAAATTGCTTGCAGAAGGTTTGTTCTGGCTATTTCTGGACTTGGTCCATGAGTACCAAAATGGTGGTATCCCTTCCCAGAACATGGCCGCACCCACTGCAAGGACGCTAACTGGACGACATTTCTTTTCTTGGAGGTACAATGTCGCCAGGGAAAGCAGGTAGGGATAGCCACTTTCCCTCATTCTTTTAGCTTTGGCCCGTGAGCTTCTACAGGGAGTGCAGAATTATTAGGCAAATTAGTATTTTGACCACATCATCCTCTTTATGCATGTTGTCTTACTCCAAGCTGTATAGGCTCGAAAGCCTACTACCAATTAAGCATATTAGGTGATGTGCATCTCTGTAATGAGAAGGGGTGTGGTCTAATGACATCAACACCCTATATCAGGTGTGCATAATTATTAGGCAACTTCCTTTCCTTTGGCAAAATGGGTCAAAAGAAGGACTTGACAGGCTCAGAAAAGTCAAAAATAGTGAGATATCTTGCAGAGGGATGCAGCACTCTTAAAATTGCAAAGCTTCTGAAACGTGATCATCGAACAATCAAGCGTTTCATTCAAAATAGTCAACAGGGTCGCAAGAAGCGTGTGGAAAAACCAAGGCGCATAATAACTGCCCATGAACTGAGAAAAGTCAAGCGTGCAGCTGCCACGATGCCACTTGCCACCAGTTTGGCCATATTTCAGAGCTGCAACATCACTGGAGTGCCCAAAAGCACAAGGTGTGCAATACTCAGAGACATGGCCAAGGTAAGAAAGGCTGAAAGACGACCACCACTGAACAAGACACACAAGCTGAAACGTCAAGACTGGGCCAAGAAATATCTCAAGACTGATTTTTCTAAGGTTTTATGGACTGATGAAATGAGAGTGAGTCTTGATGGGCC
Organism: Pleurodeles waltl; assembly: GCF_031143425.1. Lineage (NCBI taxonomy): Eukaryota > Metazoa > Chordata > Amphibia > Caudata > Salamandridae > Pleurodeles > Pleurodeles waltl. Next base: position 397,562,865 of record NC_090442.1, on the reverse strand, counting down.
AGATGGATGGGCCCGTGGCTGGATTGGTAAAGGGCAGAGAGCTCCAGTCCGACTCAGACGCCAGCAAGGTGGAGGTGGAGTACTGGTTTGGGCTGGTATCATCAAAGATGAGCTTGTGGGGCCTTTTCGGGTTGAGGATGGAGTCAAGCTCAACTCCCAGTCCTACTGCCAGTTCCTGGAAGACACCTTCTTCAAGCAGTGGTACAGGAAGAAGTCTGCATCCTTCAAAAAAAACATGGTTTTCATGCAGGACAATGCTCCATCACACGCGTCCAAGTACTCCACAGCGTGGCTGGCAAGAAAGGGTATAAAAGAAGGAAATCTAATGACATGGCCTCCTTGTTCACCTGATCTGAACCCCATTAAGAACCTGTGGTCCATCATCAAATGTGAGATTTACAATGAGGGAAAACAGGACACCTCTCTGAACAGTGTCTGGGAGGCTGTGGTTGCTGCTGCACGCAATGTTGATGGTGAACAGATCAAAACACTGACAGAATCCATGGATGGCAGGCTTTTGAGTGTCCTTGCAAAGAAATGTGGCTATATTGGTCACTGATTTGTTTTTGTTTTGTTTTTGAATGTCAGAAATGTATATCTGTGAATGTTGAGATGTTATATTGGTTTCACTGGTAATAATAAATAATTGAAATGGGTATATATATTTTTTTTTTAAGTTGCCTAATAATTATGCACAGTAATAGTCACCTGCACACACAGATATCCCCCTAACATAGCTAAAACTACAAACAAACTAAAAACTACTTCCAAAAATATTCAGCTTTGATATTAATGAGTTTTTTGGGTTCATTGAGAACATGGTTGTTGTTCAATAATAAAATTAATCCTCAAAAATACAACTTGCCTAATAATTCTGCACTCCCTGTAGTGGTGAAACTAAGGGAAATGGGTGAGGGGCTGGGGATACTAGAAATGGTACAACACATATAGGCAATGTTTCCGCTGCACCTGGGGCAATGTTCTCCTGAGTACAATAATGTAAGAGACAGGGGTGTGGAATTTAACAAAATATCTACGTGTCCATGGGACAGGTTGCTTCATAAATCTACTTGTCCTGTAAAAACAAATCTACTTGTCTCTTTGATGCCATGTAGTGCAACGACAAATTATAGTGGCAATCGCATTATGTAAAAGATCTGATAATAGCCTCTCTGATTATGCCAGGGTTAATATTATAGTAGGGCTTAAATACTACTAATATCAAGCTCTACTATAGCAATTTCTTAAATTTGCCACCTTTCCGAAAGTTCTACATACTGGGGCTGGAGGAAGCAATAAGAAGCAGTTCTGGGGCTGGAATACTTTTGGGTCCGTGCAAACTTACTAACTTGCATGTTTTAAGAATTTTTCCCAGCTCTTCTTTAATCTTTTCCGGTACTGAGAAAAGCTGGAAACTAACTCCCGACAAAGGCAGAAGCAGAAGTTCTTCCGGGATTGGGAAAAAAGTGGTTGGAGGTAAAGTAAACTTGTAAACGCTCAATAGATTGCCACATGAGCAAATCTAGACATCCATATTTGCTAGTGCTAAAATACAGTTCACAAATACTTTCTAGGAGTACAATTTCCTTTTCTACTCCTGTAAATTCTTGTGCCCTTAATGAAAGCCACTAATACAAAGATATTTACTGTGGATGTACTTTTGTGACTTTAAGAATTGGGTGCCCAATTAGGTCTGGCGTTAACCAAGACATTTTGTTTTTATTAAAATTCTGTTTCTCTCTATATCTATCAGCTGGCTTTACTGAGAGTGACTGCATTCTACTCTTCCACAAGGAGTATACTGAAACACAAAGTAGTTTTGTTAAGTGCCAGGAAGTAATGTGGCAATGTGTGCTTTTTGAGACCAAATAATTTTTTTGTTTTATGCCAATGTTTGTTAAAATGGCAAGGGCCTGGCAGTCCCCACAACATTAAAGTTTGACATAAGCCATGTCAAAACAAGACATGCATTGACAAAACCAAAAGATTGACCACAAACGGTGGATCGGTTGGCTTTGCCAGTGCTTGTTTATTTTCATGTTTCCCATAATCTTTCTCAAAATGGTTACATTGATTTACCATTATGAATATATATATTTTTTTTTTAAATACCAGCATGTATCAACACATTTTACTAAATGATGCTTGAAACAAATAGCACCTAACATCTCACAGTAATTTAGTGAAACGTTTTTTTCCTACTTGCTTTTTTTCCTGAACATTTTATTTTGAAAGCAAAGAATCATCAATCTTCCTTACAAGCTTCTGCAAACATTTGCATCTAATCAGAGAGCATTCTGGGCGCATTATATGTAGCTTCAAATTGTTAAAACTTTCAAATGTGTGGTTACATGTTTTTTTTTTTACTGGAACTACTGTCAGTAGTGCAGTGTGACCTAACAACATTTATTAAGAGTGCTCAGCATAGCAATAAAGGCTTTGCATTAATGAACCATGAATACAAGTTTCAAACAGCATTATTATATGGACAGAAATATTGTTTCAAATGCAGACAGTTTCTTTCCCTGAAAACTGTCAGCCAAAGGGTATGTGCTACAGGGGATTGGGCCTACTTGTCCTAAGAACAAAATAATACATGAAAACTTGTTGTCCTTGAACCCAAACAATATGTCCTGTGCATCAGGCTATAGTAATTCCACAATGCAGAAGAAATTACCTTAAAATGTTAAATAATTGCTGGTTTGTTAACACAAGGGGTGTATTTGGCAAGCCTGTCCCATTGGACATTAGCGAGGACAGTAGGACTAAATATGAACAGCAACCAGTAATGGGGACTTTTATTGAGCTAACCAGAGACTTTAGGTCCTGAAGAAGGCAGCTGACATTTAGGGCATATTTGAAGACGGCCAAAACATGTGCACTATTAATCACAGGATATCAGGGCAATTAATATCCCCTGATGTCATCCTTTTTTGTTTTTAATCCTAATAGGTCATCCATTAATACATTAGTGATTGGGATAGCTCTAGGTGGTTTAATTCTTCCCTTTCTACATCTCTAGTAGAACTGGAGTGCGAACTCCTTGAGCCCACCATGTGCTCATTTGGGTTCATGGTGTGAGAAGCTCGATGTTGAAGCATGTCATATTTCAATGTGGGTGAGGGCCTTGCGTATTCCCGAGTCTCTTTTTAAGGAAAAGGCATCGCCAATAATAATTGCCGAACCTTTTGACGTGTGTTTGATAATCCATATTACCATAGGAGATCAGCAGAAAATCACCAAGCTTGGAGTACAGTAATCGGTGCTAAAACCGCATACACTTCCTCTTCCTAAACATCGATCTCACCCAGTAGATTATACCACTAACTATACAAAGTTAGTAACCCAAGACGCAAATCCCCCCTCCCCCGCCCCCCTCTCAAAAAAAAACACCTGTGGATGTTCTCAAGAAAGGGCCAAGAGGAAATGGGCATTATTCACACTTGTATGTTGCATATTTCAGAGTTCTTTGTCTCCAGTGTCCTTTGACAGCATAAAGCAAATTTCATTTCAACACACTCGTGGGAATCTCATGAGGAACATTTAGTTCTCAGAGCGGAGAAAGCCATGTAAAAATGTACAGCAACATTAACAGTCGCTTAAGACAAGAAGAGATGTTGTATTATGAGTAATCCCATAAAGAGCAGTTAAGCATTTCTTTAAAACTCTGAAATGCAGCTCCAAGTGCTTTTGCTTCCAAGCAAAAAACACTTAAGCGATTTGTCCTCTTGGTTTTTAATATAAATATAATAGTTTAAATACTGAAAATCGACCAACAGAAAGGTTCTGTGCTTTGAAAACGTAACTCTTGCTTGTTTGCACACCTTCACCAAGTTCACCCCATGCAGTCCTAACACATTTCTCTTTGTTGTACCGGCGGATGTCGAGCAACTCGGGGTTAATGCATTTGTTAGAGTCTAGGACAAATGCAGTCCATATAAAATTATCCTTATCTAGTTTGTTTCCTTTACTGGGGAATCGATTTGTAATGTAACTGACAGGAACATGGTGCCCCGGAACCTACCCGCGGTGGCACGGGATAAAACCATGGTAGGCGTGGTACATACAAAGTGTCTATTCAGTGTACAGCAGGGCACACTGTTCCTAACCACAGCTCCGTTACAAACCGTATTTTCTTATTGAACATACATCCTTCACAAGCTGTTCTACAAGCAAAAGATTAACTGAGGCAAAAGAACACAAAGCCATGCCAGTTGCGCACATTGGGTTAGATGGGTAACAAGTCCACCTCGGCCGTGTAGAAGCCACGGTGGACCCCCAGAAGTTTACCTGCCCTCACTGGTAGTCGTCACCGGCCCGCGCGGTGCGCGCCAATGAGCTGCCGCCAGCAGTCACTCAGGCAGTGGGTGCCCTGTGCTCCCACCAGCCGACTCTGCAACTCCTCGCTCGGCCGCTCCGTCCCTGCGTTCATGTGTGCGGACACTGCTGGAGGTATGGCTTAAACACACACCTATAAATAGCGCTGTGAAGTTCCAGTGTTCGGGAAGTGCTGTCGGCCCGGTAAAAGAAAGGGGGCGTTTGTGTGTACTACGGATTTATGAGCCGAGGTAATACGAACTGGCAGGGCAGAGAGCTGCTCCTCCTACACCGGCTTACTCGAACAGCCCAAGAGTGTTCTCAAGCAAAACGTGCTGCACAGAGCACAGTGAAATATCACACGCCCTTAGTAGTAAGCAAAGGAGGGCTGCCCGCGACCCTGTGAAAGGCTATTATGCCTCAGTGATATCACCGTAAACCGTTCAATGTTTTCACAGGCTGCCACCCAGCTAGCCTTAAGTGATCATTCAGCAATGTAGAAAGTACACAGACCCGAGTCCGCTAGATCCAGGAGTTATTGCACTCTTCCACGTATGGGTTTTCTAAGACACCCGAAAAGACAAATCCACAACTAAGAAATAAACGAACAGATCTCACAGAGACCCGACCCAAGAGCATCGGCTCATGTGGCCTAATTACGTCTATGCTTTACACCATAATTCTAATCAGGATACCCCATACTGGATGCAACCGTCTATTCAAGTCAAAAAATATGAAGAAGCAAAACAAAAGCGCCAACGGAAAGCCGTCCGAAAGACTACTAATAACATTCTCTCAGATTACTTGCTTTTAATACCACAGGAGTCTGCATAAGTAACAACTACCAAGGCACGTAAGAAGATTGGAATCCATACGCTCCGACAAGACAAAAACATTACAGCAAATGACCAGCCATTGGCACATATTGGTACAACAACCACGCTAAAAGTATTGTACAGGTAACCTTGGGTTATGTACCTGAAAGGTGTTAGGGCCCCATCGCCCACTCATGGCAGTTGTCCCTATCAGGCTAAACACAAGGAAAACACTGTTTTGTTTAACGCCTACATTTACAGATTTTCAAAGTTGTGTTCAGAGCACGCATTACATGTAGAAAAGAAGAAATACAAAAGCTATAAATGTAAGAAAAACCTCGCCCTGTAATTCGAGTTTTTTTTAAATTTAACAAAAGTATATTTAGTGCAGAAAAAATAGTCACCATTAAAAAATAAATGCCTATACAAACGGTCACTGTACAAACATAACCAAAAGACAGAACATACAAGATAAGGTGTTCAGCGTCCCAGCCGGTTCTCAGTTCAGCAAAAAACCCTTCAGATTTCAGGGTCTCGTCCTAGGGTAGTGTGCAAAGATGAATTAGCGTTTACACTCTGCATTTTAGGTAAGTAATATATAATTAAGAAGAAAAGCAGTTAAGACATTAGGGGTTTTACATTGTCCGGATCACAATATTATGGCTCCTTGCAAAATGTATCACAACGAAAATCAACCTTTATGGTCTGGACAACTCCCTGCGCACAGTTCATTTGGTTTGTGAATTATCAGCAGGCGGCCCAAATGACCCAAACCTTACATTTTTCTGGAATGCTTGTAGTAATTTCAAAAGAAATAAAAAAGATCATTCCTGTAGAGATTAGCAGAAGGGGTACTTGAACTCAACAAAGCAGAAGGAGGGTGTGAGAGAGAGATATATATATATATATATATATATATATATATGTATATGAAGGGGACAGTTCTGTTCTTAATCGTGAACCGGATGGCTAACTACTAAGTGGCATAGGGCATCGTTCGGTAAGAATCTAGAACAGTCTTAAAACTGTGTGCAAAGAAAGTCAGTCGCATGGTTGACCTTTTACGGGTGCTGACTGGTGGGCAGGGAGTGGAGTGGAGGCTGTAAACAGAAGAGGGAGTGGCATGAGTGGTGGGCAACAATAGGAAGGGCTCTGGCATGTGGGAGGACAATGACAGGAGACAGGGAAGATGTGGGTGTGATCTACGGTGACTGATCAGAGAGTGATGGCCAGGACCGCAAATAAAGAGGAGACCCGATAGAAGAAGATACTATGAATGAGAAAGGAAATTGGCAGGAGAGATGTACAATGCCCAGAGAGGATGACTGGGAAAATGGACAGCAACGGAAGGAGGGAGCTGACAGAAAACTTAGGCAGTGGAGAAGAAGGTAGGCTGTAATGGAGGAGTGGTAAGTGGCGGAAAAAGATGACCACTGTCTGGAAAGTGAGCAGTAATGACAAAGGTGAAGTGACATTAAGAGGTAGACAGTGATGTGGGAGATGTTCAATGACTGGTGGTGGATACTGATGGGGGAGAGGCAGTGAAAGGGAGAAAGGACTGTAAGGTGAAAGAAGAGCAGTGACAGGAGACGATGGACACTGGCATGAGGTGCCAGAAATGGGAGCACTGGACAGTAAAAGGGAATGGTGTGCCGAACCCAAAAGGTGGATTCTATCAATCGGGCTTCACAGTACTGAAAAATATTTGTTTCTGTATAGAAGAACATCTACTTTTTTCTTTGGGAAAATGGATCTGCTGGTTTAACCCTATTGGACTTGATGGTTTGTCCCATTCTGTGCTCCTACATGGCTCAGAGATATCAGGCTAAAGACACTGCACTTAAATAAGTAATTGCATTTTTATAGAATCATTGCCAACCAGTGTCACTGAAATCTTTCACTTTATGATTTAAAAGGTCCAACCCTATTTAAGTAGCTCATTTTATTTACTCTTTTGTGTTCATTTTTATTCGTATGCAGATACACAACCAGAAAGATGACTAGAATGCAAAGTAAAGTAAATATAAACTTCAAAGACTGCCTTCCGACTAACACAGCCTGGGTGAGTGCAAACTCAGTCTCAAAACAGAGAAGACAGGCAATTCTTATGGGTAACATCCAGTTGCACCACTAGTTGGCGGCCGGATGTTTTAGGACCCTTTCCCTTCCCCATGCAAGCTGCTTACACAAAAAAAAAAAAAAATGGTAGGGAATATATGACACTAGTCTTCCATTCAAAAGGCATATCACTAAGCTATCCACTAGATGCTTTCTTGTTTTGCTGCTTAACTAAATCTACAACTTCATCCAACATGTCGTCCAGACACTACGGATGTCTTGCTTGGCCTATTGAAACTGCATTTACTTAGGACTCCTCCTATCCTACATATAGATTAAAATCCTTTCAAAATGAAGCAGCTCGACTTAAATGACGACTTAAAATGATCATAAACATCAGTATGTGTAATGAGCTGGCAAGACAAAAGGGAAGCAATTTACTACTGAATTAATGGTGTGACAGTAGTGCCTCACTGCTTCACCAAGTAAAACCCATGTTTCAAGACAATAGAGTGACTGCAGCAAATAAAAACACTGATTGCAGTGCATGGACTTGGAAAACCGCGTGTAGGAGGAACTCATCAGAAAAGCTGTTAGTTTCTCGCACACCAATTTTCCCTTAACAGACGTGCGTGTGGGACGTCGAAGTGTTGCTCAATGACAGTATCGCACATTGTCAAGGACTGTATGGCTGGACACATGCCAAAAGAGCTGAACAATATGGGACGCAACAAAACTATACGTCTATAACAATTAAATACTTTTCTGCATTAAATAAGGGTTTTATTGTTTGGTTCCTACAAACAATCTCAAACAGAAATGGACAAGCAAAATTAAAGTATTAAAGTGTAAATCGCATGACTTAAATGCCTTCAATGGTAACGTTAAAACAGTAAAATATACCAATGTAACCTCCGTCTGTAAGTACTTGTCTTCTATCCAATGGCCAACATAAGCGCGCACCTTACACATGCAATAGGTGTAACAAATTCCCAGCAGACCCTGGATAGAGAGCAAAACAATGGTTTGTTCCTAAAGTTCCAGACCCGGGAAGCATGCTTCATAAACATACACCTACACGTACACAGTGCTCTTTTATTCTTTTGGTTTTCAAGAACTAAACATAAGTAGTCAAGCACTGAGAACAGAAAATGACAAATAGTTAAAGGCAAAGTTTGAAACGACTAAACAAAAACTGTCTCCCACTCGTTTTCTGCTGTAACAGATCAAAAGCGTCAATTACCTAGATTTCCCAAAACTGCCCAAAGACACGGTTAATAGGGCGCCAAAGGGTTAATGAAAGAAAAATGCGTCTGTACAGTTATGTCAAAATCAGTCCAAAAGAAATTCAAATGATTGAGCACAGTCTCTTAGGTGGAACGTCTTCCAACTACCAGTATTCTAGTAGTCCTTTGAAAGAAGTTACTTCCGTGACTGTTTTCAGAGACTTTAACGGGGAATAAACAGAAGTCACAGCACACATGAACGAGAATAAACAAGCATTTGCAATGCAATAGGTCTTGCATTTGCTCCAGTTAGAACTATTAACGCTGTAAACTCTTAACCGGACTTTTCTTGCCACAAACTGAAAATGAAACGTAAAACAGTTTCACATAAGCGAGCCGAGGGCCGCCATGAGCTTGAAAGAGACACACAAAAGGAAACAGAAGTTCGCTCGCAGTCAAACGTATCGGCAAAAGTGCAATTATCCAGGTAACCGGCAAAAGTGCAAATACTCATGTAACAGGGTCGATGTCACCCAAAGTGCTCGACTACTGCCCAGCGAGATCGAGCTGCATAGGAAACAAGTATATGCAATGCAATGGGTCTCACATTTGCTCCAGTTAGAGCTATTAAGAGTAGCAAAGTGCTAACTGGACTTTTCTTGCCACAAACTGAAAATAAAAATAAAACAGTTTCACATAAGCGAGACGACGGCCGCCATTAGCGCAAAGCAGACCCACAAAAGTAAACAGAAGTTTGCGCACAGTCAAACGTATTGGCAAAAGTGCAAGAATCCATGTAACCAGCTAAAATGCAAGTATCCATGTAACAGGGCTGATGTCATGCTAAGCGCACAACTACTGCCCAGTGAGATTGTGCTGCCTAAGAATAAAAAGAAAAAGAAGTCCAGAAAACATGGAGCCGCGTATGTTTTCAGTAGTTGGCCGGTGCGCTTGAGGAGGGCTAAACACCAGAAAAGGCATGACGTATGTATGTCTTTCACTATTGAAATCAAGCAAATTTTAAAAGGCAAGCCCATGAACCAACCAAACTGATGGGCGTGCGGTGGCCGTGGTTAAAGACCCACAGAGAGATTACAACAGAGACAATCAATCAATCAATCAATCAATCATAGTATTTATAAAGCGCGCTATGTACCCGTCAGGGTTTCGAGGCGCTGAGGGGGGGGGGGGGAAGGGGAGCGCTGCTGGTTTAGCGGTCGAAGAGCCAGGTCTTGAGGAGCCTTCTGAATGCGAGGAGGTCCTGGGTCTGGCGAAGGGATGTGGGGAGAGAGTTCCAGGTCTTGGCGGCGAGGAAGGAGAAGGATCTGCCGCCGGATGTCTTGCGCTGGATTCGGGGTACGATGGCGAGGTTGGCGGATCGGAGTTGACGTGTTGGAGTGTAGAAGTTGAGTCTGGTGTTGAGGTAGGAGGGTCCGGTGTTGTGAAGTGCCTTGTGAGCGTGGGTCAGGAGTTTGAAGGTGATCCTCTTGTCTACCGGGAGCCAGTGGAGTTCCTTTAGGTGAGGGGAGATGGGACTTCGGCGGGGTATGTTGAGGATCAGTCGGGCGGAGGCATTTTGGATTCGTTGGAGGCGTTTGATGTCTTTGGTTGGGATGCCTGTGTGCCATAGCACTTTGCCTGCTCAACCCTAATAAAAAGAAATAGTAGTCCAGAAGCCATTCGGAAAACACGGAGCCTCGTATGTTTTCAGTAGTTTACCGGTGCTCTCCAGGAGGGCTAAACACCAGATAATGAAATCCAGCAAAGTTTAAAAGGCAAGCTAACAAACGAACCAAACTGATGTGCGTGACAAGGGTATGGTTAAAAGCCCACAGAGAGATTACAAAAGGGGCCAGAGCGCTTGCAAGCTCGACCCTAAAAAGACATAAGACTGAGGAAAAGTAGGCAAAGGGAGTTAAAAGAGGGAAAGATGCTGGCGGGTAATGCTTTACCGATGATGGACTAGGATGGTTAAAAGTTCACACTGTTCTATAATTCTGGTAAGTAAAACTGTAGGAAAAACATTTTAGGTTATAAAAGGATTTTTTTTTATTTTTTTTAAAGAATGAAATAGTATGTATGGTAAAAGCCAATTTTATGCACACAGATCTTGAAGAGGTATTGACTGAAGTCAAACCAGGCAAACACCAATACTGGAAAGACCAGCATGCCCACTTGGTATCAATTACCATACTCCAAGTGTAGTATGTAAACGCATAGGAACAATGGATACATTTGACCAAATTAAATTGACCATACCAAAGCATGTATGTAACTTCACCACGAGAAGTGGCCTTCTCTGCACAAGTATAAATATAAGGACCACCAAGACACCAATCCAATTGCAAACTATCTTTTAAATTTAATAGACATGTGAAAAATATTAAATCTCCTATGCTGGCCTGCAAATAATAAAGAATCACAGTTCTCTGGTTGGCAAAAACTTTAAATCAGAGTTACATACTGGAGCTAAGAGCTTTTATTAAATATAACACATCAGAACATACACCAATGATCTTTGCATTCTCAGAAACTAATAAACATCTTGAAAAAGAAATTAAATGATTTATACATGAGCTACTTTTTCCAGAAAAAGGCCAGATTGACCTCTTTAGGTCACGTTTGAAGATAGCTATAGTTAAAGTATTATAGTGGGTTTTAAATCAGATGATGCTTAGAATTTCCAGTCTTTCCTGTGAAGCTAATTTGATAACTTCTTGCTCAATGCTTTGCTTTCCTCTTCTTGTTTGTCCCTTCCCTGGAGGCCAGTTTGTTTACTATCCTTCTGACTGCATGACTCAACATTTTTCTTTGAGCTTTTCATATAAGTGCATGTGTTTTATTGCTCTCTCCTCAGTGTGCTGCTTCCCCTCTCACAAGGTCTCAGTGTTGTTCCACATGTACTCAGGTTGTTTGTAGAAGTACAGCAGCAGGTATATTTTGCCAGGTTTGTCTAAAAAGCAGACTTTAACTGTTTTCGTTCAACTTCTGCCTTCCACATGTTGCATGAAAACCAAGGCCTTGAACACAAAGTAAAGATTTATTGGATTAAAGGTTTAACGGTCACCTGAAGTGACTGACCAAATGTCTCTTCTTCCTACGGCCCATAAATACGCTCACTGGTCCGCTGTATATCACCATATGGCCAGAACATTTGTTCCAGTTCAAAGTTGTGCGAGATAGTAATGGCAAGCCTTTGCCTTTAAATTCTGACATTTTCTCATTCAGCAGTTATGTTCTTTTAAATTTAAATACCCGCAACTAGTCCTCTGTTAGTTTAAGCTGGACTTCATGCAAAAGGCTTTTTGAATTATTTCTATTTTTCTACATGAAGTTTGAAAAATACATCAAGCCATTTTAAAGGATTGAAAATATTGAATTCAATGCTCAGTTTCGAGAGCTCAAAAAATCTACTCGACCACTCGCATTGGCGAGTTTTATTTTAGGAGGTCGAGTTATTTTTAGATTCCACTGAACCCTTCTGGTGAGTGGACAAAGATCAGGTGTTCTGTTCAGTCAGAAACTGAATTAGCAATTAATATGACTTTAAATCATATTCTTGTCACATTTGCTCTGTGTTCAGAGACAGATGTCAAATAACAGTTTGTCTTCTTGCAATGGAAATACTTTTTACTTGTGACTGCAGAGTTCCAGGATTTTGTAATGCAAACAGTCTGACCTATGTGAAGTGAAAGGCTTTTGGTATCAGCTGTTTTCTAACACACAATTTATATAATCAAGTCAACTTTACAAATATTTCAAAATATATATCAGTAGCTGTGAAAGACCATTTTGTGTACTTCTGTGAGATGAAAAAAATATTTTAATATTAAAAAAAAGAAAGACAGAACACTTTACTTGGCGGTGTGCAAATGATAAATGTTTTCTGAAACCCAATTTTCACAGATTGTTACATACATTTCATAGTTTCATCAGTAAAGCTGCATGTCAGTGGGAAGGTTTTCGGACATTTCTTGGAAATTTACTGTCTATAAATGACAGTGCGCTACCACATCATGCTTTAGTAATAAATATATTACAAGTGAGTTTTTAAACAAACTGAGAAACACTCCTGGCCCTGATGACAACGCTATTAGTAAACTAAGAGGCAAGTCATGCATGGGTCATGTGTACCCTATATGTGTGCTAAATGTATTATACACAGAGCAAACGTTTAGAGTATTAATCAAACAAAATAGGATTTTTGTTTATTTTCTTTTTTTTTTTTTTTTTACAGCAGAAATGCTGAACTCACATATTTGAAGGTGCACTCATATGTGAGAATGAAGAAAAAGACGATTGTAAAATACAACATTTGCCTAGGATCACACAATTTGAGACCCATTTCCGGGTCAAGTACATTACAGTTAGGTCGAGTAGATTATTCAAGCTACTCTACCTGCAGGTCTAGTAACATTTTTATAATTTTTCGAGGCCTGGAGAAACATAAGTTATGTTGGTATTCCTCATGTATATTCCATTTTTCTTTTGATATTCTTTAAACAATACTTTCAAAGCAAGCATTGACATAGCAAAGAGATTAATAATCACATTTTAAAGTCAAGGCCAACTGTATTTACTAGTCCCTGTTGAATGTTGAGATCCTGTACATGCTCTCAGTAAGGAGCACACTATCTTTTTTGTACAATAGACCCAGTAAGCTCTGGATATCTAAGCAAGAAACACACCACCACACCCATGGTTTCAATGACAGATCAGCCTTTACATCACTGAACCGACTATCTTTAAAGGGAAATTGATTTGACAGTTTTGAAATGCAAACTTACTACAGGCCCGCTGTCTAGCTGGACAACAATCTAATGTTCACTCTTAATCATGACACCCTTACTCATCGCGAACCAGAAAGAACATGTTCCAAAGTCTGAAAATGGGTATTGCTGTTTGTATGCAGAAATATACTGATTCAGAATTAAAAAAATATGATTTGACTTTAGAATTTTGAAAACTTTGGCTTAAGCATTGCTACATAAATATTAGTTGATCAAGGCACTCAGAACACCAATGAAAACAGAATCTCCCGAAATCAATATTGAAAATGTCACTTACCCAGTGTACATCTGTTCGTGGCATTAGTCGCTGCAGATTCACATGTTTCGCACAGTCCGCTGCCTGGTGTTGGGCTCGGAGTATTACAAGTTGTTTTTCTTCGAAGAAGTCTTTTTTGGTCACGGGACCGAAGGACTCCTCCCTCTTCGGCTCCACTGCGCATGGGCGTCGACTCCATCTTAGATTGTTTTCCCCGCAGAGGGTGAGGATGGAGTTGTTTGCTATAAATAGTGCCCATGCAATGGAGTGAATACGTATGTACATAAAAAGTTTATAATAATTATTTACAAATGTACAAATGTTTAAGATTTAAGATCTACTTCTAAACGGCTACAGGCTTCCCGGGGAGGCGGGAGGGCACATGTGAATCTGCAACGACTAATGCCACGAACAGATGTACACTGGGTAAGTGACATTTTCAGTTCGATGGCATATGTTGCTGCAGATACACATGTTTCGCATAGACTATAAAGCAGTTACCTCCCCTAAAAGCGGTGGTTTAGCCTGTAGGAGTTGAAGTAGTTTGGAATAATGTTCTTAGTACAGCTTGGCCCACTGTAGCTTGTTGTGCATTTAGTACGTCTACACAGTAGTGTTTAGTAAATGTATGAGGCGTAGACCAGGTTGCAGCCTTACATATTTCGCTCATAGGAATGTTTCCTAGAAAGGCCATTGTAGCACCTTTCTTTCTGGTTGAGTGTGCCTTTGGTGTAATAGGCAATTCTCTCTTGGCTTTAAGATAGCATGTTTGAATACATCTGACTATCCAACTAGCAATGCCTTGTTTAGAGATTTGATTTCCTATGTGTGGTTTTTGAAAAGCTATGAACAGTTGTTTTGTTTTCCTGATTAGCTTTGTTCTGTCAATGTAGTACATTAGTGCTCTTTTGACGTCTAATGTATGTAGTGCCCTTTCAGCCACGGAATCTGGTTGTGGGAAGAACACTGGCAATTCTACTGTCTGATTTAAATGGAATGGTGAGATTACTTTTGGTAGAAATTTTGGATTTGTTCTTAGAACTATTTTATTTTTGTGTATTTGAATAAATGGTTCTTGTATGGTAAATGCCTGTATTTCACTTACTCTTCTGAGGGATGTGATTGCAATGAGAAATGCGACTTTCCAGGTTAGATATTGCATTTCACAGGAATGCATGGGTTCGAAAGGTGGACCCATGAGTCTTGTTAAGACGATGTTAAGGTTCCATGAAGGAACTGGTGGTGTTCTTGGTGGTATAATTCTTTTTAGCCCTTCCATGAATGCTTTAATAACTGGTATTCTAAATAGAGACGATGAATGAGTAGTTTGTAGGTAAGCAGATATTGCTGCGAGGTGTATTTTTATAGATGAAAAAGCGAGATTCGCTTTTTGCAAATGTAGTAAGTATCCCACTATGTCCTTTGTAGAGGCATGCAATGCTTGGATTTGATTGGTATGGCAGTAGCAAACAAATCTTTTCCACTTAGATGCATAGCAGTGTCTAGTGGAAGCTCTTCTAGCTTGTTTTATGACCTCCATACATTCTTGTGTGAGGTCTAAGTGTCCGAATTCTAGGATTTCAGGAGCCAAATTGCCAGATTCAATGATGCTGGGTTTGGATGCCTGATCTGTTGTTTGTGTTGTGTTAACAGATCTGGTCTGTTGGGTAGTTTGACATGCGGTACTAGTGAAAGGTCTAGTAGAGTTGTATACCAAGGTTGTCTTGCCCATGTGGGTGCTATCAGAATGAGTTTGAGTTGGTTTTGACTCAACTTGTTTACTAGATATGGAAGGAGAGGGAGAGGGGGGAAAAGCGTATGCAAATATCCCTGACCAACTCATCCATAGAGCATTGCCTTGTGATTCGCGGTGTGGGTACCTGGATGCGAAGTTTTGGCATTTTGCGTTTTGTTTTGTTGCGAACAAATCTATCTGGGGTGTTCCCCAAATTTGAAAGTACTTGTTCAGAACTTGGGGGTGAATTTCCCATTCGTGGACTTGTTGGTGGTCTCGCGAAAGGTTGTCTGCTAGTTGGTTTTGGATCCCTGGAATGAATTGTGCTATTAGGCGAATGTTGTTGTGAATCGCCCACTGCCATATTTTTTGTGTTAGGAGACACAATTGTGTTGAGTGTGTTCCTCCTTGTTTGTTTAAATAATACATTGTTGTCATGTTGTCTGTTTTGACAAGAATGTATTTGTGTGTTATTATGGGTTGAAAGGCTTTTAACGCTAGAAATACTGCTAACAGTTCTAGGTAATTGATATGAAATTTTGTTTGGTGTACATCCCATTGTCCTTGAATGCTGTGGTGATTGAGGTGTGCTCCCCACCCTGTCATGGAAGCATCTGTTGTTATAACGTATTGAGGCACTGGGTCCTGAAATGTCCGCCCTTTGTTTAAATTGTTGCTGTTCCACCATAGAAGCGAGAGGTATGTTTGGCGGTCTACCAACACCAGATCTTGAAGTTGACCCTGTGCCTGTGACCATTGTGATGCTAGGCACTGTTGTAAGGGTCGCATGTGTAGTCTTGCGTTTGGGACAATGGCTATGCATGATGACATCATGCCTAGAAGTTTTAGCACAAATTTTGCTTGTATCTTTTGGTTTGGAAACATAGCACTTATTACCTTGTGGAATGCTTGCACTCTTTGTGGACTTGGAGTGGCAATTCCTTTTGATGTGTTGATGGTTGCCCCTAGATATTGTTGTGTCTGACACGGTTCGAGGTGTGACTTTGTATAGTTGATGGAGAAACCCAGTTTGTGAAGGGTTTGTATGACATATGTGGTGTCGTTTGTGCACTTTTTTACTGTGTTGGTCTTGATTAGCCAATCGTCTAGGTAAGGAAACACATGTATGTGTTGTCTCCTGATATGTGCTGCTACTACTGCTAGACATTTTGTGAATACTCTTGGTGCAGTTGTTATTCTGAATGTCAACACCTTGAATTGGTAATGTATTCCTTTGAATACGAACCTTAGGTACTTTCTGTGAGAAGGGTGTATCGGTATATGAAAGTACGCATCTTTTAGGTCTAATGTGGTCATGTAATCTTGCTGTTTAAGCAGTGGAATGATGTCTTGTAGTGTGACCATGTGAAAGTGGTCCGATATGATGTAGGTATTTAGTGTCCTGAGATCTAATATTGGTCTTAATGTTTTGTCTTTTTTTGGAATTAGAAAGTATAGGGAGTAAACTCCTGTGTTTTTTTGTTGTACTGGTACTAACTCTATTGCATCCTTTTGCAGTAGTGCTTGAACTTCTAGTCCTAAAAGTTCTAAATGTTGTGGTGACATTTTGCGTGTTTTGGGAGGGATGTTTGGTGGGAATTTGTGGAATTCTATGCAATAGCCATGTTGGATTATTGCTAATACCCAATTGTCTGTTGTAATCTGCTGCCAAGATTGGTAGAATTGGCTTAGTCTTCCCCCCACTGGTGTTGAGTGAAGGGGTTGTGTGACTTGAAAGTCACTGTTTAGGTGGAGGTGTTTTTGGAGTCTGGAATCTTCCCCTACTCCTTGGGAATTGACCCCCTCTATATCCCCTGAAACCTCCCCTTTGGAATGAACCCTGATATGGTGTGGTTCTTGTTTGTTGGCTGGTGGTGTCTGTGGGTTGGCCACGAAACCCCCCTCTAAATGGAGTTTTTCTAAAAGAGCCTCTGCTCTGCGGGGAGTAGAGTGCGCCCATGGCTTTGGCCGTGTCTGTGTCCTTTTTAAGTTTTTCAATGGCTGTGTCCACTTCAGGGCCAAAAAGTTGTTTCTCGTTGAAGGGCATATTAAGGACAGCCTGCTGGATTTCAGGTTTGAAGCCTGAAGTGCGGAGCCAAGCGTGTCTCCTTATGGTGACAGCAGTGTTGACTGTTCTCGCTGCAGTATCGGCTGCGTCCATTGAAGAGCGGATTTGATTGTTTGAGATCGTTTGTCCCTCTTCAACTATTTGCTGCGCCCTTTTTTGGTATTCCTGGGGAAGATGGTCTATGAGAAGTTGCATCTCATCCCAGTGTGGGCGGTCATATCGGGCCAGCAGCGCTTGAGAATTTGCGATGCGCCACTGGTTGGCTGCCTGTGATGCTACTCTTTTTCCTGCCGCATCAAATTTTCTGCTTTCTTTGTCCGGAGGTGGGGCGTCGCCAGATGTATGGGAATTTGCTCTTTTGCGAGCTGCCCCTACTACTACGGAGTCAGGTGGTAACTGCGAAGTAATAAACACTGGGTCTGTGGGTGGTGGTTTGTATTTTTTATCCACCCTTGGGGTGATGGCTCTTGATTTTACGGGCTCTTCAAAAATTTGTTTTGCGTGCCGTAACATCCCTGGTAGCATTGGGAGACATTGATATTGGCTATGTGTAGCCGAGAGGGTGTTAAATAAAAAATCATCCTCTATATGATCGGAATGCAGTTGGACATTGTGGAATTCTGCTGCCCTAGCCACCAGTTGCGAGTATGAGGTACTGTCTTCTGGCGGTGACGGCTTTGTGGGGTATGAATCGGGATCATTGTCCGGCACTGGGGTATCATATAGGTCCCAAGCGTCTTGATCCTGATTATCTTGACTTATGGTAGTTTGCGCTGGTGAGTGCATTTGTGGCGGTGTTTGTGCCGGCGATGCCTGTTGTGGTGGAGAGGGCGGAGGCGTGACTTTTTTAACCACTTTGGCTTGTGGTTGTGCGTCATCCTTGAGAAGTCCGATCCTTCTTTTTCTCGTTATTGGGGGAAGGGTTGATATCTTCCCTGTGTCTTGCTGGATGTACAGTCTCTTTTGTGTGTAGTCTGATTCTACACTTTGGAGCTCTTGTCCAAATCTGTGCATCTGGCCACTTATTCCTTGTTCCTCTGTGTAGGATGGAGGTGTGGAACTTTTCGGCGCCGAGAGAGAATCTTTTTTCGGCTTCGGCACCGACAGAATTTTTGTGGCTTTTGGCAGTGTGTCTCGGTGCCGATGTTTTTCGGTGCCGGCATCTTGTTTTTGCCTCTCGGAGCCGCTATCTCGGCTCCGAGGTTGCTCCATGGCGGTCCCTCGACCGGAATCGGGTGTCTTCGCTATGGGCGTGCCCTTTTTCGGCGCCTTCGACGGCTCGCCGGTTTTATGGGTCGAGCCATGGCCTGTTGGCAGTGGCGTCCCCTGGGCTTTTGTCTTCTCGATGGTTTTAATTTTCGACGTCTTACTCACTGTTTGTTGCTGTTGTTCGACGTCGGAGTCTCCGGATTCTGATTCCGGAACCGAGAATGTTTCCTCTTCGTCGGCGAAACGTTGTTTTGTCGGCGTGGACGCCATTTGTAGACGCCTGGCTCTTCGGTCCCGGAGTGTTTTTCTAGACCGGAAGGCTCGACAGGCCTCACAGGTATCCTCCTTGTGCTCGGGGGACAAGCACAAGTTACAGACCAAGTGCTGATCTGTATAAGGATACTTACTGTGACATTTTGGGCAGAAACTAAACGGGGTCCGTTCCATCGGCTTCGATGTCGCACGCGGTCGGGCCGACCAGGCCCCGATGGGGGATCGAAGCTACCCCAAAGTCTTCCGATGATCGGTGTCGATGTACCTAACTATCCCGATACCGAACGTAACAATACCGACGCTTTCTTCCGAAATTCTGACTAACTTTCCGAACCGAAACACGGAGCGAAAAGGAATACGTCCGAACCCGACAGCGGAAAAAAACAATCTAAGATGGAGTCGACGCCCATGCGCAATGGAGCCGAAGAGGGAGGAGTCCTTCGGTCCCGTGACCAAAAAAGACTTCTTCGAAGAAAAACAACTTGTAATACTCCGAGCCCAACACCAGGCAGCGGACTGTGCGAAACATGTGTATCTGCAGCAACATATGCCATCGAACAAGAGAAGTTTCTGTACTTTAGTCAAATATGAGTGTATCAAAGTATTTTTACAGTAAATAACAAGAAAACAACCAAAAGATAAGATAAAAATTACCTCTTGCCTCTCCAGTCAAGATCTGAAAGAGATAGTTACCTGCTTGCAAAAATGAACATGCTGATGAAAAATACATTCCCAGACTAAATACCTCTGTATTTAAAGATTACATCAGTTGGGACCGAATGAGGGGTCTGTCACTGAGATACATCAACAAGCCGTAGGCCAAATCAGGGCCCATTACAACTTTCATGCTCAACTTGTCTCGGTGCCATGGAGCCCAAGCTGCCATGATTAAAATAATCCTAGATTCTGGAGAACTAAGCAATATTTACATTTTTCATGTCTAACTATAGAGTCTCTAACTGGAGGATATTACCTTTCGCTTAATTTGTACCAGTGGAGCTGGAAGTCTGTTTCTATTCCTGCAGGTTATAGTTTTTGAGATGCAGCTCAGAAGTGTCGCACCCAATTACACTATCCTTTTTTACACTATGTTCTAGGCTTATACCGTACAGCCCTCTGTTGGTTAGCGCTAGACTCGATTGGGGACTTTTACTTTTTTTAGCAGCATAAATGTAACTAAATTATTACTTTTTTGTTTTAAAAGAAAAGCTGCAACACCGTATTTTTACACTAAATTGGAAACTAACTTCTGATATGGCAAAACACCTGGGCACTCCACAGCACTAGACTGCAAGCTTTACATCCGTGGAAAAAATATGGTTAAAGGTGACATAATTAAATAACTTTGTTCAAATTATACTGCCTATTACATTTCTAAAACATTTTTCTTTTTAGAACAATGTGTTAAACATAACGATGGGAAAGAAGATGGAAAGGGAAGAGAGCATGATTTTGAGAGAGACTGAAATAGGATTAGGGTGAGGGTTAAGATTAGGGATGTATAAGGATTCGAACGAGGGTTCATATTATAGGGTTAAAATGATGGAAATCGTGGAGAAAAAAAAATGAACGTAAATTAAAAAAGAACCAACTAATGAACTGATCTGCTGTCCATTTCAATATTGAACTACTTAAAAAATCTTTTATTTAAAAATAAATAAATTAATTAAAACCCTTCATATAGAATCGCATAGCCTATCACCCACCTGTCAAAGACCACATAGGCCTTCTAAATCTCTTTCTTTTCCCCAGGCACTTACTTGTGTTTAAATATGTTACAGTGCCAGTTACTCAGTTGACTAAAGAGGTCCTATTGTGTACTTTGGCTTTTTCTATTTTCATGCAGTTCTTCCGGATCCAATTCAGTCTATGTCCAACAAATTATTAGGTCGACTGGGAAAGCGCTGCTTTTCCAACTGTTGTAATTTCGTCCGTGGGCTTTCAACAGGCTCATCTCACACCCATCACTTTAATTTGTTCCTGGGATTGCCGTTCAACAATCCCTTGATGTCATTGGTAAATGCTTTATGTTGTTCCCACCTTGAGGCTCTTTTGTTACGCCTTGCAGAAAGGTCCTATTACATGGATTATTGCACAACTGCACATTTACTTGCAGGAGGGTGAACTACTTTTTTCTTTCATCTCTCCCCTTTGTATTCCATGCGTTCCTTGCAGTAGGCCTGCTAGCCATGAAAATGCATAATGCACTACACCCTCTAGGGTGTAAATATATGGTTGCACTTACTTTCTGCCATTCTGTTTTCATATGGTTATGCCCTCTATGAGCTAACTATATGGCTACATGAACATGTTTCTTACAAAATAATATTTTTATGGTGGTGTCATCTATGGGCTGTTTGGAGCATTACAGTCAACATACTACATTCGCTGCCCTCAGAAACTTGCCCCATAATGCTTTGGAGGGCACTCCTTTTACAAAACATTTCTGCTCATAACTCAGTCTGTGGTGGTCCTAGGACAATGGGAGCACCTTCAAAAAGTTCACCGTAACGTGCTCTATCTAGATCATCTCATCATCTCTGGGTCCCCACACTAGGTTAGTCTGGACCCCCAAATAATAGCCCATCCACCATTCAGTGTATTTTTAAGCTGTCTTTATAGCTGGAACTTTTGTTTTGCACCTTGTAGTAGTTTGTGTTTTAAGGGCCTTGTTTGAAAAAATATTCCAGTAGCCCTACTAGCCCTTTAGTTATATGCAGAGATACTGGAAATATGTGGCAGAAAGGACCAAAATATGCAGCCGGGTTGTCTATCTAATGTGGCAAAAAGTCCACTTATGCACTTACAACGCCAATAGCTCTAACTCAAGTAAATGAGAGACCTATTGCATTGCAATCTACCACCCCAGAAATCCTGCTGTGAAAAGGGCAGGGTTATCTATCCTGCTTTTTTAATTTACAACCCGCTTATAAAGAGCATGTTAATCCATAGGGTGTTTTGCAGCTAAGAAATTAGCGCAGTGAGGGATTAATTTTGAGCCCAGGAATGCCTCCTGGAGGTTTAAAAAGGCACTGTGAATTTCCCCATCCTCTCGGGGCGCTTGGCCGGGAAAGGCTGGTCATCTGGAGGATGGGCCAGGGCATTGGGCACCGGGGCCGTGGCTGTCGAGGTCTGGGCCCATTTGGCACATTCATGTGCTGTTTGCCGAGTTAGGCGCTGCTCTATGGGGACCATCGCCTTCTCAAAAGCCCTATAAATTGATGCATCCACTGCCTCATAAAACTCATCATCCTGGGGCAACTGGGCTAAGGGATCCTCGTCCCCATGCATGTCTCCATGCACTGACATGCTTATTTCATAAGGGACCAACGCGCAGGTACAGCGCTTTCAGGCACTTAAACTGGCACACTGTGACCAGCGCAGAGTAAAGCCTTTAGGGCAGTGTTAAGAACTGCAATGTTGCTGCTGGGGGGCCAGCAAGTTAAACCTGGGCAGAGTCAAAATCAAAAGAGGTCCATGCCTTGGGGACACCACCCTCCCTTTTAGAAATCACAGATGATATGGGTGAAGGCACCTCCTGGAAGCGTGCCCCCACAAGGCAGGAAGCCTTGAAGCAATAGTACAGACCCCAAGGGGCATGTGAAGGCAGGTAAACATACCCTGGATAAGCACAGGGGGTTGAGAATAAATGCAGGCTTCACAGCCTGTACAGACTCTACAGTGAGGGTGTCACTCTCCAGAGGCAGGAAGAGGCACATGCAAGCGGGGTGCAAGTCTGGATCCTGACAGGAATTCCAAACTCATGTGCTGCATAACACAGAGAAAAAAATGCTCCCACACTACTACCTAGCGTCCGGTAGCCAACATCACACCTTGCATACCAGGGAAAATGAACAAATGTCACGTAGGAGCGCAAAGCAGACACTCACACCCAACAGGGAATGAAGATAAAAAGCCAAATACAGCAAGAGAAGAGAAAACTAGACTGATCTGGGCTGCAAGCAGCGTAGAAAGAGGATCGACACAAGGGACTATATGGAGAATCCTGGCACCTGATTAGAGGATGGACTCTGATGGAAATGTTGCATGTTGTTAGTTTTTACCAACATCCTGTATGTTCTGGAAACTGTGGTTTCGTTTGTTTCTTTAATATGGCTGCTGTTAATAAAGTTAAGAAAGCATAAAGCACAATCCTCGCCTCTGTGTCCTTAATAGAATTGAAACTTTCAGTTATGTTAGCTAGGAAGTTTTTCACTCAACACATTTCATTATACTTTGGCAGCAGGTTGAACAGACATGTTTTCATTGACTTGTTATTCAAAGAAAAGCATTAAAGACATGGCAACAACACAGTACTACATTCAGATCAGAATACTGAAATTCTACATATGCTTTGTAGTACACACCATCTTAACTGCTCCTTCTGTGCTCTTTAACCATGCAAGTAACCAGTCCATGGTAGAGTTTGATGGCCTGTTTTTTTTTTAAATCATGAGTAGGTTAGCATAAAGTTAAATAACCAGTGTTATCTCCATTGTAATGAAGGATCAGGGTAATTTGAAAAGCAACAAATAAAAAAAAAAAAGTTTATATCCAATTTATATCCACGAATATCGGATGACCAGTCATCAGAACACAGGGACTGAGGTTAGGAGTTAGAAACATCTCCACTGTGCACTATGATCCCAAAAACAAACTACAGCCTGAGGGAAATACAGGCAGTCCCAAGTTCATGATCCCAATTGTGGCAAAGGAGGTCTTTAATTTCTGGTGCCCTGGGGCCTCTATACCAGGGACCCACATACTGTGGACCAAGTACCCTTTAAGTACTTGACTGTTGGGGAAACCAAGCACAACTCAGTGCTAAGATAAATGCTGTTGCTAGAAACTCAAGAATTCAGCAACATACAATACACCACTCAAAAATTGCATTTTCTTTCAGCACCCTCAAAGTTCTGAAACCTTTTCTGATGTTTGGGGTACTTTGCAATGCCTTCACAACTTACTTTCTATTAAAACAATAAATTAATTTAAAAAAAGCATCCCAGCCCAATCTGTCTCTTTTTCCCCACATGTTGAGGATTCCAAAGGTACGCATGTTTTTTGATCCCTGAAAACCAAGATAATAGCCAAAGTGAACCGATAAAGCTATACATTTCTGAAAGGTAGACAAAATTCGGAATGTAGTAAGGGTTCATTTGCGGAGGTCTCCCATGATTTTCCTTAAAAAACTAAGCGCTGAAAAAAAAAAAAAAATGAAAATGAGAAAACATAAAAGTAGGTGACAATATTTTCATCTGTAATTTTTCGCTCTGATTGATAATTTACAAAAGTTACATACCACTAGCCATCAGGCCCTTCTGGTCACACAAATATATTGTGTTTTTTGGTTGCCTAAAAATACCTAGAGCCAACAACTGAGTAGCAGCTTATGGTTTTCCATCATGTACCGAACATGCATCAATTCAAACTGTAAAATCTATGAATGAAATAAAACGGGTGTGAATGAAACCTCGATTATTATTATATATATATTTTTTTTTAACATGCTCAAGATACTGAGTTTAGGGATAGTGGTTACTTTCACAACTCTGAATTTGGGGCCATCCTTACTAACATTGCACTCAAACAGTACTTTGCATAATGTGTACTTGTTACACAGCAGCTTACATTTGGAAGCCAAAAATGTAGAGAAATTCAGTAAATAACAAATGTTCTACTATTACGATTTGCCATACTTCTGATAACATTTGAACCCCACTTGGATGGCTGGGACTATCGCATGCATCAGGAACCAGTCAGAACAAGCCATGTGAGGTCAAAACAGAGTCAATGAAGCCTTCACATGGTTACAATTTGTGTCCATTCCTGTGACATACATACCCATCCACCCACACATGGCAGGCAGTGTTTCATTTAGGACACAAGGTGATAAGACTC
This sequence comes from Pleurodeles waltl, assembly GCF_031143425.1. Classification (NCBI taxonomy): domain Eukaryota; kingdom Metazoa; phylum Chordata; class Amphibia; order Caudata; family Salamandridae; genus Pleurodeles; species Pleurodeles waltl. The sequence goes on along the minus strand of NC_090442.1, from coordinate 397,538,217 downwards.
TGGCCACTGGCTGGAAGTGACAGAGTTTTCACATTAATATGGAAAAATGTCCCTTTTTGATCTATATGTTGATACTTGCAGGGCATTATGGGTAAGAAAATGTGCAGGGACCCACTCGGCCACATCACTCTGGATCCCCCTGGGTTTTTAAGTTTCAGAAATGCCCAAGGTTGGTAGGGTTGCCTGACTACCGGCTGACCACGACCCCATCTAGTGCAGCCATTCACTATGCCAACTGAGAGGAAACCGGGATTTCTTTGGGCGTAGTTTTGACATACGGACTGAAAGAGGGTAACCACTCTTCCTTTTACTGCTGTCCTCAGTTGACAAAAAAAAAAAAGACCGTGTTCTTCCCCACCCGAATCTTTTTCTCACTTTTCCCCTCCAAGTAGCCTGGTGGACTATCAGTGCTGTTCGGTGGATAGATTGGGTTTTTTACCACATATCTGCCTGCCCTGGGGAAAAGGAGAGGGGAAACACATTCTTCACACCGCAGAGATAATGCGGGGAATGTGAGTGCCGTATCTGCCACATTAAAGAGGCTAAAAATGCCCGAATGCACCCACAACTGAATATTACACATACACTGGCAATTGCAAATATTTACAAAATTTCTGAAATAAAAAATGGAATCCTCCCTACAAGGGCATCACAGTTAATAGGGATGCACTTCAATTACCGTATACCTGTATCACAGGGCGCACACTATCCCCATGATTAGCATGATTTTAATTAATGTCTTTGTATGAATGATCACTTTTGAGACAGGGCAGACTTTATTGAGTGGATCCCGATACTAAAGAAAGCTGTTGAAATTTGAAGGCATTCACGTTTGCTGAAACATACAGACATGATGTGCTAATAATAACTACTCATTGACATCATGATCGCTTTTAAACATATCCTTGAGATCCACAATAAAAGACAACTAATTTAGGGATTCCAAGAGATATTTTGATAATTTTAGACCCTTAGGGGCCCTGTCCAGCTCCGATAATTAATCTTAAGAGTTTCCCTGACTAGGCAGAGTTAACCCTGATCACGAACCATAGGATGTGGGCGGTCGCTAGTGATAAAGCATGCCATATAATTTGGGTGAGTTCTCAAGAACGTAAGAGACATGCATCTAAGCATGCAGGAATGAAATACAAATTAGTAGAACTTCTCAACTGTCTGCTATACCTCTCTGTTTAGTTAGGAGTTAAGAGAGGTTGGTGTAGCAAAAAATAACTACCTCTCTTTCCCTCTTAGGTAAATGTGCAATAAGTTTGTAAGCAATACTTAGGAATAGAGATATACATCAGATGATATTCTAGCTCCATCCCACCTATTGGTTTTAGCATGGCCTGAAAAGCATTCACATGTCACAATATGCAAGTCAAACCTACTGGCTTTAATAAAATGGGAGCAGTGGTCTAAGAGTTGCACATCCAGAAAGAAATGTATAGCTAAAATAAATAACAAGCAAAGGCGAAGGAAAGCGTGCATTTGAATTGTATGTTTCTTGCTCTCCAAACGAACATAATTATCAGATTCTAACCTGTGACACAGAGTATCGTGAACATAGTTCCTTTCTGACTGGCCAGTACAGATATGTCCCATCAACCTGTGACTACTCCAATCATAATTGTTGGCCAAATTACCACTAGTCCAGATCAGTGTCCCATCATTGAACACATAATCCAATTTGCACTTATAACCTTGAGACAAAACATGTGTTGGCTGTATCCGGTGTAACTGAAGCGCCATTCGTTACGTTAATTTATTGGAACTAAGAATAACCTTATCTTTTGTGTTTTGGACATTAGCACTATTCCAATATTACTGCATGGATATGCTCCCATCTATTGGATATGTGGCTTCAAAACAAGCTTTTAAATCTAAAGCCCGTCGTTTTTAATACTAATATTTCCACTGTTTATATGTACCTTGTAAACCACTCCTAATCTCAACAATCTCACCACAAAAGGGGTCTGCATCCCCAGGCCCTGCCAAGCAGGCCCTATGGCTTGTTCACTGTAGGTGCGCTGCCTCCTAAGCCTCCCAGGATTTACACCACTGGCAGGGCAATTGTGCACATCAAGAGTCCACAGTATCCACTCCTACAACACAGCAGTACGATCAATCCCAGAGAAGTCCAGGGGAACCTCTTCACCCATATTAAGGTTCCCAGTAAGCCTGCAGTCTCCTGGGCTAAGGAACGTCTCTACTCTGTTCTTCAAGCATCTTCTCCATTTGAGCAACCTATGCAGGAGGTGACTTAAAAAGAAACTAGATTCCCTGTGATTTAGTAGGGGACGCACTCCCAACCTAGTGATGACACATCATCCCTTCACTCTTAGATTCACGAAAAGGGACCAGCACATAGGCTGTCCAAACCCTCTGCTGCATTCTGGGTAAGATTACAAACAGCAGGTCACACCAATTCGGAGGTACTTCTCAGTCTGATCTGACCACTCCATCCCAAAAATTCCAAGGGATTTACTGATGGGAAAACCTGGGGACATTCCTCCCCTATAAAAACAAGTGATTGCATGATGAAAGCTATATAGAGTCCAATCCATCACCTCCCTTCAGCAGGCGATGCATAATTCTACAGGATTGGGCTTTTTTCATGCGACTTTGATCTGCCAGCTAGCGAAGCAGAGCAATTAACTCGATCAGCCAGGCAGCTCAAATGATGGTCTTAATTTAGGGATGCCTCAGATAAATTTGCCAAATTGTAAAGCATGTTAAGAATTTAAGACATTACCTCGTATTTGTTTACTGGGTGCTATATCTGGTATACAATGCAGCAATATTGAAGCTTGTATCATGTTCCAATATGAAGTTAGTCTGATCACAATTTAACAAATAAAGCGCACAGCCAAAACATTAAACATGACATTTTACCCAGAAGGAATTCTGCAGTTCCTCTGTCTCCAGTTAAATAACAACATTTTAGTCTGGGCCCCATCTGCTACAGTTCTACATCAGTGCGGATGCCAGGCACAGTCAGCCTACATGCTGGAACATGTATGTGTCCATGCCATGCAAACGGATCACAACCCCTTACCACAGCACAGCAGCTGATCATATTTTTTAAAAAGGTGGTTACAAAGAGTACAGTCGAAGTCCGTTTTATAAAGAGGAAACTCCATTAAGTAGTTCAAAAACCAAAGGTCCAAAAGCAAAAACAACTGCGGGTTTTCATAAGTAGAACCCACTTCTTTACATAGCCCGAGTTGTGAGTTTGGCCGTAACATCTGCTTAAATTGTAGTTAGAGCGACTCATGGTTCTAATGAAGCAAGGAAGGATACACAAGTAGTCGGAGACATGGATGTTATTGATGCTCTTTTTAAAATAAAAGAATAAAAAGACAGATATCGGGAGTCCTGAACACTACAAAGAGTTTGCTTACTGCAATCAGCGTGGGCACAGGCAGTTGCAGTGCTGTGGGGGGCTAATAGCCATTAAAAACAATGGTAATTAAATTGTAACCAAGTGTGGGTTATTTTTTGCCACACTCAAACCTTAGGTGCTCGAATCTATTGAAGAGAAACTGCATCCCAAATATAATTTTTCCAAATACCATTGTTTAGCTTCTCATTGGTCTTTCGCCTTTTTGTTCGATTTTTTCCACATTTTGCTGTGTGAGCACAGGAACAATAAGAACTTTTTGCACAATAACTGTAAACAAACTGCTGAAGGATTAATATAAGCCATACAAAAAAACCCCTCTAAAAGCCTTTCAGGGGCCAAATAGTTTTGTCTGTGACGTGCCTGGGGGCCGCACTGAGGCCAGGGGGGTGGCGGTCGGGTAGGGTGACTAGGTGGATTGGTGGCAAGGTAGGTGTAGGGGAAGCAAAGGATATACATCTAGTGGCTGAAATAAACAATGGGAAACCAGAAACCTTGGAATTAATCCCGGCTTACCCACTTTTCCAAATTGTGTGATCCTAGGCAATTGTTTAGTGTCACTTTCCCTCCTTTTTCTGCATTATCACATTTAAGATAACCTCGAAATATATGATTCATGGTGTGCGCTGTACAAAACCTGCTTCTATGGTTGATTTAATAAACTATAATGTTGTTTATGTATGATAGGAACCCAGGCCACCCATAAAGTGCACATACCAAGTGACTTGCCTCTTTAATTTACTATTGATGGTGTCCTCAGGGTAAGGAAAATAATTAATGTTTCCAAATTTATGTTTGAAAACTATCACTTTAAAAGGAATGCATCTCAATGCACTGATAAAATAAATTGTACTAAGGCGAAAAGGTTCTGCATGTTAACTAAATACACTTAAATTAATTTTGAAGAGACTGTCTTAGTTTTACACTTATGCTGCAAGATGTCTTTAAAAATGAAGGCGTTTCTAAAGTTAAGTGCAGAAGTCCCTAGTTACTTATTTCTTTAGCACCAATTAAGTTTGAAATAAATGATTGTGTGTTAATTTAATATTAATATTTCAGCTGCCCAGTGCTCCTGTTGACCCAGGGGCCGCATGTAAAGGTCAGAGGGGCTCCATGAGGCCCGCAGGCCATACTTTGAGTATCCCTGATCTAAATGCTATTATCTTACACTGAATATTGTACTTTGTTTTGCTCAGATCCACTAAATATGTAAAATTCTATTAATGTAATGTGAACTGCTCTACAAATATACCACAGTAAATTACTGGATTTTTTATTTATTTGCATGATTAATTAAAATCTTAGCAAAATAATCAACTAATTACATAATTATTACAGCTTGATATTTAACAAAATTCCCTTATGTTGCCGGTCTAATAACATATAGGAATAGTAATATTTGATAAAAACTAAACACAATTAAGATTCAGTATTCACTATAAAATTCTTGAATTTATGCTAAAGCAATAATAAGAGTAACTAAACAAATATTAAAATCGCAAACTTTTCAATGTGCCTGGTTCTTCATATTTCAAGGACATAAACTGCTTCTTTATGAAGTACAAACAGTCACAGGACACAAGTTTAAGCATTTAGTCTGTACAGACAGAAATGGAACAAGTCTACAGTTTATCTGCGGATCAGTTGAATAAAACATTTTCCTCACTGGTGGCCAACAAGAGCGTATCCCATTTATGCTAAAAAACGGTTTCAGCAGTTGGCGGCGTGTTTCTCCTAGGGCAGGGCAGATACAGATCAAATAGACCATGGCAGCATTGTAAAGCCTGCATGACGTCTCTCCCCCATTCTTCCACAGTGGTTGATTCGTTCTTGATGGAAGGGATCCTAGCCGTATTGCGAGCATGTGGTATTTGACGTATACTGAAAATGTTGAAATCAGATATTGTGATGGTGCCAGGGTATTGTAAGTATGCATGAGAAAACAGGCATGCGAGCGTAGTGCAAATTTGCGTTTATCATCTAGCAAATATTGCAGACCTATTTCCTTTTTTAACACACGGCACAGAAAGGGATATGACATATTAGAGTCCCATAGGTAGGTAATTTGTGTCTCTTCCAGCACGTACTGCAAGTACATGTTATATACTGAACTTGAATCATTGCTGACTGAATTCCATAGAGCCACGACTAAAGGGCTGGTGTGGTTTCCTCTTATTCCAAGACCAGATCTTTATTGTATGTACTTTCCTCTCCAGCTATTGTTTAAGGCCTAATTCAAACCTAATTTGTGTAGGAGAAGTAGTACGGGGAAGATTGAAAACTTGTTTGTAAATTTTTACTTGTTGCTGATCCAGGAGTGAAGCGTCTTTCCCGTATAGTGCTGCGCTTCCATATGTAGTGGCTGGAAGGAATTTGGCCAACATGACGGACAGTAAAGGTTTGAACGAAGGCCCTTTAACCTTTTGGCTCGGGCGCAAAAAGCGAATGTCAGCGATTTGTATTTCTGAGCAATGTGCTGCTTTTGTGGCGCATAGTTAGCCTTGTTGTCTATAGTAAAACCCAGATATTTATAGCAGCAAGTTGCTTCACAGCTAATGCAGCCGAACGTAATTTTATTTACAGAGTCAGAAGGGTATCCTACAGACATGATTTTTGTCTTTGTAGTATTGATTTCTAATTTGTTCGACGTTGCAAAATCACCCAGGGTGCTAACTAGCCACTGTAGCCATATTTTCACGTGGCTCAATAAAATAATGTCATCAGCATATGAGAGGTGTGATATAAACAGGTTTCCCATCCTCGGAGAGGGTGAGTTAGTCGCATCTAGCTTTGGGGAGAGGTCAGCCATAAAAAGATAAAAAAGGTGTGGTGCCAGAATGAATCCTTGATTTAAGCCTATATTTGATGGAATCCTCCTTGAAACTTTCGTACCATCTGCTACCTTGGTCTGCACCCAGGTTTTATCGTATAGTATTTCAATGCTGCAGAGAAGTCGTTCCTGCAGGCCCCAGCTTCGCTATTTGCACCAAAGAATTGCTCTGTCCACCCGATCTAAGGCGCTTTTAAAGTCCACAAAGCATAGATGTAGCTTTTTCTTTGGGCGCTTTGCTTTGTCGGCAATGTCACTTAGGGCTAGAATATTGATCATTGTGCCGTAACCCTTCCTGAAGCCAGTTTGATTCAGAGGGACGAGGTTGTTTGAATTGGACCAGTGGAGCAGATCAGCGAGGCGAGGTATTTGGCCTAACAGTCAATTAAAGCAATCAGTCTATAGTTGGCCGGATTTGTTCTGTCATCCCCTTTAAATATCGGAATGATAATAGATCCTCTTCAACTGTCGGGGATAGTTATGTTGCGCTCTACTTCAATGTAAAGGATTGCCAATGAAGTTGACCGGTACTCCGATCAGCCTTAAATATTGCATGTGAAAGGCCATTCAATCAATCAATCAGTGCTTGTAAAGCGCAACTACTCACCCATTAGGGTCTCAAGGCGCTGGGCCTTGGGATGGGGCAGGGACACCATCCCTACGCCCCCTCCTAATTACTTGGGAGACTTCGTTAGCGCTGTAACCAACATTGATCTGACAGAGGTCCTTGAATTGCTGTTGCTTACGTATACTCATCCACCTAGTGCCACTCTGTCCACAGACTTACCATATCTATGCATGTAATGCACACCTAGTCTCACTTCTGCTTCACTTATTTCCACCATCTATCGCCTTGAGACCCCACAGGTGATAAGTTGCGCTTTATTGACACTACCTCTTCTCGCACTATTTGGAGTCTCCCACATGATTTTCATTCTATTTGCCCAATTAAAGAAAAATCTGCATTTTAGGCAAATCAGTCCTTCCTTGTGGCAGTATGGTCAACCTCATCTATCTTTTTCTAGGTTACGTTTTGTATGGTTTATGTGTTACTTGGTGCTTCAGCTAACTGTTTGAGCACTATGGAACATGTGCGTTAGACACTCACATAACATTTTGGGAGTAAGTTCAGGATTACAGAACTAAACTGACATACATAGGTACAACTAATAAATGGTTAGTGCTTCTCAGGGGAGGACGGCCTGGGCAGACTACATAAAGTGCCCCTGCAGCCTATTTCCAATAAAATATCTAAATAGATTCAAATCAATCAATCATGGAATTTGTAAAGCGCACTACTCACTTGTGAGGGTCTCAAAGCACTGGGGGAGGCAGCTACTGCTTGAAAAGCTATGTCTTGAGATGACTCCCGAAGGTAAGGAGGTCCTTGGTCTGACGCAGGTGGGTGGGAACAGCGTTCCACGTCTTGGCGGCGAGGAGCGAGAATGATCTGCCACCAGTGGTTGTTCTGCAGATGCGGGGGACGGTGGTGAGGGCAAGGTCGGCAGAGCAAAGCTGTCAGGTCGGGAGTAGAAGGAGAGCCGTCTGTTGAGGTATTCTGGTCCGGTGTTGTGCAGTGCCTTGTGAACATGGGTGAGGAGTTTGAAGGTGATTATCTTGTTTAAGGGGAGCCAATGCAGGTCTCTCAGGTGGGCTGTGATATGGCAGTGGCGGGGGATGTCTAGGATGAGGCGTGCGGAGGCGTTCTAGAAACGTTGCAGTCTTTTCTGGAGTTTGGCCGTGGTTACCTCGTAGAGGGCATTGCTATAGTCCAGTTTGCTGCTTACGAGGGCTTGGGTGACTGTTCTTCTGGTTTCAGTGGTGATCCATTTGTAGATCTTCCGAAGCAGGCGGAGGGTGTTGAAGCAGGAGGAGGAGATGGTGTTGAGTTGCTGAGTCATAGATAGTGAAGAGTCCAGGATGAATCCCAGGTTGCGTGCGTGGTCGGTGGGTGTTGGTGCAGTTCCCAGTGTGGCAGGCCACCAGGAGTCGTCGAAAGCGGAGGGAGTGGAGCCAAAGATGAGGATCTCCATCTTGTCGGAATTCAGTTTTAGGCAGCTGTTCTTCATCCATTCGGCAATGGCCTTTATTCCTTCGTGGAGGTTGGTCTTGGCAGTGTCCTTGGTGAGGGAGGGGGATCAGCTGGGTGTCTTCGGCATATAAGATGATGTTGAGGTTGTGAGATCGGGCAATGTAAGTGAGCGGAGCCATGTAGATGTTCAAGAGGGTCGTCTGAGGGACAAACCCTGGGGTACGCCGCAGATGATTTTGGTGGCTTCAGAGCAGAATAGAGGGAGGCGGACTGAGTTCTGCCAGTGAGAAAGGAGGTGATCAAGTCCAGGGCTCTGTCACGGATTCCTGCAACGCTGAGGCGTGTCCGTAGGGTGTGGTAGCAGATGGTGTCGAACGTGGCCGAGAAGTCCAGGATGAGGGCCGCAGTTTAGCCGTTGTCCAGTATGGTTATGATGTCGTCGGTGGCGGCGGCGATGAGGGCAGTTTCGGTGCTGTGGTTGCTCCGGAATCCGGATTGGGATGGGTCAAGAGTGTTGTTCTCCTCGAGGAAACGGGTCAGTTGTTTGTTGACAATATTATCTATGACTTTTGCCGGGAAGGGGAGTAGTGCGATAGGCTGGAAGTTCTTGAGGCCCTTTGGGTTAGCCTTAGGTTTGTTGAGGAGGGTGTTGATCTCAGCGTGTTTCCAGCTCTCCGGGAAGGTGGTGGACTCAAAGGAACTGTTGATGATCTTCCAGAGTTGGGGTGTAATGAAGGAGCTTGCTTTGTTAAAGATGTGGTGGGGGTAGGGGTTGGATGGTGAGCCGGAGTGGATGGTGTTCATGATTTTGAGGGTGTTGTTGTCGTTGGCATGGATTCAGAAGAGCAGGAGGCTGGTGGGTGGTGAGTTTGTGGTGTCTTTGGTTGACGGGGGAAGGGGGTTTAGAGTACTAAAGCTGTCATGGATGTCTGTGATCTTGCGGTGGAAGAAGGTGGCTAAGGAGTCGTAGAGGTCTTGTTATGGCGGGATGTCGTTGACGTTGGAGCCGGGGTTGGAGAGTTCCTTCACGATGTTGAAGAGCTCCTTCTGGCTGTGTGCGTTGTTGTCAATGCATTCTTTGAAGGCTGTTCTCTTGGCAGTTCGGATGAGTTGGTGGTGTCTGCGGATGGCGTTCTTGAAGGCTGTTTGGTTGTCCAGTGTCTGATCTTGGTGCCACTTCTTTTCGAGTCTTTGGCATGTTTGCTTAGATTCTTGTAGGTCGGCGGTGAAGCAGAAGGCCCGAAGAATAGATAAATATGTGCAAAGAAACTTAGGCCAAGAGGAAATGACTTAACCTAGTGAAATACTTACCCCTGTAATCAAGGCCCCTTGAATTTCATCACCATAGACTGGCAAACAATTGTCTGCAAAGAAATCTCTACAAGATCAATCAATCAATTTATAAAGCGCACTACTCACCTTTCAGGGTGTCAGGGCGCTGGGGGGGGGGGAGCTATTGGTCGAATAGCCATGTCTTGAGGCGTTTTCTGAAGGCCAGGAGGTCTTGGGTCTGGCGTAGTTGGAGCGGTAGGGAGTTCCAGGTTTTGGCGGCGAGGTAAGAGAAGGATCTTCCTCCGGTGGTGGATGCGGGCACGGAGTTGAGGGCGAGGCTGGCGGAGCGGAGCTGACGGGCGGGGGTGTGGAAGGTGAGTCTGGCGTTGAGGTAGGCCGGACCTGTGTTGTGGAGGGCTTTGTGTGCGTGGGTGAGTAGTTTGAAGGTAATCCTCTTCGATACGTGTAGCCAGTGTAGCTCTCTGAGGTGGGCAGAGATGTGGTTGCGGCGTGGGATGTCAAGGATGAATCGGGCGGAGGCGTTTTGTATTTCTTGCATTTTCACAGGCTAGACATGTTTTGGGAAAATAAACATTAAACACATAATTTGATCATTTTTCCCTTAATTACTTTAAAATGTATTGAAAGGATTATTTAAATTCCTATCAAAACACCAATTAATTCCCACAGTTATGATGGTTAGCAAGACCATTTGAAAAACACACGAGCAAAAAAAAAAAAAAAAAGAAAAGTAAAATTGAAGAACTATAATACTTTTGTAACAGTAAAAATGCAATTTGTGCCTGTTTTAAAAGCAGGGCAAGATACCCAAAGGACAAAGTCATTTTAGTTCACACAGAAATATGTATTCAGAGATGCAAAGGCGGCTTACCGACCAGGCAGTAAATAGTAAATCTACTTTCAAAAGCAAAGCACAAAAGCAAATGTTTGAAAGTATTATTATTATTTTTATTTATTTTATTTTTACACAATACATATGCCTTTGCTATTTTACATAATATTCCCCTGAACTTAGTGAGTTTATTGTAATTACTTTTGAAACCACAATTGCAAATTAAAAAAGTCTGTTCACACCTGTTGAAAGGAAATGCTGACAAGGTAGGGAGGGGGTTAAAAAGCAACATGGATTGACAGCAACACAGACAACATGGGAAGGACGGGGCTTTAAACCAACACAGAAAAGTGATTTTTTCAGGGAGGGCTAAAAGCAATAGGGACAAGAGATGGGAGGTGGAGTTAAAAGATACTCGGACAAGGATGTGGTGGAACTGCCAGAGCTGCTGACCTTGAAGCTGGGAAATCAGGTTCGAGCCTCAGCAAGTCACTTAATCTCCCGACGCCCACACAGCCTCTCCCTTGTGTGGGTCACGACCAGTGGCCGACACCAGGGAGGGATTTTTTTTTTTTTTTTTACTTCCCCATCGGTAGACACGGAAGAGCTTCCATTGCTCACCCCCACCCCCACCTGCCCCTTTGCGACGTCAGCACAAGGAGATTCTTCCCTTTCTAACGAGGCTTTCCTGAAACAGTTTCTTGGCCCTGGAGGGCCATGAAACCCCACCAGACAACAGGGATTTCACTGTGGGGGGAGGAGTTGGGGGGAGTTCGGCCCCCTCTTGCAGTTGCAGCTTGCGTCTTCAAAGCAATGCACATACTTCAACCGCCGCGTTTCAACTGTAGCTTTTCGGCAGCAATAAAAAAAGTCAAGTAACTCTTGTGATTATGTTTCTGCTACAAAAGGTTCTGACTTTTGTATAGTGGTAGTTTTGATGCCATAAAGTAGCACACAAGGTTTATATGCCTACTGCAAAGATCAAATCTGTATTTTATGTAAATAGCTGAGTGGTTTGTAAAGCCAGCCATTACCCGCGCTACAATCCACATGAAATGTATGTGCAAGGGGGGCTGTGGAGAGATGAAGAGCACTTTTGCTGGGTGGTAGTGAGGGAATCTGAGGAGGTGGTCATGGAAGTGGGCGCACCAATAATGATTGTTGGACTGGGCGCCAGAGGCGATAAAGACTGTGACGATTGGTATGTGACAAGGTGAAGTAATAGCATGTCTTTCTTGTTTTTTTGAGTGTCTTCAAAGAATGTGCTGATTGAGGGAAGAAGCGAAGGTAAGGTGACTGATCTTTACTGCTGCATGCATTATACACACACACACACACACACACACACACACACACACACACACACACACACCAGCAATTTTGTGACTGTAAGGCTAGTGTTTTAGAGCGAGAGTTTAGGCAGTAGCAGGGATGGTGTCTCGTTGGATGACTGCTTCTCAAGCCCTACCTTAGGTAATACAGGACAGCTTCGACATAGGATCAGAGACAGACAGCAGATACTGACAGCATCTGAGGGATAGGACAATACGACAAAAACTCTTCCAGTGATTCTGAGGGAGGTGAGGAGGACAGTCCTGCTGTCCCTTCACAAGCACAGTCTGTGCAGCGGGACAATAGCGGGTTAGCCCAAACCAGAGAGCAGGTGCATGTGGCGGCAAGCACAGAGTAAGGGCTCTCTTGGGAGTTCCTCAATTTAGTTCAGTACCAAATTCCACCACCCAAATCGTACTGTGGAGACATCAAAATTATCTATCACAAAACAACCTGGCTTTGTAAGGCAGGCATCTGCGTTTTTGGTCCCAGGCCCAGCTGTTATATAGGAAAACCTACTAAACCCAGACATTTCTGGAAACTAGACACCCAGGAGAGTCCACGGAGGTATGACTTGTGTGGATTCCCCAAAGTTTTCTTACCCAGAATACCCTCCAAAGGTAAAATGTTGAATAAAAACTATTTTTTCTTGCATTTCTGTCACACAAACTACGGGAATATTCTGGGATCCACAAAATTCCTACCACCCAGTGTTTCCCCACCTGTCCTGATAAAAACGCTACCCCACTTGAGTGCCTGTACCTAGTGCCTGCGTCAGGAATGGATCACCTGAGGGTCAACAGTTGCCCTCATGTAGGGACTAACATTGACCATTGTGTGATCCATTCCTGACACAGGCACTAGGCCTACCCACACAACTGAGGTACCATTTGTATCGGGAGACTTGAGGGAATGCGGAGTCGAAGGAAATTTGTGGCTCCTCTCAGGTTCCAGAACTTTCCATCACCGAAATGTGAGGAAAATGTGTTTTTTCGCCACATGCTAATGTTTGCAAAGAATTCTGGGTAACAGAACATAGTGAGAGCCCCACCATGCACCCCATTCTGATTTCCCCTAGGTATCTAGTTTCCAAAAATATATAGGTTTGCTAGGTTTCCCTACGTGCCGGCTGTACTAGAGGCCAAAATCCACAGCTAGGCACTTTCCAAAAAACAGGTCAGTTTTCTTTAGGAAAATGTGATGTGTCCACGTTGTGTTTTGGGGCATTTTCGGTCGCGAGCACTAGGCCTACCCACACAAGAGAGGTACCATTTTATCAGGAGACTTGGGGGGGGGTGCTGGGTAGAAGGAAGTTTGTGGCTCCTCTCAGATTCCAGAACTTTCTATCACCGAAATGGGAGGGAAAAGGTTTGTTTTTTTCCCCAAAATTTGAGGATTGCAAAGGATTCTGGATTTCACTAGGTGTCTAGTTTTAAAAAATGCACAGGTTTGATAGGTTTCCTTAAGTGCCGGCTGAGCTAGAGGCCAAAATCTACAGCCAGGCGCTTTCACAAAAAACACGTCGGATTTGAATGTAAAAATGTGATGTGTCCATGTCGCGGGCAGTAGGCTTACCCACAGAAGTGCAGTACCATTTTTATCCAGAGACTTGGGGGAATAAAGAATAGGAGAACAAGTGTTATTGCCCCTTATCTTTCTCTAAATTGTTTCCTTCCAAATGTAAGACAGTGTGCAAAACAGAAGTCTATTTGAGAAATGCCCTGTAATTCACATGCTAGTACGGGGATCCCGGAATTCAGAGATGTGCAAATAACCACTGCTTCTCAACACCATATCTTGTGCCCATTTTGGAAATACAAAGGTTTCCTTAATACCTATTTGTCACTCTTTATATTTCAGCAAATTAACTGCTGTATACCAGGTAAAGAATGAAAACGCACTGCAAGGTGCAGCTCATTTATTGGCTCTGGGTACCCAGGGTTCTTGGTGAACCTACAAGCCCTATATATCCCCGCAACCAAAAGACTCCAGCAGACATGACAGTATATTGATTTCAAAAATCTGCCATAGTTGGAAAAAGTTATACAAGAAAACGTGGACAGAAATGGCTTTTTTTCACCACAATTTCAATATTTTGTTTATTTTAGCTGTTACTTTCTGTAGGAAAACCGTGTAGGATCTATACAAATGACCCCTTGCTGAATTCAGAATTTTGTCTACTTTTCAGAAATGTTTAGCTGTCCGGGATCCTGCATTGGTTTCATGCCCATTTCTGTCACTAACTGGAAGGAGGCTGAAAGCACAAAAATAGTAAGAATGGGCTATATCCCAGTAAAATGCCAATTATGCTGAAAAATGTAGGTGTAGTTTTCTGATTCAAGTCTGCCTGTTCCTGAAAGCTGGTGATGTTAGCACGATAAACCTTTTGTTGATGCCATTTTCAGGGGGAAAAAAACAGATGCTTTCTTCTGCAGACCTTTTCCCCCCACCCCCATTTTTCTGAAAAAATCCCTAGGATGTTGGAAAAAAATAAAAAGGACGCAAACTTGACTTGGATAGCTTATGTGGAGAAAACGTTATGAAGGCCTAAGAGCGAAACACCCCAAATAGCTTACAAAACGTCTCAGCACTTTAGGGGGGGGGGGGGGGGGGGGGTGAAGCAGCTAAGGGGTTAAGCGACACAATATTTACCATGTGTAACCTAATTTAAAGATGAAATACAATACTGTTCCACAATACCCCTTAAGTTTCATTTTCTTGACAGCATGGGTAGTCAGTCAGATTATATGTCTATTGTGCTCGTTGGAAACCCACATAATACCTCATCCCAGTTAGGAGAATGTAAATGGCAGGAGCCCAGTTTATTGTACTTCTTGCTGAATTACAAAAAACAGTAGATGGGTACATGTACAACTGCATTTCCATAGCACTCTGTTGTGTGTGCAGACTGCCTTAAACATGGTAGTACATTGAGCCTTTCTTAGTTCAATATATTTTGTCCAACCTCCCGGGTTGCTCTTCTGTTAGTGGAAGCTTGGGCCTCCAAAATATTGGACACCCCACAGCCAGCACTGCTTCATGGTGACGACCTCAACCTTTACCCCCAGACACCTGAAGGCCTCTAAAAAAGTATTTGTGTCAAAGCCAGTTTTGCCTCAGTTAAAATGCATAAATATCAATTAAAACAAAAGCCAGTAGTCATTAAATTGAGGATTAATCTCCATGAGGTTAAATGGTAATTAAACATCATGGAGGCTGGAGGAGGTACGTGAATTTACCTACTTGGGTATGCTTTTAACTGGCAGAGTGAGCTGGACGCCATTCGTAAAAAATAAATAAATAAAACAATCTACAAGAGCTTCAACTAGATCACATCCAGTCTTAAAATAGTATTATTCACATGACAAAGAATTAGCCATTGCCTGAGATTCGATCAAAGGAGGAGATGGACATTTGACCAACACAAAGCAGAGGTTTGAGGCAGTGACAAGGCAAAAGGTTTTTCCGGCCATGGCTGAGAAGGATTAGAGGTCACAGCTGCAAATGAGCTCTATTAGGCCAATACTGTAGAGATTGGGACTTTTGAAAGACCTTCATCTCGAATGTTTTATCAAAAATAAAACGTGAAATAAAGGGAGTGGCCATGAGGTAGTACTTTGGGAGTAAATCTAAATGGTCTACATGATTATCTCTTAGTCCATCAAATATCTAAAGAGAAACAAAGTTATTTTAGTAAGATTCACATAACGTGCAATTTAAGATGTTCAGGCTGCCCCAAGTAAAATTAAGGGTCATTAGGGTGGGCTATAAAGATTTGAAGAGAACGTTTGTTTGTGTGAGAATAATTTAGAGGAATGTCCCCACGTGCAATGTTGACTTTTCTGCTATACAACAAAGTATGTGCACGTTTCTTTGAGAGGCTTTCATTTCTAGTCTTTAAGTCAAGCTGAGGCAACATGGTAGATGTAGGTAAGCTCACTGGCCTGCAACTTAAGTCTTAAAAAAAAAAAAAAAAAAAAAAAGACAGGCGACTAAAATGCAAACGAAGATTTCTGACAAGAATAACCCAGAGAAAACCATAAACAAATTATGGCGCAGAGAAATAACTCATTTCTCATACTCAAGCTGTGTTTAGACAAGCCAGCACTGGACACAAAGCTCCATGTTTGCTCTTGCAGCAGAAGTAAAGACACACCCCTAAATAAGTCAACACCTGGAATGAAGGAGAAGTGGTGCGCAGTGGACTAAAGGTAGCACATGCGTCCAACCCACTGCTCTGCTACAGTCAAAACAAGCACGGATAATGCCAATAGATCTGGCTTATGAATGAATGTACATTTTGTGTCACTGGTGGGTTTAGGCAGTCAATATGTTGTCAATAATGCACTGTCATACATTTTGCACTCACGCAGTCATTCATCCATCAATTCATTCTCACATTCACCCTCTGATACAACTCCAATAAAACACAAAGTTAACATGTGCAGGATATATGATAAGAATACAAGCACAGAAAAAGAAAACATGCTGCAGTCCAAACACAGTGGGCATATGCTTGCAATAACAAAACTAGATACAGCAACAGGTGTCTGTCTTGAAGAGGTATCATACTTAATCTATTGTTGTTTTAGACAGGGACGTAGAATTTACTAAAATATCTACCCGTCCATTAGACAGTTTGCTTCATAAATCTACTTGTTCCTTTGGTACAATTTAGTATGGCAACAAATTATGGCAGACATCTCATTATGTAAGAGCTCTGGTAATAGCCTCTCTGTTTATTCTAGGGCTAATACTGTAGTAGGGCTTCAATACTTACCAATTTCCTTATTTTGACACCTTTCTGCAGATCTACAAACTAGGGCTGAAGGTAGGGGTATGCAAGAATTCTAGGGCTTGAATGCCCTTTTGAGTCTGTGCAAACCTACTACCTTCCATGTTTTCAGGGTTTCCGCCAGCTCTTCTCTAATCGATCCCCACACTGAGAAAGGTTTGAAATTTACTTCTTACAAGGTTGGGGAAAAAGTAGTTTGAGGGAAAAGTGAACCTATAAACATTCAACAGATTTTCGCATGAGCAAATCTACACATGCATACTTGCTCGTGTTAAAATACAGTTCACAAATATTTTCTAGGAGTACAATTTCCTGGTCTACTTCTGTAAATTCTTTTATAACACAGTACCAATGCAAAGACATATATACCATGGCTCCTCTTTTTTTACTTTAAGAATTGGGCACCTAATTAGGTCTGGCATTAGCCAAGACCTTTTGTTTTGATTAAAGTTCCATGTCTCTCTCTATCCATCTGTTGGTTGGCTTCACTCTAATTGGTAAGAATCTGCTCTTCCACAAGGAGCATATCTGCATACAAAGTAGTTTTGTTCCGTGCCAGGAACTACTGTGGCAATGTGTGCTTTTTTAAACCCAAAAATATTTTTGCCTTTTAACATTGTTTGTTACAATGGTGAGGGGCCACAATAAAGTGCTACAAAAGCCATGTCAAAACAAGACACACTGGCAAAACCAAAAGGCTGACTCTAAATGTCAGACCTATTGGCTTTGCCAATGAGTGTTTAGTTTATTTTTTACCATAATCATGTTGAAAGTGGTTACACTTATTGTCCATTATGAATATGTTTTGGAAATACTAGCATGCATTAACACATTTTACTTAATGATTCTTCAAAGAAATGGTACCTAAAATTTCACAGTAATTTAGCAAAACAGGTTTCCTTAGTTCCATTTTTTTGTGAACATTTTATTTTGAAAGCAAATGATCATCAATTTGGTTTTCAAGCTTCTGCAAGTATCTGCATATAATCAGAGCATTCTGGGAGCATTATACGTAGCCTCATGTTGCTAAACCTTGCAAACATGAGTACAGATTATTTTACTGGTACCACTGTCAGCAGCGCAGTACGAACTACTCCACATTGAGGGCCTGACCACATTCAATGTAAACAAAGTAGCTAGGTCGGTAGGGCTGGTTTTTACTAAACTCTAACTTTAAGAAAATGGTTAGGTTTACCATTAAATTGTGTCACCAACTAAAACTACAATACAAATGCCCTAACTACACGAATTAGGACGGAAAACACCTGCCAGCCTACAAAGAAGATTCTATCAACATTCCTCACAGTCAAGACAGAAATGACAACTACTACCTGGCAACAAACAAACCCAAATCAAATCACCACCGAGGCTCAAAAACATTAAGCACAGCTGTGTGCCAGGAAGGGCAGTTTGACACAGAGCTGAATTTTGCTTCCTGCCTCTTTCACCTCCAGGAAATTATCTGCTTGTATTATTACATATTTACATCCAGAAAAGCACATGTCAAGAACAGGCTCTGCCGACAGCTGAATAAAGGATAGAGACCCCCAATATTATTTAACTAGGAGGTGTGATTAGCATGGATTATGCCCCAGGCATTTTTGTGTTGCAAAGCTGTACGCTGTCAGAAATTGTTCCCACTATGTTGCACACATACTTAAACAGGTAATTACCAAAAATCCCTACAATTAAAGAGCTATTTGCTAAAATAATCACCAGTAAAAAAAAAAAAAAAAAAAAAAAAAAAAAAGCATTGGCAAATCCAATCTTTCACTCCTTTAGAATTAGACAGATACATTCCTGGTGAAAAATAAAGCAAATAAAAATTCAAAATGTCTTCTGTGTGTAGAATGTGGATAGTCTTTATGAGAAACATCCGCTCCCAGACGGGTGACAGTGCATCTTGCTATCTGTGCACAAATGAGCAGCCTTTTTGAAACGGGGTTTCTATATACCTGCCAACATAAATTTGTCGTGTGAAAGGGGGCATGCCCTTCTAGGGGCAGGGCTTTATGTTGGGAGCTACCTTTTAAGGCATGTCTGCTCCCGTGCCTTGCCCTATCAACCACCTCCCCTTTCCATAAAACTAAAAACAAAGGTTGCTGGGGCTGCAGCAGATGTCCTGGTGTGTTTTCACACTTCTTAATGGACACTGGCTGCTGGCAGCTGACAAAGAGGAGCTGAAAATTCGCACATTATTCAATGATTTCAAGGTCTTCTTACCAGCCACCATGTGATTTTGACTCCTCACCGAGAGACCATGAAGAGAGTCAAAATCGTGTGACACATGGCGGCACCGTGTGAGTTGGCAAACCTGCTTCTTTAAGAAAAAATGTTCTTAGACGTCCAACTTTGCAAACACCTGTGTGATGACAACACAACGCATGCATACGTGTCATAACAATACACAGCAGGTATTTTGGCTTTTTTTGTAATTTTCATTTACCATTATAAGATTGCAAAAGGCCACTTTCAAATGGCAAATTAAGATACAAAAATGTAAGCGCAAGAGCACAAAAATAAAGGAGCAAGCGACACAGTAGCAGGGTACAGCTGTCAAGCCCTCACAAAAAATATAAAAGAAGAAAAATAAAACACAAGTAGGAGGGTTCAGTGAGAAACAGCAAGGAGCTTAGGCAATACGCATAACAGAAGCAGGAGGGGAGCAAAAACAAACACAAGCACACACGCAAAAAGAGGGTGGGAGAACACTGCCTCATATCTAAGAACTCAGGTCGAACCAATGCATCAACGTAAAAACAGTGCATGATAACCCTTACCTCAGTGACAGGCTATAGTTTTTCACCCTTGTTGGTGCAGTTAGTGCTGTGTATCTCTAGACACATTTGAGCTAATGAGCGGAGGAGCTCTGGCTGATGCACCTGTGCCCAGTGAGTGGTACAGAGGCCCAAGAAGGCTTTGGGCAGCATTTCTAACACTCCCCTAAACAATGTGTTGCTCTCTACTTAAGAAAGACAACTATCCTGAAACACGTCTCGAGATACACAGCACTGGCTACACCAACAAGGGTGAAAAATGAAAGACTACTGACGTAAGTTATCATGCACTGCATTTACCATGATGCATTGGGGCTAACTGGGTGCTTGGATGTGAGACAGTGTGCCCCCATCCTCTTATTGTTTGAACATGCATACAAAAGACAGAGGGGGGAAAAAAACTGCACTCCCATGTATTGATAAAAGAAAAAGAAAAAAGCCGTCCTCAGATTGTAAGCAGTGGAAGGATACCATTCATTAAATCAGAAATATTTTAAAACATCTGTGCTCTAGATGAGGGACCAATACAACACAAGAAGAGAAAGGACTGTCAACAAAGAAGAAGGAAATTAGATTGTCAAGAAAATCAGCCAATGGACTGACTACTAAGTACTGGCGTTATGAACAACAGGTAAGAAGCACAGTTTTTCCACCTAAACAAATACCATGAAAACTAAGTAAATTTCATGATATGGTGGCAAATCCAATGAAATGTGTTGAAAGTGCCTGTGTGCTTTAAGGCTGGACAGTACTATCTGCACACCTTAATGAAGGCCTCAGCCCATAAAAATAACCAATCCCAACAGACAGAATTTGCAAGTTAGCTACTCTGTTGGAAGATTACCCATTTGGTAAAAAGGTCCTTGGATGCAGTATTTTAGTACAGCTAGGCGATTGTAGTTCCTTGTGAACACAACCTCTCACTACAACTCCAGGCGCTAACACCACAGCAAACCAGCCGAAAGCTCACCCACCCATTATGAGCCGTTAGTGTCTATTTTTATACGCTGCAGGTGGACGGCCTGATTAATAGGCAAATTAACTCCCAAACAGGAACGCCAGACAGACAGCCTGAAACTGTGCCACCACACAGACACCCATACACAAAAATAGGTCTGCCACAAAGAAGGGGCCTTCCTTATCAGTAGTGAAGATAAAGAAAAGAAAAAAAAAAAAAAAACACAAGCTATTACCTGGGCGAGACTCATTCTACACTTTAACAAGAATGCAATGTATTTTCCAAATGGTAAATAAACTTTAATAGCAAATTCTTCTTCTAATTGCTTCCTATTGCAGTTATTAGAAATTCATATGGAAAACGTTGCTTATTATTACACACAGAGTACGCCAGGAGACAAAACACAATTTAGAAATAGAGCCTTCCGAAAAGTAAATATAAAAAACAGAATGGAAATGTAAACTACATATTGGTACACAAACTTTTATTGGCGGCAGCCGTTTATACCTGAAACTAGTCAGATCCAGTCCCCGTTGACAATTCCAGTAAATTAAAAAGCAAGTATCGCTAAAGGAAGTGGCTCAAGAGGCATGCATGGCAGAGATTAACCTATATCTACCATCCTCAGATGTTGCCCTCTTCATAGAAAGAGCTTTTACCAGTCTGCCTGAAAAATCTAAGTCAACTGAAAGTCAGGATGTAGAAAGATAGAGAATTCAACTGTTGACATATACAAAGGGCTGAAGTAGTGACTGAGATATCCAAGCGCTGTGCACTGTACAGGGGTGTGTCCTTAAGCAGTCTACAAAACCAGCGGGTGATTAGCTCCCGGTGTCATTCTTGATATACCTCTTTTTAGGTTGAAGCCTACTAGTCAGCACAGCTGTCTGGTTTGCCAACCATATCTTGGGGACATTGTGAAAGCTTCCTTGGCAATCCATTCTAACCACTGCTTTCCATTGGCTTTGTGGTTTGTAACTCACAGTTGCTTGATTTCTATTTACTAGCTATATTTGTTTTAGGCCGTCCAGACTGAGTTTGTCCCTTACATTGTCCAAACCCTATTTACTATTTTCTTCCAACAATACTGGATTTCTGTACACAGGCCTTTAAATCTTGTTCTTATCTTGTCACATTTGCTCTGCATTCAAAGACAGAGGTCAGATGTCAGGCTCTGACTTCCAGGGAGCCTGGCTTTTACTTTTCTTTCTCTGGCTTCAAAATGAGAGGATTTATGTGACAATCGTGGCGGCTAATGGGGGTGTGCTCGAGAAAGGCTATGAGATGCTATTTTATTTTCTAGCACACAGCTAAATTTAAAGGTCTGTAAATGACTGAGCAGATATTTCAGAATATATCAGAATTAGGAAAGTACAAAGGAATCATTTTGTAGATCTCGAAGTGTTGGGTAAACATTTAAATACAATTTAAAAAAATCACCCCCCCCCAAACAAATCAATACACCACTGCACTGTACTCTGCAACAATCTACACCAATGCACTCTAAGACACTCTACACTGCACTGTCCACCACTGAACTCCACTCACTCTTCTCTGAATCACTGCACTCTAAGTTACTTCACTTTACACCACTGTACTCTATACCTCTACTCTGCACCACTCTACTCTATGCCAGTGCACTCTACCCCATTCTACTATGCACCACTGTACTCTACATCACTCCAGTCTAGGCCACTCCACACTACTCTATGCCATTCTACTCTGCACCACTCTACTCTATGCCTCTACACTCTACACCACTTTCCTCTCTGCCACTGAGCTGTATACCCCTCTACTCTGCCACTGCACTCTACCCTGCACCACGCCACTCTGCAATAATCAGCAACACTACACCACTGCATGCTACGCAACTCCACTGCTCTCTAAGCCACTATTCTACTCTGCGCCACTGCATTTACACATATACACTCTACACCACTAAATTATCCACAACTCCATGACATCTTAATCTATTCTGCACTACTGCACTCTATACAATTCTATGCCACTGCACTCTACACCTGACCACTCAACCCTGCACTACTTCAATCTACTCTGAAACAATCTACTCCACGCCACTGCACTATATTCTGAAATAATCTGTTCCACATCTCTGCAATCTATTCTGCACCATTCTACCCTGAACCACTGTACTATACACCACTTCACTCAAGGCCACTCTATACTGACACTCTACTCCACAACACTAATCCACTTTATGCAAATCCCTCTATACCACTCCATGCCACTTTACTCCACTAAATTCTATTACACTACTCAACTATACCACTCTACACTAAGATATTCTAGGACACTCCACATCACTCTACTCCACAACAATGTACTCTACTCTACACCACACCGTTGACTCCCTTCATGACACTCCACAACCCTCTACACCACTCCACTCTTTTATCCCACCAACTTGTAGCCATGCTGAACTGCCGCCACTCTGGCGAACAACATGGCTAAAACATATAAGCAAAACCAGTAGCTCTTACATAGCCGAGATTATTTGGTTTTGCCAATGCTTATTATTAACTTCGATCATTTGGAACACTAACAATAGATTTGTTTTCTTTTAAAAATAGGAGTTAGCAATAGTAGAAAGAAGACCATTTAGAACGGGAAGCTTTGGTAAGACTTCTACGTTTAGGTTACTAGCAGGCACATACTGTGGAAAAAAAAAAACTTGAATTAACTTTCACTGCCTTCGGAGGACTTGGAAAGTTCTAAAGTGCCTTCTATCAAAACATCCACCCTATGTAACTATAACAGAGCAGAAAACCGTCCTGGAGCGACTACATTTCCCAGGCACAGATGTGGAAAACTACCCCTCCGAAATGCCAGACCATAGAAGATGGCTCGCTGCTACACGCCCTGCATGGTGGTATTAACTTTGACTGCAGCCAAACCGAATGATTTTTTAGAAAAATAAATAAAGACAAGTTAATCAATATATTATCTTAGAAACTTAATCACTAACCGTTCCCGTATTTTAGATCGGATTACACTGACGCTGTCAGTTCTCCAATGCAAACACCTTAGT
Source organism: Pleurodeles waltl (assembly GCF_031143425.1). NCBI lineage: Eukaryota > Metazoa > Chordata > Amphibia > Caudata > Salamandridae > Pleurodeles > Pleurodeles waltl. Next base: position 397,514,919 of record NC_090442.1, on the reverse strand, counting down.
TAATATGCGTACATGTATACATGCCATGACCACATCACTTTTAAAGACAAACAGCTGACCAAAAAACAGCCAACTGTCAAAACTACTGTAAAAATTGTGAAAAGCTGTGTAGCGAGGCAAATGAAATAAAATTCACTCCTATACTGCTCGACCTTTCAGAGGCTTACATTTCGAGGGTATAAACACTGATAAACTAGCACAGTTATTCTCGTCTTTTTGAACTTTTTGGCTTCATAAATGTTATGCAGTATCAAGGGTTTAGAGATGGGGATAAAGAAATCGTGCGCCAATGGGGCTGCATCATTCCCAAACACGTGCATGTTTGATGACGTAATAGAAATAGTGCTTTTTGTAATGCAGAGGCCTGGTAGCACATGGAAGCTGTTACACCAAGCCAAAATAAAGAAATACATATTTTACATTTTAAAAAACAACATGAGGTTTGAGAAGCAATGGAGAAGTGGTTAGAGAGGGTGGGTAGGTGTGTGTGTGTGTTTGTGGTGGGGGTGGGGGAGGGGTTTGACGATTGGGGGGGGGAGTCTAGGAGTGGACAGAGAGCAACAGATGATTGAGGCTGGGCAAATTCTGGACAGGACTGTAAAACATTCAGGACAAAGGGTCAAAATTCAGGACAAAAATTTAAGATCAAACATCAGTTTTACAGACACACCCAAGAGAGGCCATGCCTCACTATGTTGTCAGTACATTTATTTACTCTTTTTTTAACATAGCACTATTTATTCACTGTGGTCTTTTTGTGATTGCCTCCTGGTATGCTACATTCAGGTGTCAAGGTACGTCCTTGTTTAGTAGTAAATTAATGCCCTTCAGCACTGTTTCAAGGCCATCACCCCTACCCAAATCAACCCAATCTTTCTTGAAAATAAAGTAACAGCAAAAGCTTGATTGTTTCTGAAGATTTTAAAACCCCTGGCAAACAGTTTGGGAAACATTAAGGTAACTAACCTTACACTAGTTTAAACAAATTGAATAATATCATCAGGCTCACCCCAACCGCCCGTGGACTTTCAACCTAAAAAAAAAATTTGTGAGGCAGGGTAGATGGTGTGGGCGACAGTCTCACACCTAATGTCAGGATGTGAGGTACCCAGTGCTTAATTTGTGCTTGTTGTTTCCGGTGCTGAGCACCAGCACTTATTTTTTAGGGCAGGGCTTATTCTTCTGCTTCAAGCATTTACTGCGACCAAAAGACAGAAATAGGAAAGACAGAGGAAGAGAAAAACGAAAAAGCATCACAATGGAGAAAGCAGAAAGCTGCAAGAGTGAGCAGAAGGGACAGGGAGTGGCTGTAAATGGATTGAAGAGGCCCGAGATGGCCTCAGGATTACACTGCCTCAGTATTCTCTGCTCGCTCATTTAATTGCAGCAGCCGCGTGTTTAAGAGGAGGGCTTTGGGCACCGGCACCTTTTAATTTACAAATTAAGCACTGGAGGTACCCACAACTTGCCTGCAGTCTCACAGCACTAGAGTGTATGTCTGGGACTCTACATTTATCTTAGAAATGGGAGCCAAGACTACCAATCAAAGATAATAAAAGAGGAAGATTAAATTGAGATCAAATGGGAGATCCACGGAAAGTGATTCAAAGGGTTGTTGCTAAGAACCGGATAAATAAGGAAGAGAAGAACAATGTGGGACAATTCCTAAAATCAGACAAGAAGGGTCCACCAAGACTATCGGAAGGTATTGGGTATGTGGGGAGTTGTTTCTGCACACAGGAGAGAAACAGAAGAGGCACTGTTTAGTGGTTGAACAAGCAACACCCATCCACCTTGGCAAACTCTTCTGGTGCAATGGGCTGCTGCTCGTGCTTGTGAAGAGTGAGCAGGGGCCAGACCTCTTGCAAGGTTGTGCAAGGCAATTGCCCGCTTTGTCCATGTCTTTAAATGGTTTTGAAATTGAGCAAAAGCCTAACTAGGGATTTGGGTTATCCCTAAGTGTCAAGTGCATATAGAATCTTCAAAATATTTGGGACGTAAATTGCACAAACAAAATGTAACCATTTTAAAATGTACTTAGTGTTTCTTTACCATATGTACATCACTCTAATCTCCTCTACACCACCTTACTCTATGCCACTCTACGTAACTCCACTCTACCCTGCACCTCACAACTCTAAGCCACTTCACTCTACTGTGAAACAATCTACTTTACAACACTGCATTCTGTGTCACTGCATTCTATGCCACCGCACTCTGTGCCACTGCACTGTGCATCACTCCACTCTCTGCAACTGCACTCTACAGCACTATACTCTACTCTTCACCACTCTACACTACTCCACTCTATGCCACTGCACTCTGTGCCACGCGAGTCTACTCTGCACTCTATGCCACTGTACCACTCTACACTACTGCACTCTATTGTGTGCCACTTTACTCCACTGCACTCAATGCCACTGCACTCTATAGCACTATACTGTTCTCTGCTCCACTCTACAATTCTCCACTCTGCACCACTCTATGCCACTGCACTCTATGTCATGCGAGCCTACTCTGCACTCAATGCCACTGCACCACTCTACACTACTGCATTCTATACCACTCTACTCTGCCCAACGCCACTCCATGCCACTGCACTCTAAACCACTGCACTGCACTGTACTCTGCACCACTGGGCTCTACGCCACTGCTCCTATGCTATGCCACTCTACTCTACTCCACACCACTATGCCACTAACTTTAGCCATGATGAACAGCAGCCACTCTGGTGTACAACATGGCTAAAACACATTGGCAAAGCCAATGACTCTTGGTTAGAAGAGACCTATTGGCTGCTTGTTAGTTGTACGAGGTACAGAGGTCCCTGCAAGAACTGTGAATGTGTAAGCCTTTATTTTAAACATGAATTAGACGCCTCGTCAGGGGCAGTAAGTGCTACATAAATACAATTACATCATGATATAGGCTGCAACAAAATGGGCAAATACATTTTGGTTAAATAAATAAAAAAGTCTTTCTAAAAAAGAGATTTGAATGATATACAGTTTATACCTAGTACTAACATTTTCTTATAACAGTCCATTAAAACCACCCACTCCACAGCTCACCTTGGAACACCATTACAGTACCTCTCTAAAAGAAAATATATTTGTCATCAGAAAGCTTCAAGTGACTCCTTTGATTAAAGTCAATGCAGGTTTCCAAGCCCCTTTGCATTTGCAGATTTACCAGTTGCCCACATTTGCATTTCTTTAGGGAAGGAGACCCCCTGGCAAGAAGGTCTCTTTCTTATCTGTCTGCCCCTCCCTCCCTGAGAGCACAGGAGACTCCCTGCCTTTCAATCCAGCTGGGGAAAGGGATCTGCCTGTAATTTCGTCCTGCCGGCCGTTGTCCTTTAGGTGAAAGGCTAAAATTACAGACAAATGACATCCGTTAAGCCTTTCATCATGGACAACGGACGGCATGGCTAAATTACGGGCAGTCCATGAAATGTACGGACGGGTGGTCACCCTAGCTGGGCCCAGAAGAAGCAGAAAAAGCAAACAAACAAAAACAAGCATTTGCAATGCAACGGGTCTCGCGTTTGCTCATGTTAGAGCTGATAGCGTTGTAAACTCCTAACCCGACTTTTCACCTATCGGCAAAAGTGCATTTATGTACATAACCCGAAAAAGTGCAATTAACTATGTAAAGCGCTCGACTACTGCCAAGCGAAATCGCTCTAGTAAATTAGAGAAAAAGTAGTCCACGAGCCGGACAGAAAACAGCGAGCCTCGCATGTTTCCTGTACTTGGTCGATGTGCTCGAGGAGGGCTAGCCACCGGAAAAGGCATGACGTATGCATGCCTTCGACTAATGAAAGCAAGCAGATTTTATTAGGCAAGCCCACGAACCAATGAAAAACACTGACGTGACGTCGACAGGGCTCCAAGCCCTTTTCTAAACACTAAAGCGTCTCGCTGCGATACGCATGCAACGCAGGCTCAACCCTAAAAAAAAAAGTTTTAAAAAAAGAGAAATGCTAAAGAAAGAAAAGCAAGAAAGGGGCGAAGATAACAGTAGCCAAATTTTTAACAACACAGAGCACTGTTAGGGGCAGGGGAGGGATGTTAGGAGACGAGCTGGGTTTTGGTGGTGTGGGAACAATGAATTCTCAGAAAGTGCCAAAAGAAAAAAAAAATGAAAAAAAAAAAACAAGCTTTTGCAATGCATTAGGTCTCACATTTGCGAAAGTTAAAGGTATTGACACTGAAAACTGCATTTTTTTTAACTTATGTTTTTTTTGTATGCAGTAGATATTTCCATAATACTATTGCCATTCGTATGACCTTAAGGCGCTGAAGAACCAGATAATGGCAAATGAGGAAGGGGAGACAACAGTAATAGATTAGCTGTGAAAAAAAAAAAAAAATAAGTAACAACACGGGCCTGGTCCGTGAAGCTTATTCAGTGGGTCACCGACTGCTTAGAAAATTAATAATATTAACAGATTAATAAAGTGTGTATAAATAAAGAAGCAAAATGTACAACTGAAAATTCTAAGTATGTAAACTGCAAGGAGACACTGTAGTGCTACACAAAAAACTTTTTAAACAGATAGATAGCACAAACTTGGTCCAAGGACAGTGGAGCACGTTACATGAGCACCAGAGAACTTTACACGAGGTTGGAATAACTTTTTTTTAAAAGGCACAGGGAGATTAAGTGATTTGCCTACAACCGCAGTATGGTGACCCGATGCCAGGACTCGAAGCTGGGTTTCCAGTTCCTAAATCAGCAGGTCTGGCCCTTTGGCCACATCTCCTCATAAAAAAAATATATATATTCCAACATCAGCTTTCTACCATGCAGATGCGTCACTCTTGGTATGTGATATTTCTATGTCTGAAAACGCCAATTGTCTTATCATGCACCCCAAAAGAGAATGCAAGGTTTTACAACAGAATGAAATGAGCGGGGTGTGTTGTAAAGTTATTTAAAAATAAAGAGATCAAATCCACTTTTATCCCAAGTGAAATCCATGTATTGTAACCTTCGAAGCTACACTCAATGTTTATTCGTGGTATCATCTGGTTGCAGAAGAAAGCAGGTGATGTACACATAGGAGAATATGCATAGTGTGCAGAGGGAGGCACACAATGCATATTTTTTATTTGGAAAATAGCAATATAATTGATTTTAAATCAGACAAGCAAAGAATCAAGTGTTCTATTTTGTGTGTAGGCTACCAAGAGTATTCCATGTTGAAACTGTACATATTGAAACTGATAACGCTTAAGAGGTGGGTGTTAAGAGTTGATATTAAGCAATCATAACTATAAAATAGTCACCCATCTCCAAGGAAGGTTATTTCTGTTTCCAGTGAACCCGGGGGCTGACATGTACAATGCTCAAGCAAGGTCCACTAGCAAATCTATTGCGCTGCCAGGGGCATGAGGGGGGGCTACATATTGCACGCATGTGAGGGCTGGAAATATTAAGTGCATTACTCACATGCACAACTTAGTCATCCACAGATGAGTTCATGGTCCTCGATACAATCAATGTAAAAAACGTAAATACTTTTTTGGGCCCAAACAATGGAGCCTCTCCTATTTCGAGGAGCAAGGGGAAGTAAAAAAATGCAGGGAGTGTGCTAGATTGCCCAAAGTTGAAAGGAGTCACAACTACCAGTAAGAGGGGCAACCAGGACATTAGCATCAATTTGTCTGAAAAAAAGGTGTGTAGGGTGGTGGCACTTAAAAGTGCCTTCGGTTTACTCAAACGACAAGCTGCCATAATCGCAAAAAGGAAAACAGTTTTTAGAGTCAGGAGATGCAAGGAGCAACTTTGCATAGGATCAAATGTCATAAGTATATGCAAGAGGAATGTCAAGATCAAGTAAATATCCCATTGAGGCATCAAAAATGGACTGCTGGTCTGGCAAAAGTACAAAGGCCAAAAGGATCGACAAATAATAAGAGCTTGCTGGGACAAAAATAAAATAAAGGGACATTCAGCAGTTTCACTTGAAAGGGATTAGTGTCCCAGGAACCACACCAGGTGGTGAAGTTGCCCGGAGTCAATGGACGTTGTGGAATGTTATCGGGTGAGGACGAAATGGCAAATCAAATGCAGTCAACTGTCGCCACTCAATCACCATGCATGGAGGTTTAAGTTGCGGAGGTTCGAATGAAGGACTGTTGCTGAGCCAGGAGGCCCTGCCGTAGTGGTCGCCTAATTGGAAGACAGATGTTCGGGCAGGCGAGACAGTGGCGGGAAGGTGCACAGGAGCCCCCTGTTACATGTCAGCCTGGCTTGGAACATTTCACCAGTGCTCTCTTGGAAAACTCCAACATGCAAAACCGATGACACTGCATGTTCTGGTTGGTGCAATGAGATATTGCCACAGCCTGTACCATCAAATACGACCAGAGCTACTTTGAGATGTAGACAAGACTCATGATTTGCCAGATGACGTCTGCTCATTACGTCTGCTCTGGAATTCAGAAACCATGCCAGCAGACTGGCAAACGCAAACAAGTTTTATTGTTCAAGCCACCTCCAGGAGAGGCAGGGCACAGGACCCAAATTCGTTCTCCCATGTTGCAGTGCCACATGGTAGTACCGTGGTCTGTGAGACCCTGCCAAAGCCTTCTTATGATGAATGGCAGGAAAGCCCTCAGGGACAAACAAATTGCCTGTAGCTTAAGCAGGCTGACACAGGGCTGGCCCTCCGCTGGAGACCAGAGGTCTCATATCTCCACTTCCCCCAGCTGACCACCCCAGCCCAGTAGCGGAGTCCATCATCACCGTCAGCTTTACTGGAGAAGTAAAAGATGTCTCACATTGAACTAACTGTGATTGGACAGTCACCACAGCAGATTTTGAACACCACTGAGTCCAGGATTGTCCCAATGAAAAGAAGCCTCTTTATTGAATCAGGTGAGACTTTGGCTTATTTATGGTGAACCCAAACAATGTTAGGAGGTCCAACGTCGTCTAGAGGTGATCCACAACTGACTGCAACCAACCATCCTTCAGCAGTCAGTCACTGAGAAACTGAAATACAGGAACTCCCAACCTCAGAGGATGGACAGTGACCACCACCCGCACTTTTGTGAATACACAAGGAGCAGGGGTGATATGCCTCTTGCCCACCTTAAACTACAGGTTAACATCTATAGGACTACAGAATAGGCATATGGAAGTGCACATTCAGCAAGTCCAAGGACATCATAAAGCCTCCCAAGTCCAAAACAGAAAGGATGCGATTAAACATGAGCTTATTAAATGTGTCATTGTGCAGGAAGACATTTAGGTGTCAAAGGCCCAGAACAGGCATGAGGCCCCTGTTCTTTTTCATGAGACAGTAGTAGATAAAAAAAGCTCCCCACCCATTCACCCCATTCCAATCATTCTTTAATTCAGGTACCACTTGCATCAGGATGAACTGATGCTCCTTCAAAATGTGTTCTTTTGTGGAAGGAACATTGAAATACGTTAGGAAAGATAGGGATTAGGCCTTTGGTCCATCTGCAAGACCCATCTGTCAGAAAGAATGGATTGCCAACCTGGTAGGATTCTACCGCCGACCTGATGGGTGTAGTGTTCGTGGTCCCTAAAGTACTGGGGATTTCTGTTACACAATTGGTTGAGAAGGCCATTACTGCCTACAGGCCAGCCCTCTGAAGTAGCAACAATATTTGCAGAAATGAAGGAGAAATTAAATTGCTTTGTGAGGTTCAACTGCCTCAAACAACAAGTTGTGGCCTACTATCTTTAAAGTATTCCAGAACGGAGCCTGCCTTCTTTTCAAAGAGACAAGACCCATCAAAGGGCATGCCCATCAGTGATGCTTGTGCATCACCAGAAATTCAGTTTGATCTCATCCAGATGAGTCTGCCAAGCAATGCAATCCATGGCATTCAAGCCTGCACGGATGACTTATTTTGCTGTGTCCTCACTACAGGTGGGAGAAATGTTTCATTTCACCAGCGGAAATGGCAGAAACTTGGAGACTCCCAAATTACAAGAGTAGCACAAACTTTCGGCCAAATTCCACCAATCGTTGCATGAATTTGTTCCCACGAGTCTCCACAAATGTGAGCGAGAGTTGGCGTCCCCCATCTGCATTTTTATAACGTGAGTGGTCACGGCAAAGGGCTTCTTTTTGTGTAGTTACTGCCGTTCAAGTAGATTTTCTAGTCGAACGGCAGCAAAATCAACTCAAATGGTTTTTGCTCTTGCGCACATATGGTGCTGTTCATGCTGATTTTTCTACTTAATTTAGAGCTACTGGTGCTAAATTGGAGCACAAGCAGCGCGACATTCATATTTTCCACCCATCGGCTGAACTCTTCTGAACTGTGTGAAGTTTTTAAGTAACTGTGGAATTCCGCAGAGTGAAACTCCATGAGTTCTGCCCACCCCTAGTCCTGACCTATGTTCCCTGTAGGGTGCACATGTGTGCACCCTACACTTTCCCAGCATCTCTCCGGGAATGTACATGGCATTCCAGGCAGCAGGAGAAAGTTTTCTGGCTGCTCAATTAAAAAAATATGAAGAACCAGGAGTGAAAGCTTTCTTTTGGTGTGCATGTTAAGACATAAGGGAACCAAGTGGAGACGAGATCCCACTAGGGTCCAACAACGTTTCTGACGGGGCCAGTTGATAGGGGCAGTGAGACCAGGTGGCTATTGGCAAACTTCGCCTACTTGTCTGCTTCAGTTACCGGCACTGTGTTTATATGCTAAACACACATTTTACAAGCCCTTTTGTGCAGCTCTACCAATTTGCTTCAAAGGACATGACAAAGTGTTTGAGTGCATTAGCATGTCAACAGGTTGCAGGGATGACGGATAATACTGTGAAACTCCATCCCACAACAGTTGCGCTTTTAGTTGGGGTGTGTGGGCAGCACCCCTAAATATGGAGGAAGACCAGAACAATAGAAAAACAGTGTCTTTTTTTAGTCAAACCTGGAATTACTTGTAACAAATTGTTGAAAAATCCGGAAATGGAAATTTAAGTAAGGATGACAGTAAAAGCGAACGTTTTGAAACGAACCTAATGAAAATATACTTGGCTGGGTCACAGAGGAGCGCGAAACAAGAAACTCAAGTGAAAGGCTTCTTAAAACTCAAAATGTAAAAACCCAGTGCTTCTTCCACTATGCAGTTTACAAATATTTTGAGAAGCACAACCCTCATGAAAAGTGCAAATGAAACCAATTACCTGCTAATATTCGACTGTCATAACAAACAAAATTAAATTAGTAGGTTCAAAGGGCCATCAATGCCTTACGGGCTAAACAAATTAACTTTGTATTTCTCTTCCTTTCACATTTTTTTTCAGCATAAACAGATACTGTAAAAATAGCAATTCAGTGTATTTTGTAGTGTCACATTTCCTGACATTTTAGCAGGTCTAGAGCAATAATGGTATTTTGTAGGTTACTTTTTACATTATATGAAATGTTATGATATTTCAGATGTCTGCCACCAGTGTTCTTCTTCTTTCCCTGTTTTGGTCAGTTTGTGCAACAGGTGTGCAACTCCACTAAACTGCCATTCCATGTAAAATAATCACTGTTAATCACCTACCTACTGGCAGGAGAACCCATCTCGCGTTTGCATTCTAAAGCTTGGAAACTGTAGCCGGATGAATGATATACATAGGCTCTCAACCTTTGCACACATTTAGAAGTCTAAGGTTTACTCAGCGAGGGTGCATGTGCTAGAAACGGAGAACTCAGCAGTGCATAACAATTAATAAACCAATGGAAAAAAAGTAATTTAATCTATGCACACAGCGAAAATGCTACTCACAAAATACAAATGCAAAACAATGATTCAATATCCAGACCTGTCTAGCCTCTCCAGTACTTGTGCAGTGCTATGAACACGGTTTACCCAGTACAACAGTCCCCACATATATGATATTTAATAGAGAGTTATCAGAATGTTCTAGTCCTTGCCTACTGTCTTTGATTCAGGGTAAAAGAACCATGTACCTGCCCAGTACCTACTGGAGGACATATGGTGCCATACGATGCAGGGGTTTCTACCTTTGGTGCTTGCCACAATGACGGTAAGAAAGAGTTACTATTTCAATTGGAAATGCTGCTATTGAGCTTTTTAACTTTTTGTTTTTTCTGCAGTCCCTACTTTGCTGTAGCACACGTAGTTCTTTCATAGGGCAGGCGGTGTGATTGCAAGAAGTACCTCAGGCCAATGGCGGTAGGTTTTCCTAATGGTGCTGCACTTGGAGAAGGTCACGCACAGCACCAATGTTTCCCTCTGCCCAGCCAAGCTAGGCCTAGCCCCTTGATATACCTCCGTAAAAAAAAAAATATATATCTTGTTCAGAGATTTTCATTTTTGATTTGAGTTTTTGTATCATTAAAACGTAATTTAAATTGGGTAGATACTGCTAATCAGGGCCAATTTGTTTCTGGACGATATTTTTAAAAATGGCGAATGTGTTGCAGTGATGTAATATTTCAGGAACCATGAGACCTGTATACTTCATTTTGGTGTCAAAACATAGGTTTTGGGGGTCAAGTAGTGTTATAGAGACGGAAAAACTTTTCAGAGCAACCCTTCTGCCATTTTCCAAAAACAGAGTCAAGCTCTGTTTCAGGAAAGGTGTCAAGCCCTCAGGTGTGCTCATCATAAAGATGATCATCATGGGGTGCACCCTGCTCCTGCTTTTTCAGTGGGGACATAAATCCCTAGAACACTGTGGAAGCATTAATAGAAATTGTAGTAAAACCGTCAAAGGTGTATGTGAGTTCCAAATGTCAGGAGGCACAGAAAGAAAAAACTGATATCAGCCCAAGGAGTGGGGCTTATATATGGAGCTACTTCAACAATTCTGGGTTGTTATGAAGTTAGCATGGGGCGGCACCATTCCACCCATCGGCGCAAATGAGCATTGCTGAACTAATTCTCTGAAATCAGTCTGGCACATGGGGGATATTTTAAGGTGAGGAATCTGCGGTTAGACCTATTCATCCCAGTTACAGACACAAGTGTCTACTGCCCTCCGCACACAAAACAGAGGTGAAATAAGGGTGCAAGCCGTCAGGGTGACACATGCCAATGTCAGAATATATATATATTTTTTTAAGTTCATAATGGATTTAGCCATGTTTTGCAAGTACTAGGATTAAAACTGATTACAACGCTTCTTTTTAGATCTTGGGTGTAAGACACACTTTCGCTGACTGCTGCAAGATCTACAGTTAGCCAACAGTGGGCTTAGAGCATGGCCATTGTTTACCAGTGGCTAACTTCAATGTCACTCATTTGTTTGCTTCTTATTTGTTAGCGTGTGTGAGCCTTCTCTCCTCGTCTTGTATTTGTCTCTTCTCTGGAGCACAGATGGCATTACCCATGTCCTTCCACTGCTCTTTCATGCACTACTTCATTTTTGTTTAAACACTATATAAGAGTGTGTGTTTTCCAGCTGTGTCCCTCTTGTACTGCTTTACCCTCAGTCATGCTCTCTCATGCTGCTCTTTCACTGACCATGTGCTTTGTCCCCTTTGTAAAGTCTGTCTGCGCTTATCTCCCCACATTGCTTTTGCATCTGTGTGCTTCTCCCCATCAGCTCTACATTGCACTATATCTTGCCCGTTTGCTCCCCAATGCTGTCTACGTACTCCCACCCGTTAGTGTTCCTTTACCCTACCTGCACCCTCTGTTGCTTTCTACCCACCTCTGCCCTAGTGCTCCTTCACCCCTTCTCTTCCATTTTCTTCTCCAGCCCATCGTGTTCCTCCAAAACCTACCTCTGTGCTGCTTCCCCTACCTTCGCTGTTTTTTTTATTTTTGTTTATCCATCCAACTGAGGTTTTCAGACAAAAAAGGGAAAAAAATCGCCTGTTTCAGTTTGTAGGCATGGGCATGCTTAGTGTGCCCTTCTATAAAATGATGAAGCTGGCCACATAGTCTCTTTTCGGAAGCCATGCTGACAGCATCTGGATGCTGTACAGCTTGGCTAAAACCATTGTCATAGCCAGTATGCCCAAAAGGTGAGACCTACGGGTTTTGACAATGCTTGTTTTACCAACAGGGGATCCTATGTAGTGACTCCACATTCTCACCACTGGTTCTTCCTCACATTAAAGCAGTTGAATTAGCCCATTTGTGCAAAAGGGCTGTACACTAATGAACAAGAATAAAAGTAAATATGCTTAGCACAAGCTATGCATAAATCAAATCTTTGACACCGACCCCCAACTGCTGCAAACATGCAAAGCTTTCAGGCTGCCCAAAATTAAGCACTTGAGAAGCATGCATGCATCCGCAAGAACAGTCTTGGTCGCAAGATGATTCCGGAGAGCCTAAACACACATGCTTCTGGACAAAAATGACATATCTGAAGTGCACAAAAAAGAAAAGCTTTATTATGGGCACTACAAATAATGGCACTCGCTTTTACAATAGATCCTCAACATGGGCACAACTAATCACCATGCTTCAACAAGGCAAGAACCAGGCTAAATTTAAACTTATAAATGCAGGACCAAGCAATGCCTGTGGAGGCAAGGATCAAATTGATATTGGTCAAGTTGAGACCCAGAAACATATGGGGCCTGTTTAATAAATGTATGTCCTCAAAGGAAAGGTTGCAACGATGTGGTTCTTGGATAGGGTGACTGCTGCAGGTTTGACCTATTCTCTTCTTCCCTTCAGGCAACTGCACCAAAATTATACAACGTATGCTTGAATGAGCACTGCTGGCCTTAGTGTAACCTATTCCTGAACTTCTCATCGTGGATCTGATAACTGGTCATGCCTTATAATATTATAGTCTCCAGGGTGGGTGAACATGGGTCAAGCTTCTTCTTTTTGCCCCCACTTAATGTGTCATGCATTTTTAGTAACATGTGGGAGAAGTAACGGGAGATGGCCCAGAGGGAGAACGAATGATGTAAGTTGCCATGCTTCTGGCTATTTTTATAACAAAGTTAATAAAATGTATTTTAAAAGGATTACATTCAAGATCCTACATAAATCATAATGGAACAAAGATCATGTATCCTAATAGACTTATGCCCAGCACACCATCTGGAGACCTAAGCCCAGCACAGTACCTCATGAAAATACAGGCTAGATCACAACGAAAATACCACAGAGGCAGATCCTTCAGAGATGAAGGCCCAAAGTTAAGGCATGTCCCACAAACACCAGAGAGCAAAATACAACTGGTTATGATTCCTAAACTCAAAATAGAATTGTTTAGGCAAGCACTAAAAGTTGTCCATTATTATGGTGCACAACTGTCTTCTCATTCCAGAGAAGCTGTACTGTGCGCATAATTTCAGAGTTTGACAGGATTAGACTCGAGCAAACTGTATTGGCCACTCATCTAAACATATCCCATGGAACACCAGGTACAAATTAACACACAGCTGATCAGCAAAAATTCAACACTTGTGGTCAGTCAATGATTCAAAGTAACAATGTCTGAGCAATTCAAAGGCAGCTGCAGACATCAAGAAAAGCCCGATGGTGGCCTACTTCTCCCCAGGAGAGGGCTCCACTTCCACAGCACCAGCATGAAAGCTTCCGTCAAACTCACTAATCCTCAGAACACATTCCCTTAAACCGCACAGAAGTTTCACATACAATATAAGTTATCTTGTTATCCTATACTCAACAACAGCTATCTGCATGCCCCATCAGACCATGTTGACATGCAGAGGACCATATCTACTGCATATTTGTTAACACAAACAACATAGCAGGACATACATGAGTTAGGCTTAAGAAGAGATAAGGCAATACAAACAATTACCTAGACCTCTATATTTAGGGGCTGTGTCTGGAAGGTTTCTGTGAGAGTCTACATAAGGCTACTGTAGGATTTCTAAGAAGGGTAAAGTATTACTACTTCCATGCAGAAACTCTTTTAATATGCACTTTTTAACATCCAGCATAACAAGACCATAAAAATGAATGTCAGTCCAAGCACCAGAGGCAAAAACTCACAATACTTCTGTGCAGACCTTCAATTTGAATCCGACATTTTCTCTATATGAAACTAAAGACACATTCACATTTGGCCACTTAGACCAGTAGGCTCCAAGTCTGTTTAGTAATTGACAGACCTGCTTAATTGTTTTTCATAAGAATGTCACATCGGACACCACCAACAATTACCGCCAAGTACAAATGGACAGTTGGTCCCTGCACAGCTCTGCAATTACCTGCTGAAGAAAATTTTCAATTGTGTGCTATAGTCCAACAATTCATGAACACTACTGTGGAGAAGGGGAGTGAGAAGGCAAAATGGACCAAACGCTGAGACACAGATGTGGACCTACCATCGCCTGAAAGGACATTTATATAAACCCCTCAAATCAGAATGGGTACATCAGTCCAGCAACCTACAAACCCACTTAAAGCGGGAAGAGGATTGAAAGGGACCACCATGAATAATTGTGACTGTACTTATATAACGCTTACTGCCCCTGACGAGGAGTTGAAGTGCTTTATACCAGGCAGCAGCTGCTCCAGAGCCCCAGGTTAGTCCTTAGTCCAGTGTTATTTGTTCTTGTTTGTTATTGGGATACGTCTTGTGTGCTCAAGAAAACCACGCCATGCAGTTATTCTGGTTTCGTGAAGGAGCACTGAATTAATAGGGGTTAATTGTGAATATTAATTGGTATGTGAGCTCACACTCATGGTTGGTGGGGTTAACAGACGAGCTGGATGAAATTAAGTTTTGTTAGGTTTCCGAGATATGACTGAGAGGAAGGAAGAAAGGTTGCAATCTTGTAAGCGAGATGAGGGCCATTTGATGAAATACCATGTTAGACACTAAGGCAAACGTGCACATGACCTAGACAGTCCTGCTTAGAGAGAAGGCAATCTGAAAATAGAGGGGAAGGAATGGGTCATTTCAAGGGTAAGAAAGAAATAAGGTGATAATCATTAGTTTAAAACAAAAGGCCAAGTTTTTCCACTATAGATTTTAGAGAGGTGAAGAATAGTTTTGAGACAGTATGCACTTTAAGGATGCAACAATGGAGAAGGAGACAACACTGTTTGCATGTGAAGACTGTGTAGGTTAGGCATTTTTGATAGGCACAAGAACGATCTGCCCGCTGCTAGGCTACTGCTAGACCACCACTCCAGTCAGGTCAGTTGATCACGTCAAGGGTTGAAAGTGAAAAATAGCAGCAGGATGCACATGTCGAGAAATATCAAGGGCTTTGGGCTTCACTCAGAGGAACCAGTAACCTCAAGAGCATAGCAATGTGATAAAATACATGGGAAAATAAAGTATTAACTGAAAAGGGGATCCTGCAAATCCTGGTGTCCATCCTCACGTTTGGCTCACAGTATTAATTAGTTGTGGGATCTACTAGGATGCCTCAGATTGGCATGGGGGGTGAGCTTCCTAGATAGACAGTGGAGGTCTGTTTCCTGCATTCCACTGGCTGGAGGGTGCAAGATGCAAACAATGGTGAGAGTGGGAGAATTATGACTTGGGTCCCTTTATGAATGTAATAAAGAGTTTGTTAGCAAAGGCCTCCTGCTTAGACTTCCTGAAGCACAGCCTTTTAGTTTATGGTAGAGACTGGGGTAGAACTGCAGAAATATCACACCTTTTTACCCCTTTGTTATAGGTGCTGTAGGCTGGAGACTACCTGTTGTGAGGGGCACAATACACAAAGGCTCTGTCTGGCGAGCAGCCTGTCTATAATACAACTGATTCCGGACAGTGCCAGTAACAAGGTAACACTTTGTGCAAGATCGCAGAATCAGGACAGATGGCTATGGCCAAAGCGGAAGCACTTAACTGAAAACACTGAGTACAAATACCTGAAAGTTCCCATTTTTTCCCTAAATTAGAAAATGTTTCTCTGGTGAAAAAAGATGGCTATATTAGAGTTGGCATCTTTCGCTTTTTTATTCCAGCTAACTCTCTAGCCAACCTCCCCCTCAAGATCACTTTTGGCCACCAGCATCCTTTTCCTCTCAGGGCTTTGCAGGTCCAGCATGCACAAGTTCCCCCTGCCATTTCACAACTGCAGTTCAGTGGATGCAAAAAAAAAAAAAAAAAAAAAAGCAAGTATTTGCAATGCAATAGGTCTTGCTTACTTCAAACAAGTTGTCATCTTTTGACAACAGCACCCACAAGCAAAAAAAAAAAAAAAAAAAAAAAAAAAGTGGAAACTGAGAAAAGACGACTTAACAAAATAAAAGTTAGCTTTAAAAATAACATTTTGCTATTTTGTTTGTCCTACTGGCCAAGATTTTGCCACTCACAAGCCTTCTGTTTGCGGGGGACTGCAAGTTAGAACAAAATAGAACCTCGATCACGTCGGGAGCAGCAGACGGGCACTAATTAAGTTGAAATTAATTAGTGCTTGATTCCTGCTCCACACAGAGGAAAGGGAATGATGCCAGACACGCCTTGACCAATTACGAGGCTGTAAAGAAGAGTGCCTCCCAAACTAACAAATGGTGAGCGACAGGCGGGCTCCAAGCCCTTTACTGAGCACAACAGCATCTCACATATGAGACGTCAGCGCATTCACTCGCAGGCTCAACCCTAAAAAATAGCTGCTGGCTATGGGGTAACAAGTGTACAACAACGCTCAAACTGGACATAAATAATTGTAGGCGCTGAAAGAGATTACCTGCTTTTATTATGAAAGTAAATTACACTTGTAATACTTTGTTGAGATTAACTGCTTTAAACTGTGCCTGTTATTTCAAATGTGTGCATCTATGTATCGAAACGGGAGTATGGTATTGTGGAATATTGCACATTCCAGCCACTTTCTATATGCTTTTTTGCGGGGCAGAGTGTCATATTTTCTTCTCCAATACCACGTTTAGAATGGTCACATCTCTTCAGGAATGGATGGGTGCTCTTGAAAATGAAAATTGCATTATAGTTGCAATGAGAGGCTGTTGCCCCGCATTGAGTGTCTTGCCATACCACCCACCACACGTCACACGTCACTGGCAGAAGTAGAGCCGCAACCAAGCCTCCCCATCAATCCACTGGTGTAAGGAATGCTAAACGTGGGGGTGAAGGAGAAAAAAAAAAAAGGTACAAAGTAGAACAGCCTGTACAGGAGTTGCAGGTTGAAGACTGCTTCTGACCCTGACCTACAGGGAAGTGTTAAACTCTGTACTGGTACCAGCCTCATGACATACCAGAACACTGACAGTGTAGTTATATTCAGTGTTAGCCCAATGCAGCCAAAGAGACCTTGACAATGATCATCTAATTCCCCTTAAATATACTGGCACCTGTGCCAGAGCCACTTAACACCCCACCAGTATTTTCCCACTTGTCGGTCAGTGCCCACATTAAGCTTGCAAGCGGCTGCCCATTCAACAACACCTCATTATTAATTTGGCATCCGCCTGTGCCACCCTTTGTTCCACCAGCATCTTGTGACTGTCAATGTCTGCCCAATAGCTGACATCAGGTACCTCCTCAAGATCCACCTTGTCCGTAATTGCACAGCCTCCACTATTTTGACAGTAGCGCTCAATGTCCCTGCTATTTCTTGAACTTGTGTATCAGAGCCTAACGTATGCCGCAGCGATATTCTGGCACTAGTCTGTGACTGCCAATTTATTAACCCTTTATCAGTTCCCACCCAATGCCCTTCACTGTCTTGACATTTGGATGATGGGTAATGGTGCAGTTACACCTGCACGACCTGCCAGCATTATGTGTCCCCGACACTCACTGCAGGGCTGGCAGGAAGCACAAGTTGAATCAAGAGCACACACTCTGAGGGATTGTACAAGCACTCCAGCTCTCATACAGTACACAAACTTCAACGGACCTTCCTCATCCCGGTCAACTGTGGGCCTCTCTGCTCCACGACCACCCAGGGCTGTCACAATAAGAGGGGTAAAGGGCTATGTGGATGACTTACCAGGAAGGATCCTAATCGCAGATGAGTGAGCTTTGGATTACAGGGGAATTGGATGGCTAAGGTGAGAGGTAGGTATTGGGAAAGAGGGAACAAGCAGTGGAGAAGATTAGGGTAGCTGTACCTGGTAGGACTCTTTGGGTGTGTTGGGAGAATGTGAAATGAGATGTGGGTCAGAAGAGTTTAGATTTAGGGACGAGGGTTGTGGAGGAGATAGATATACATATCTATGAGTTGGTCCAAGAGTCCTCTTTTGGAGATGTGAGTGAAAATGGATGTTGTGAGGGCCAGGAGTGACCGTACCGGGCCTACGGTGATCTGGAGTGGTCCAGTGCTGCTCCCTCATTGAAAGTGCAACGGATCAGCACGTAATTAAGCAGCCTTGGCCGGGCCCACCCAAGAGGGGTAAATTAAAAACACAATCAAAAGGTGTGTCAGGAATTGCAACAGTAGTTCCAGGAAAGCTTAAGGAGCACACGTCGCAACTCAATCTCCATGGCTCAAAAGAGAAATTCAGTGATATGGCAGCAAAGTGAGCCCTGTCAAGGACGGTGGATCTGAAGGCAAGGCAACATATGCAGAGTTTGGAGTGCTGCTTGGTCCCCACTGGCAGATGCAACTCAAGTGCTCCACACGAGGTACTGGTGGCACATAAGTGGTCAGGCTGGGGTGCAATATGGGACTGAAATGGGTACCTCATCTGCTCTAGACTGAAATGCCAGCCTCCAACTGTGCAGCTTCCTGCGAGGGACCACACTCAGACACCGTAAGATTTCTGACTGGAGATCAATGCAGAAGGCTCTCTGCACGGGCCGTGGACAGCGATATATCTGAAGGGAGGGTAGTGTGTACACTTAGTAAGCGGGCACGTTGCTTGGGCTCGGTGGTGGTAAAGCAACATGGCAGGCTAGGGCATGAAGAAACAGAAGGGAATAAAACAGACGAAAGAGTAATATAGAGAATGTAGGGGGCAAGCATAGGGTTGAGAGAGCAACATGGACGGGGAGAAAAGTACACAAGGGAAACAACTAGAAAATACATGCACTGTTATAGAGCAGTTTCCTAAAAGCAAACAGAGGAGGCATAGAAAGGAAGCACAAAAAAAACAGAGAGGAAGTATAGAAGTCACCTAATTGAAGAGGGGACAAAGAGGTATGCTCCAAATGGAAAGGCAGAAGCAAGGCAACCTATTAAATAGAAAGCAAGCAAATAAGCAATGGGCAGGTCTGCAAGTCCCTGTATGTTTCTGGTAAGACCACAACAGGTCTTCCGCAACCGGAATGATTGCCTCATCTGTTGAGCCTGACCTAAAAAGCCACACTCCTGTCTTCAAAGTAGCTTTACTTCAGTGCTGTAGATCCTTTCCATTCACACCAGCAGAAAGCATACTTAACAGAAACCACTAAAATCTTCGCAGTGCTGTGCAAAGGGTAGTAGAGATTTTATTTTTACTACAAAAATACAGCAGAAAGCAAACGCTGCCCCTTGTCAACATAACTTTAGTGCTGTAATTTCACCAAAATCACAGGGTTTGTCCGCAAGTCCATGGGGCTATGAGGCAAGCGAACAGGAAAAAAAGATGTGACCAGACATCACGACTTTTCCTAACAATGCAACAAAGTTTATATACACCGTTTACACCTTTTTGAATGATAGGGATGGAAAGCCAGTAGAAAGTGAAGGCTGAAGCAGCAGGACATGATCTGGTGTGGAGCACGTCATTGAGAAAAAGAACACTACTGGTATACTGAATGCACCACCTTTTCTGCTACAAATGCCAATTTAATCAATATGTTATTCAGCAAA
Organism: Pleurodeles waltl; assembly: GCF_031143425.1. Lineage (NCBI taxonomy): Eukaryota > Metazoa > Chordata > Amphibia > Caudata > Salamandridae > Pleurodeles > Pleurodeles waltl. Next base: position 397,495,247 of record NC_090442.1, on the reverse strand, counting down.
ATACCCACTATGATGTTGCAATAACCTGGAAGCCTGCTTTGACAAACACAGAGGTGGGCAAGTCTGCAAATTAATATCCTAGCTAGAGCCAAAACAGAGTTCTGGTTGAGCCCTGAGTGCAAAAGGCACAACAGTTACATTATGCATTAACCCCTTCGCTGCCAGGTCTTTTCCCCCTCAGGTGCCAGGCCTTTTTTTGGCTATTTGGGGCAGTTCGCACTTAGGCCCTCATAACCTTTTGTCCACATAAGCTACCCACGCCAAATTTGCGTCCTTTTTTCCTAACATCCTAGGGATTCTAGAGTTACCCAGACTTTGAGGGTTCCCCTGGAGGAGTCAAAGAAATTAGCCAAAATACAGCGAGAATGGTGTTTGTTTTTTAAAAATGGGAACAAAAGGGCTGCAGAAGAAGGCTTGTGTTTTTTTTCCCTGAAAATGGCATCAACAAAGTGTTTGTGGTGCTAAAATCACCATCTTCCCAGCTTCCAGGAACAGGCAGACCTGAATCAGAAAACCACATTTTTCAACACAATTTTGGCATTTTAGTGGGGCATACCCCATTTTTACTATTTTTTGTGCTTTCAGCCTCCTTCCAGTTAGTTAGTGCCAAAAATGGGTGTGAAACCAATGCTGGATCCTGGAAAGCTAAACATTTCTTGAAAGTAAACAAAATTCTGAATTCACCAAGGGGTCATTTGTGTAGATCCTACAAGGTTTTCCTACAGAACATAAGAGCTAAACAAAAAAAAATTTGAAGTTGTGGTGAAAGAAAACAGTCATTTCTCTCCACGTTTTATTCTGTAATTGTTTACTGCGATGTCAGATTTTTTAAAGCAATAAACCGTTACGTCTGTGGGACTCTTCTGGTTGTGGGGGATAAATAGGGCGTGTGGGTTCATCAAGAACCTTAGGTACCCAGAGCCAATACATTAGCTGCACTTTGCAATGGGTTTTTATTCTACCCAGCAATTCATTTGCTTTAATATAAAGAGTGAAAAATAGGTATCAAGGAAACCTTTGTATTTCCAAAATGGACACATGATAAGGTGTTGAGAAGCAGTGGTTATTTCCACATCTCTGAATTACAGGGTGCCCATACTAGCATGTGAATTACAGTGCATTTCTCAAATAAAAGTCTTTTTTACACACGGTCTTACATTTAGAAGGCAAAAATTTAGAGAAAGAAATGGGGCAATAACACTTCTTCTATCCTGTGTTACCCCAGGTCTCCCGATAAAAATGGTACGTCACTTTCATGGGTAGACCTAATGCCCGCAACAGGAAATGCAGCATGGACACATCACATTTTTACATTGAAATCTGACATGTTTTTTGCAAAGTGCCTAGCTGTGGATTTTGGCCTCTAGCTCAGCCGGCACCTAAGGAAACCTACCAAACCTGTGCATTTTGGAAAACTAGACACCTAGGGGTATCCCGGATGGGGCGACTTGTGGGTCTCTCACCAGGTTCTGTTACCGAAAAACCTTTGCAAACCTCAAAATTTGGCCCAAAAAATAATAATTTTTCCTCACATTTCGGTAACAGAAAGTTCTGGAATCTGAGAGGAGCCACAAATTTCCTTCCACCCAGCGTCCACCCCCACCTCCCCTCCCCCCCCCCCAAGTCTCCCGATAAAAATGGTACCTTACTTGTGTGGGTAGGCCTAATGCCCGCTGCAGGAAATGCCTCAAAACACAACGTGGACACATCAAAATTATCTAATACAAAACTACCTGTTTTTGCGGGGAGGAGGGGTGCACCTGCGTTTTTGGTCCTGGGCTCAGCAGCCATCCAGGGAAACCTACCAAACCCAAACATTTCTGAAAACTAGACACCCGAAGGAGTCCAGGGAGGTGTGACTTGCATGGATCCCCCAGTGTTTTCTTACCCAGAATTCTCAGAAAACCTCACATTTAGCTAAAAATTTAATTTTTCCCCACATTTCTGGGTGGGGTCACTGCAACAGGACAAATTTCCTACCACCCAACGTTCCCCTCTGTCTCCCGGTAAAAATGATACCTCACTTGTTTAGGTGGGCCAAGTGCCTGTGACAGGGAAGAGCCAAAAACATGTTGAAATTGAGAGGGAACCAAAACGGGTCCAAAAAGGCAGTTTGAAAAAAAAAAAAAACATTTTCTGGCTGACAAGTGGGGAAGAATTTTTATCGGTATACATGAGACAATGCTGGGTGGTAGAAATTTTGTGGATTTCTGCAGATTCCGGAAGGTTCCATAACAAAAATGTGAGAAAATGTTGTGATTCCCAGCAAGGAAGTTTGCAGGGCATTGTGGGTAAGAAATGGTGCGGGGTGCATGTGAAGCACAACACCCTTGACTCACCCAGATATTTAGTTTTCAGATGTGTCTAAGTCTTGTGGATTTTTCTACATGGCAGAGTCTCAAAGTCCAAAAAGTGCAGCCCTCACCATTCTAAGTGGGACGATTTTGAGATTTAGACAAGCTCTCATGGCCCAAATGTAAAACCAAAACACAAAATAATCGAATGTCCTGTTGCTTGCCATGGGATAAGATGTTTTAGTGTGTGGGGAAAGAGCTGACAGACTGTTACCCCCTTCAGTTGGATTGGGGGCATAACCATGCCCATACCGGTTGGGAGCCGCCACCCCACAATTTTTTTATTTTTTTTTATTCCCTGATTTTTGGTTGGTCTAGAGACGCTTTAACAGTCTCACCAGCCCCAGGAAATAAACAGAAAAAACGTTATTTGCGGCAACATAAAAGGCCATTAAATCACCTGTATTATGAGCCAGCAACCATAACACTGGTAATAAAAAATTAAAAAAAAGTTTACCTTCTGTTACTTTTATAGGTGCAATTTGTCGCCATTCGCATGGCTTTCCCTGTTAAGGGGTAGGTCAGCATGCTATCTTTCAAAGAGAAACTATTCAACAGAGCACACTAAAGTTGTGAGTGGATGCGTGTCTGCATCGACTTATCTGGAGAGTGGGATACAATTCACATAAGAGCATTTGCAGGTAAATTGCCAATACTGAGATGTTATACACTGCCTCAATTAATAATAAGACATACACGTCTATCACTTCAAAATTACAGCCGCCGGAGCCTTAAATTATACACACTGCAATGCGAACACATCCTTGCAATCATAACTCCCACATCCCATACAAACTTTTAGACAACCCCCCTTTAAAAAAAAAAAAAAGGCAAACACACAACCACAAACACAGGTATAGAACATCTGCTTGGCATGGAACTCGAAAGGACTGCACAGCAGCTAGCCTGACTGACAATGCAAGAGTAGCAAGCCAGACGGAAAAACTAAAACAACCATGTTAACAGGGGACAAGAGTAAAACTCCACCAAGGAAGAAATGGAGACAAGCATATATGCGACCGCTGGGCAGAACATCCGAGTCTATTACATTTTAGTGAATACAGAGCCTGGAGTAGGTTAAAGACAGATGATATTCTAATTCTTTTAATGCAATTATGAGAACCAAGGTAATAAAGTCCCACTGTGTAGCGTGCAAATACACAGCAGCTGCCTCTCCTGAAGGCAGACTATTATCAGTGAGTGTCATTAGGCTCTTAATGACAAGCAGCGGTTCACCTTTAGGCGCCACCCCTCAATACAGGGAAGCTGCGCCCACTTTTACAAAGTGCGCAAACCACCCTTCCAGACAGCAGTCTGCACCTGCCTCTAAGACTAACACATGACTTCATTCAAGCGGTACTAGATGAACTTTAATCACTTGGAAACGTTGGCGCACCTTAATGTTCCAGATTCCCTCCTTTTTCCAGCTGTAAATGGCATCGCCACCTTAGCCTCTCATCCCTTAAAGGTACATGCATTCTGCTTACTGCCCTCTCTTAAAGTCTCGTTAGAGACTGCATTGGCAGTCTCTCAACCAGATGTTACCCTCCCCCCCCCCCAAGATAAAAAAAATGATCATAATACAAAATATATACATACCTACATACACCCAAGGACTTTAGGTCAGCCCGTGTCATTCACTCCTTTGTTTTTGTATGTTTGCTAATTGTGTTTTATACATATTGCATATTTTTGCGAGTATATATCACTTCATATTTGCAGGCCAGAATTATTAGTTTTGCCAAGGATTGTTCCGTTTGTAGTCACTAGTCTGCCACATTTGTTGCAAAGTCTAGTCTCCAGCTTTATTCCTGTCTTTATTTATGCATATGAAGTCTAATTTGGTTTTAAAAAATGTAAGGTTGCATTAAATACAGCACTTGTTTATTCCGATTTTAAAACTTACGTGTTTTCCAACGTGGCAAGCATATATTGCGTCCCATAGCCATCGAGTATGTGCTCGAGGTTCACTTTACATTTTCCAACAGCACTCATATTACTAGACCACTTCCACCAACAATGAGGGAAGTCCATCCACAAGAAAGAACAAATTCGCTTTAACTTGGGCAGACATTTATCATGACATAAAAAGGCTGGCAAGTACAGAAATATGAATTCAGGTATTTAGTACTACTGATTTAGCAATTTTGCAATTTTGCATACACATGCTGGGCTTGGACAAGACAAACTCTCAACAGGACATGTTGAGCCAAATACTGAATGCACGTCCCGCACAGCAATGTTATATAGCTGGGTATCACTGCGCTCGAAACAGCATTTATCCACGTAAGTATATGTTTACGTTTTTGTTTTTTAAAATTTAGCCCATACCTGTCACCTTGTGGACACCTCACAAAATTAGGTGGTGATGAAAACAGTTGTTAAGAAAAAAAAAGCTGCCCTATAGGAAGAACAGAAACAGAAGGACACAGTTCAAAGTGATTTCCGAGCGGCAGAGTGACAGATTCATTCCACGTAGGAGCGTCAGATGAAAATGAGAAAACAATGAAATTTTGGGACTGGTTCCTGCAACGGAAGTCTTATCAAAACAATAATCCTCGTATGGCACCTGTGAAAAGTAAACTTTTATGGGCTTTCCTGAACTGAAGAAAGTTTAATTGAGCTCTTGAAGCTAAATCAGGGATGGACTATTAGGCGGCACGTTTCGAAACATGGAAACGTTTTATTTTTATTTAATGATTAAAAAACACCAGACACCCTTTCCTTCATCCATGAGGGTATTTCTCTACACGGAGGTTTAAAAGTGGACATCCGTGCCCCTATCTAATTTTAGAAAGACATAGGAATCCTAAACGTACATCTGGAACTTGTGATAGATGTTTATGACTGGGCAGGAGGCATTTAAACGTTGAATATGAGGAGTGACAGCTATAAACCATAAACACCAAATGTGCAGATCTTAAAATGGGAAAAATGGTGAATGTATACCATCCTACCACCTTCCTTGTGAGAACTCAGTGCCCTGATATTTTAAACAAAATAAGGGTAGGAGAACAGAACCAAACAGTGCCTGCAACTTCACAAACCAGTAAAATGGATGCCAAGGTAATTGTTGTAAAACAAAAACAGAACGTTCATTATCTCTAGCAGAAACAGCAAAACTGACCACAGAAATGCTGCCTACTCCAGTAATTCCACTATGGTGAAGCTCCAGACAAAATCTCTTATATCACCTTCTTAAAAGTACACTTCTCATGCTGCATTAGCAACACTATTTGAATATATCACAGACAACTATTGTTGTTTGATTAACAAAGCCAGAATCATTTATGGTTTATAAAACATCTCTCCCATTAATGATCTAATTCATGGTTTTAGTTACGAAAATTACGTTTCTGGGGCTTTTTTCCTACACAGCATCTGCAGTGGCTAGGCATATGTTGAGAGTGAAATGTTCATCAAGCTGCTTTTCAGTAACACTTGCGTCAAGAGATTATAGAGAGCACTAGAATTAATTGAGAAGCAAAATTACTGGTACAGTGAAACAGAGAACAAGGACAAAATGTGAAGAAATAATCTATTTCACACAAAAAAATGAAAGTTTAACTGAGTCTATAAGAACTTAAGTTTGAAAATAATTTAAATTGTAATAGTAAAGCATGTCCCCGTTATAAACTGCTTAAGACATCACTCATAACAGTTACGAACACAAATGTATAATGCAGATTTTGTGCATGATTTCCTCGTATGGTCACATTGTCTTACACATCAAGAAACGAGCTGAGGACCAGCGATCACCTTGTGAGGATATAATGACCTTGGGCTCAAGTCTTCCCCTCTCCGCAGCACGGATGGGCAGGGTCAGGCTTTCAGCTGTACAGCTCTAGCAGAGAGCACATGCGTTCATGAAGCAGGCAGGGAAGTTTAGAATGTGTACTTTATGGACCACTGTGATACACCTTTTAATTACATCTATCCACTAAAAGGGCAAAACTTAACACCAATCAGTTCTAGCCAGTTTCCTCTCTGACACTTCACCTGCATATTGTATGCTCTTGGCCAATTGTGAGTTGTAGGGCTCATCTAAATATAGCACAGATGTGACGTTCAACCTCTGTAGTTAAGACTGACACCTCAATTCGACAGTAACTCACATGTGGACTCCCTGAACAAATCTGCCACTTTCTCCTAAAACCATATGCAACAAACATGGAGTAAACAACGTGAAAATGCAAGTCTTTGGCATGGCAACCTCGGAGCAGATTGGTCAAACAATTCAAAGTTTATCAGGTGGTGCCAAAACTTATCACCTTTCAAACAAAAATGGGTTTTTCTCATAGGAAATTGTCTCTGCAAATACTTCTGAAAACACTGCACGAAAGTCTACGAAGCTTCTTTCCTTGGTTTAGTGATATTTTGTTGACCTGTCTTATAGACAATCAAAAATCTGATTGCCCAGTGTGCGCGCGACAGCGCTGCATAAACCTATAAATGTATGTACTAACAGTAAATGCACCTTCACAAACCCCACCCTACCAGTGTTAGTGAACAGAGTGGGTTTTTTTTATTCTCAAGATGTAAAGCATCACAGCGGGAGAATGACAGCAAGATGCAGAAGTGAGTGGGTCAACTCACTTAATCCAAACCTTTCTGGTTTGCCTCTCAGTCTGGGGAAGGATCTAAAAAAAAAAAATGGCCTTCATACTCCAACCCCGACTCTAACCAGGGGCTAGGAGCGTAAAAAGATGTCCCACACACTCCTGCCTTAACCAAAAGCGTAAGGCCAACATGTGATGTGCACTTGCCCAAGGACGGAAGGTGCTTGAGTGTCTTTTTCCTTTGCTTGTCCAAGGGAAAACAGGAGTTGAAATACAAATAAAAATGTAGAAAAAAAAGGCCCAGACAATTGGCAGCCACCTTAGTACAGTTATCGCATTCACAAAGACATCATGTCAACAGGATAAATGCCAATTCCTCAACCTCTACCTTCCATATCTCTTATAGCCTCTGCTATCACTACTTTTACAACTCTGTTAGTCTCCTTTTCATCTATAGGTTTTCAGGGAACATTCTGCATATATACACATACATAGATAAATATCATATGAGAAAATACAACCGTAAATTCTGTAAATGGTCAAAATATTGCTATAAGGGGCCTGTGTAGGCACAAGCAGTACGAACTGGAGTGGACTGCAAATGTCACCAGAACTGTGAGATTGTAACATAGGCCCATTTTCCACAAGTTACTCATTATGTATTTTTTATTTAACATGTTTATTTTGGAGCAGCTGGCTCCCGTAGGGTATTTTCTTTCAAGCAGGGAAACGTTTGTTGACAACAATAAGTGAACTATTGTATTATACTGTTCGAATGACTGCAATGAAAACAAAATTATATTGTCAAGAATAAACATCTTAATGGCGGGGGGAAACAACATTCACTTTTTTAAAAGACACAATCTCTCTGCGGAAGGGAAATACTGTTGAGCCGAGTCTTTCTTTGCAAGGTGCAGCTATTAATAAGCACTGGAATTAGAATATTAAGGTTTTGTTTACCTTTCCAGCAGACAGTGGTAAAAAGTTCCAAGTGTTTTGAATCCTTCATGATGAAACTTGCATTTCACAGGTATCCATAAAATATCTGTACATATTTCACGGAGACTTGTGAAATACTTTAGTTTCACGGTTGCCTCTAAAATACTGGTGTTTATGCCATTGTATTTTGTGCAATAAACGCACTCAAACATTCTATTATGTATTCTCTTTTTATAGTATGCAGTCTAACACGTTTAGCGATATTTTCATTTCACTTTCACCAACGTATTGTGGCCCACTGCCAAATACTTAAAATAAAAGATGAGCTACCCGTGGGACATGCTTCACGCAGGCGGTGCCCTGCACAGGTTCATGGGCAGTGGCAGTCCCTGCTATGGGAAATTGGTTCACCAACCTGGCATCTCATCAGGCCAGAAGAAACCCGCTGCGCATTAAAAGAAATACCACACTTTAATGACAAACTCTGTTATCAGCAGGAAGAGCAGGGCAAGTGGTTAACAACAAAAGGGAACTGTGCAACCCAGAGCGTGGTGTACACAAGCATTTCCTTTTCCGTCTTTTGAAACACGAAAGCAGATCTGCAAAAGACTGAAATAAAATCTGGACATCTTACCTTCTGTCCCACGATAGCCAAGGAACAGAACAAGCATTGACAAAATCAATAGTTGAGCTTTTTATAGTATAAGCAGAAAGGTTATAAACACTGACTTAAAGGGTTCACGCGGTGTGATTTGAGATCTATGCATGGTATAATGTAACAGACACGGCAACCAGGTTAATAAAGTGTACAATAAAATGCAGTGTGAACATAGCACCCACATTAACTAAATATTGTGGACATTGTGTAGAAATGCTCTGTATTTTATTTAGGGAGAAATGATTTACACGAAGACTAGGTATTTTCTGCATGAGGCAAAAGCTTTCCATTATGTACCTGAAATTGTGAATTTATGACCATGTAATGTGCGCACACATGCTGTACATCCTGTACCTATGTGAAGAAATGCACCGGCGAGCACGCCTTTTATTAGAAGTTGACCATCATAAGCATTCAATCCAACGCTGTACATCCTGATGGTGTACTCGGTGTTGTGCAATGCACGCATCCGTGCAGTATACAGGGCATTCTGCAGCATGGTTGTTAACTAGACACGACACGTGTCATGGCTAAAGATTACACAGAGTACACTCTATTAAGTAACATGGACTAGATATCCTTGCATCGGCGAGGCTTATTTCTACACCAATCACTTTTGTTTTGGTGCCAACTGGTATCTGGGAATGAAGGGTTGCATACATTGGTTATTGTGGGGTGTTTCATGATTGTACCTTTTAGGCACAAAGGGTTGTTTAACAGTGCTTCCACAGAAATTTGTCTGCATCAGCCACTCACTAAAGACGCTCACAAGCACGTGCGCAGCAAGACTGAGCTGTCAAGAAACCACGTGCTTAACAGTTTAGCTTCATACAGCATGCTGACTGTAGCAGAGGCATTTCCCAAACTAGCTCACCTCGATTTGTACGTGTAGAAGTACACACGCAAAGAACTCTTAAGAAAACCGATGCATCTGATATCGTTTATGTTCCTTCCTCCCTTCTTCCAAACCTAGGGTTATTCTGAACCTGCTGTAAAGTGTGCGTTTCTACATCACCATCTGCTTCTTCATTCGGCACATCCTGCTCGCTGTCTGGGATTTTTCTTAAAATGACATACACTGTGATGCTGCATGCTGTGAGGGCAAGTGAGTGAGTGTGGGCGCGGGGTGAACGGTGTGGCTAAAAAACAAAATATTCTTAAAGTGTTTTTGGTCTTTGACTGTCATGTAGCTACATATAAAATAGAGAGCACCTTAAATGAAAAACAATCAGTGGGAAATGCACTACAGTACATTATGAAACCTCTCTCAGCTAATGCACTGCAGTGCTCTATGTGTAACCAGAACGCCACAGAATTAAATTTTGGTTAGCGCACTGGAAAGTAGTGACTTGGCATTTTTAGTGCTACCAGATCACAGCCTGTAACAGGAAACACTGTGAATAAGTAAGTCATTATTTTAAGTATGCATTTCACACAGTATCACTATAAGATAGACTGTTACAAAATGCGCAAAAAGATTTAAGATAAAAAGGTGCTTCCAAAATATGTATTTTAGTAATACCCAGACTGTACGTAATACATTTTTTTACAGTACTGTTCCTTCAACACCTCCATGGGTAACAGCACTCTCTTCACTCCTCAGTTGTTAACTCTTTACACTACCACTCAAAAAGGCTTGGGGCCTAATTACGAGATTGCGTTCAAAAGACTGCCAGCTTTGCGGTGGCGGTCGGATCGCCGTGGCTGTCTGACCGCCACCCGACTGCCGTTTCTACCAGGATCCTAGATCCTGACTAGTCAATGGCGGTCTTGGTTGCAATCAGCCAGGGCAGCACTGACCTCAGCGCCACCCTGCCGATTACATCCTTGTTCTCCACTATCCTTTCCATAGCTTTTTCACCACTATGAAAAGGCTGGTTGAGAATAAGTGCAGGGAGCCACAACAAGATTGATGATCCTTTGCTTTCAAAATAAAATGTTCACAAAAAAATGCAACTACGGAAAGATGTTTTGCTAAATTACTGTGAAAATGTAGGTACCATTCCTTTGAAGAATAATTTAGTAAAATGTGTTAACGCATGCCAGTATATTCATAATGGAGAAAAAAAAGTTAATGTAACCAGTTTCAACATGATAATGTTAAACATGAAAATAAGCATGCATTGGCAAAGCCAATAGGTCTGACATTGGGGGGGAGGGAGGGGTGTCAGCCTTTTGGTTTTGTCAATGTGGGTCTTGTTTTGACATGACTTTTGTAGCACTTTATTGTTAGGGGGTCTGATGGGCTTTCGCCATTGTAACAAACATTGGTAAAAAGGCAAAAATATTTGTTATTTAAAAAAGCACACATTTCCACGGTAATTCCTGGCACGGAACAAAAGCTAATTTGTGTGCAAATAGGTTATTTGTGAAAGAGTAGATTGTTATAATTCACAGTGAAGTTAGGCAACAGATGGATAAAGAAAGACACAGAACTTTAATAAAAACAAAAGGTCTTGGTTAACGCCGGACCTAATAAGGGGCCCAATTCTTAGTCACGAAAGAGGACCCATGGTATGTCTCTTTGCATTAGTGCATATTTACCTATTTCATGAATTCACAAGAACTTACAGAAGTATACCAATAAATTGTACTCCTGGGATATTTGTGAACTTTATTTTAGCACAAGCAAATATGCATGTGTAGATTTGCTTGTGCGAAAATCTGTTGTGGTGTACAATTTCACTTATTCCTCCAACCACTTTTACCCCCATCCTTGGAAGTAAATTTCCAACCTTTCTCAGTATGGAATAAGATCAGAAAAGAGCTGGCAGAAACCCTCAAAACATGCAAGTTAGTAGGTTTGTACAGCCTTAAAAGGGCATTCAAACCCTGGAACAATGGCTTACCTCTACCTCCAGCCCCAGTATGTAGATCTGTAGAAAGGTGGCAAAATAAGTAACTTACAAGTACTCAAGCCCTACTATAGTATTAGGACTGGCATAATCAGAGAGGCTGTTATCAGAGCTCTTAAATAATGAGATTGATGCCAAAATTTGTCGCAGAACTATTTCGCACCAAAAGGACAAGTTGATTTTGTTTTACAGGACAAGTAGATATAAAGCAAACTGTCCCATGCACAAGTAAATATTTTGTTAAATTCCACACCCCAATAGTGTCACTGACATTGTTATTAAGGAAAAAAAGAAGACGAAGTAAAACCAGTGGGGGGGGAAGAGTTTGGAAGAATATTTTAGTGTGGGGCAATGTAAGACCATGACCCAACATTTAATATAGAGTGGATACTTTACGAAGGAGGAAGTCGTAATGTGTTAGAATTTTACTCTGCCACTACAAGTTAGAGGTTGTATCCCGGCTTTCAGCTATAAAGAAATGAAAAACACCATAAATGTGGAGAGTTAATACTCATCACAATAAAGTGAGAATGCGATTCATCTGCAGTTCATGAATGCAAAGTAGGAACGAGGAAGCACATTCTATTCACACAAGTTTAGCTAAAATGAATAAAGCAGTACAATTAATTCTAAAGCTAATATAATAAAGTATTCAGAATACTGGTTGTTTTTTGTGAAGAGAGAGATTAGATGTTTTAAAACTCGAAATGAGCAGTCTGGCAACATGAACAGTCTGTCAGCATGATCATCTCTGAAGGTCTGTTTGACTGTGACAAATCATTTTTGGTCTCATCCATTGACGTCTTCAACCCCCTACCCAACTATCTCCACCTACTATTACGGACTTTGTCAATATACAATTGCCTTGATAAAGTTCATATAGGCTGGAGGCCACAGTTAGGCACATGTTATGTGCATTTATAACCATAACTGGTGAATGGCCGTGGTTTTACACAACTGAGTCAGAACCATAACTCAGTTGCTTCTTACCAGCCTTTTGGCATTCATAAGTATTGCAAATAACAGGTGTTACCAATACCAGTTTAATGATAATCATTTAACCTATCCTATAAGGATGAAAGGCTGAATTGAGCTTGACAGGATTCGAATTTGTGACCTGGAAATTAAAGATGACCGCTGAAGAGTTTAATTCACAGAGCTATCTTGCCATCTGCCATTTATGCTAACTCACACTAGTAATGGCAAAGCCAACAGGCCTGGCTTTACATTTCTAATACATTCAAAGGCAGGCTTATAGAAACGCACATAGGCAATCTGTGCCATCGTTTTTTTTTTTCTGAGCTGCTTTTGTCTCACCTTGGATTTTCATTCCCCATATTTGTGGTGTTGGTCATGCAGCACTGTAAACGGCAAGAATACATTTTTTAAAAAAAGCGGAGGCACAAAGGGAGGAGGTAGCACAGAAACAACACAAAAACACTGTGCACATATCTGCCTGGCCACTTTAATCGAACTATTATGTTGAAGAAAAATGTAACACATGATCTACAGACAGAGGAACACTAGATCATAACTCTTCATCCACTGCTTAGTGGAACAGCCATTCCAGTTTTGCTTATGCCCACCAAAGCACACAGCATGGGTCAGTCCACTTCAGTCACTGGTTACCCCCATTTGTAAAGGCACCATCAATGTGCACATCAAAGCCACTTTCAGTGCCCTTGCTGGAGGGAGAGGGGAGCGAGAGAGAGAGAGGGGAGCGAGAGAGAGAGAGGGGAGCGAGAGAGAGAGAGGGGAGCGAGAGAGAGAGAGGGGAGCGAGAGAGAGAGAGGGGAGCGAGAGAGAGAGAGGGGAGCGAGAGAGAGAGAGAGAGGGGAGCGAGAGAGAGAGAGGGAGAGAGAGAGAGAGAGAGAGAGAGGGGAGCGAGAGAGAGAGAGGGAGAGAGGGGAGCGAGAGTGTGTGTGTGTGTGTGTGTGTCTGTGTGTACACACACGATTGATCATTTTACTTTGGTGTGCAGTAAATTAAGCTGCTGGCAGTTGATTAAAAAAATCTTTTAGCTTTTTTTTTCCCCCCCCTTTTGTGAAGGCTCAGCAGCTCCCTACACACTGCTACCAAGACATTAGCTGCTGCTTGCAGTGGGCCAGCACTGCTTTGGCAGCCATCTTTTACTCATTCTTTACAGTTCCAAGACGTTCAACAGAGTCTTTCTGGAACTATTTAAAACATTTTAATTTGTTTTCAGCATTAGCCATAACAAATAAGTTTACAAGACAATAAAAAGCCATCAAAAAAGATAAAAACGTACAAATGTTTAAAAAAATAAAGTTATAAACCAACTTCGAGGGACGCAAATAAAAAACATTTGCAATTTCATACATCATAACAGACTGAGATACAATGCTGGTGGGCAGTGGCTTAATTTAACAAGGCTGAACCAACCTCACACCTAATTTGGGGTCATATACACTAAAGCATTTTCCCATAGACACAGAATGAGTAAAACCCTTTGATATATCTCGCCCTTGGTCTCTTCACCAAGGTCCAAGCTGCCCACAGGTAGCAAGATAAATCAATGGGGTATCTGCTTAATGACCAAGTGTAAGAGCATTATTGTAGGTTGTAATTGAAAATCATTTTAAAAAGAGGCACTAGCCTCTTGTGGATGCTCATATCTAGTATTAGTAAAGAATAATAAGTATTACAGGGTTTTATACCCCCAAATTCACAGTCACAAAGTATGCTGATAGGTGGATTTGATATAAATGTATACTTTCAACATGTGCTCCAGAAAAGCGGTACTGACTTTAAAAACAGGATCACTAGTTACAGTGCCCAGGTTAGTCCATAAGTAACTAAAACCCAATTGTTCAAAGTTCATGTTATTTCATTTAGTGCCCATGCATTGCTAGAGTTTTTTGTAAGCTTGAGCGATTCAACTACCACCTTCAAATAAATCCCTCAAAGGTGGTTTCTATTCAGATGGAGCCAGTACAACACAGGTGCAACAGCGGTAATATCCGACATGCGGCAAATTCAAAGCTACAGATACAATGGACCTGACCTTTCGCAATTATCTTAGGAAGTTGCTCTCTATTACTTCTAGCCATTTACAACTGCTGCATCCCCACAATTCAATGCAATACACTGCAGATGCCACTGCTTTTTGTTTCTAGACTTTTAAAAATTATACTCAAATAAGTACTCTCAAATTTATTTTTAAGCCCAACTATGGCATCTGATGTAAGCTTCAGAACAGCTGCAGCCTTTTCTATATAGCTATTCAAGTTCAATTTATGATTGAAACAAATACCAAGATAATCATATGACACAACAGATTCCACACACTGATTGTCAACTAATGGAAACCTCTTAACAGGTGGTGGTGATGGATGCAAAGGCATGATTTTAGTTTTTGATGGGTTAAGTTGGAGGTCCTTTTCTATGCAGTACTTATCAAAGCACGGCAGTCACTCGAGGATATCATTGTTTGTCCTTGGTAAAATACCTCTGTCATCCGCAAGTAATAGAATAACTATATTTTTGTTACATAATTTCTCCTCATCAGGTTTCGTCTTGTGGAGCCTCTCAAGATCATTCAAGAAAAGGGTGAACAACAGTGGGGACGGGCTGATTTGGAGGAAGGGGAGACAATACAGCACACATCCCTAGCGAACACCAGAAGGGACATAAAAGGGACGTAAAAGGACTTGCTGCATTCCTTTGCAGCCTCATAACGTACACAGACACATCTGTAAATCTTTTAAGGCTTCTAGCAATTATTTCTCGATTCCCAAGAGATCGGGTGAGTAACTTCGAACTGTTCACCTAGTCAAAAGCGGATTTAAGATCTAAAAATAAAGCGGGCCTTTAAAACCTTTGTATACTTAACACAAATCATACGCAGTATAACTGCTTGGTCGATGGCACCAATTGCTTTACAGGTGTCAATAAGAATGGAGTTTTGGTCCACCCAGGCCTGTAATCTATTGAGCAAAGCACGACAGAGGATTTTTCCCATGCCATCAAGTAATGAAATTAGCCTCTATTTACGTGGCACCGATTTAGTTCCTTCTTTATGTAAGGTTATTATTACAGGAAAATAGAGATTGTATTCAGATTGGCATTATAAACCCTCATTAAGACATCAGACCATAACTTTGGGCTGGCATGCAACATGTCTACAAGGGCAAAGTCTGGGCCTGGTGCTTCGTTAGGCCTCTGCTCCATGATTGATCCTTTTACTTCGGGGAGTAGTAAATTAAGCTGCCTAGCTGCTGGCAGTTGATTTGGGGGGTTTTAATGCCTTTTAAGCCTTTTTTTCCTGAGGACAGGCATGGGGGGAATTCTTCTAACCAGCCACCAGAATTATATATTTTTTTCATAAAGCTCAGCCCAGATACTTGAGCTGACTTAATGATCACTGCTACTCGCTGCACCTCCCATTGCCCTTGAAATCACATCAAATTTCAGAATTCTTTACTATTCTTTCCCACCATTGTGAATCCTCCTAGATGGTTGGTAATATGAGGTTTTCTTATTTTAAATGCAGGCCTTGAAAACTCACAAAAATGTTACTAGATCTGCAGGTGGAGTAACTTGAATAATCTACTCGACTTAACTGTAATGTACTTGACCCCGAAATGGGTCTCAAATTGTGTGATCCTAGGAAAATATTGTGTTTTATAGTTGCCTTTTTCTTCATTCTCACATATGAGTGCACCTTCGAATGTGAGTTCATCATTTCTGCTATAAAAAAAAATCCTCTTTTGTTTGATTAAATACACTAAACGTTTTTCTCCATGTATAATAAATCTAGCACACATATAGGGTACGCATGATCCGTGCATGACTTGCCTCTTAGTTTACTAATAGCTTTGCCATGAGGGCAGGAGTGTTTCTCAGTTTGTTTAAACACTCACTTTTAATAAATATATTACTAAAGCATGACGTGGAAGTGCACTGTCATTTACAGACAGTAAATTTCCAAGCAATGTCCAAAAACCTTCCCACTAACTTGCAGCTTTACTGATAAAACCTCATAGTGTATTAACAATAATCCGTGAAAATTGGGTTTCAGAAAACATTTATCATTTGCACATCACCAAGTAGAGTGTTCAGACTTTTTTTATCCTATTAATATAATGTTTTTTATCACACAGAAGTACAAAGAAATGGTCTTTCACAGCTACTGAAATATATTTTGAAATGTTTGTAAAGTTGACTTAGTTATATCAATGTTGTGTGTTAGGAAAAACTTGATACCAACAGCCTTTCATTTCACATAGGTCAGACAGTACTGCAGTCACAAGGAAAAGTATTTGCATTGCAAGAAGACAAACTGACTTTGGACCTCAGTCTCTGAGCACAAAATGTGACATGAATAAGATTTAAAGGCATCTTAATTGCTAATTCAGTTTCTGGCTGAACAGAACACCTGTTCTTCATCCACTCACCAGAAGGGGCAAGTAGGATCTAAAATAGCTCGAACTCATAAAGTGAGTCATGATCGTTTTCCAAACGTGTAACTAGTTTCATATCAAAGTCCAGGCCTCAGAATTCGTTAAGAAGTATATAGACTATCAGGCTCGATCTTCTGCTACTCCAGCAAGTTGAGGCTGCAGGGCTACCCAAACTAGTTTGGCCCCTGAAAAAACTGAGGTGACAATTAGACAACAAATTGAGGAATGCCTTCCCTAACAGTGTATTGCAGAGCTTGATGCCATTAGAGATACAAGATCGAGCGATGCCCCATGAGGCCACTTCTTCAGTAATAAAACTGTCTCAAATTCCCACTGGTGGGGATACAGTCTAGTCTCCACATACGATCATCATATATTTTCTGGTAATGTCTACATTTTATCCAACTGCATGTGTTTGATTCGGTCAACGTAGTCTATACATCGAGTGGAGAGAAGATAAACACTGATGATATCTACTATTTGCAATCTGTCCAGTTTCTTGGACAGCCTTGTATGAAGGAGACTGAGGCACAGTAATTACGGTTTTCTGGGTGACTTAGCAATCCAGTCTCATGCAAATATAAGGAGTAAGGCCCTCTACCGCTATTAGATTTAGTTGCTTTGATTCAAAATTTGAGATATTCTGCTGGGGCAACCTCAGCTAGATTGTTCTCAACCACTCAAGTGTCCTGAAAACAACAAATCTCATGAGATTTTACAATTGTAAGCCAATCATCGCCCTCAAACGTCACCTGGTGGTCAGCAACACTGCAAGACAGGATAGTGATTCCAGCAGCCGGATCTAAGCGGTTAGATCTGATTTTCCTGTCATTTGTGTTCCCA
This sequence comes from Pleurodeles waltl, assembly GCF_031143425.1. NCBI lineage: Eukaryota > Metazoa > Chordata > Amphibia > Caudata > Salamandridae > Pleurodeles > Pleurodeles waltl. The sequence continues at coordinate 397,477,616 of NC_090442.1, read as the reverse complement.
GGAGAAAGGGCATCTAGAACATTAAAGCAAGGAAGAAGAGTGTGTTGTTCTATTAGTAACCTCAGTATTGGGAGCAATGTTTAGGGCCTCAAAGACCCAGACCCAGCTGCTGTTCTCTCCTTGCAACATCGTTCCAGAATAAGTCCTAATCGGACTGTGTATCACAACTATTCTGACATTGTCTCTTCTTACAACAATGAGCTTGGCATCAGAGATGGTGTGCCTGGCCAAATTGTATTATCCCTTTGGTCTAGCAATGACATTCCCAGGTTTCCAGCTTACTACAGCAGTTGGCCTTGCCTCTTCTTGGCCCATATGTCCATAATGTGCAGGTGGTCAACATTCTCCATAATTAATCTTGGTACTGCTGTATTACAGAATTCCACATCACGTCTGGCCTTGCAGTGCTGATTCAGAATGTTATAATAAGAATTGGGATTGACATACTTAATGTCACATGAAGTTATTAACTTCAGTGATGGAATAGCTTAGAAGAGGTACAATAAACAGGACCTATTCAGGGGAGCAGAATGAGATGCATTGGGTGAACAGATGTATGAAGAAATATGTTGTAACCGATGACAAAGGAGCAGGATATTTGACCATGTGTTGAAAATGACAATCTTCTTGCAAAGCAGCTAGATTCCTTGCACTAAATGGTTCTGACAAAGGGTGAAGCAGCTTTGCAGGCTCAGTATTCGATGTGGTCTAAGTAGGAGCGCCTGACTGAGTACCTGACCACTGCCCAACAGTAGTTAGAACTCCCTTGATAGCTTGCTTTCTCAACGTAATATACTACTATGATAAGTTTTGTTATTCTAAAGGTTGTCTTCTTCCTTAGGGCTTCCTCTACCTCTCCAGGTATTAATGTTACTTCTCCTTGATCTAGAGTGCCTTTTGAATTTCCATTTTGCTATCAGTTTAGGACCTCAATTCAATATTTTTTATTTTAATGACTGGTCCAACTCTGTATTAGGAGAAACAGCTTTCTCTGTTGGTAGTAAACAGGGTACACCCTTTGGGGTTCTTTGCAGCTCTTAGGCGGTTAATTAACTATGTCCCTCAGTTGGAACACTTGATTGTCCTCTGCATCCTCAGGGTAGTTGGTAGTTCACTTCCTTCTCTTTGTCCCAACTATTTTTTTTGCACTTTCACCTCAAAGTAGCTGTGCTATTTAGGTCTTCCTTGCTGCTTTGCACATCTGCTAAAGTTTACCACTTTCTTCTCCCTTCACAAAATACTTTTTTGTTACTCGCTCCACCATAAAACTGCTCAGTACGACCGTTAAACTCAAGATCCATAGGTGTGCTTGTTTTGCCTGCCCTCTTCTCGCAATATTCTCCTGACTGTCTTCATTATTACCTATGTGAATGCAGCCTTCTAGTTTCAAAACAACCAACTACCTGGATTAGGATTTTAGGTTTTTGATTGTGCATTCCTAACAGTATCATTGGGACAGGGTGTTTTTTTTATTTTATTTTTTGTACTGAGGTTGAGCTGGAAGGTTGGCGGGAGCACCTCTGCAGTGCTCTGCAAGTTCTTGGGACAAAGAGTGATATATATTGACTTGTCGCGGGCTGAAAAGGCTTCATAGGGGTTACACCAAAACCCCATTTACTGGCACAATGTTTGCTCAAAGGCAAATTAGAACCACTAGACACTGCCTCCTTGGCACTAGACACCACGACAGGCATGTCAGTGTACATGGCAAGGTCTTCTTGATGAGACCCCAATAACAAGTTTACATATCAATGAATCAATCTGGGCATGTAAGGTTCCTTGTGCCAGAATTTCACCAGCTCGCTGAGATCCTGCAGGGCCATCTTGGTTGTCATTAAAGGGCATGGATCCGTAAGACAGTAATCTGCTTCTTTTTGTCTTTGGAGTTAACGGTGGGCCCAATTGTAGCAATGCCCTTTGTCTTATAGCCTCCTTCCCATACCTTTTCTCCAACACCACACTGAGTACTTTAGCTGTTGCTTCTATCTAGCCCCCACTTGCAGTAGTTATGAGGTTTGTGCAAGTGACTTATGCCACTAATGTCAGTAACTTATTGTAAATCCGCATAGACACCTGCAAATCTCAGATACAAAATGTCATTCTGGGGAGTGCAAACAGTCATTGTAATGTGTAGGCACAGAGCACGACAGACTGAATAACCAGTTACATATGAGACTTGCAGGTCGACATTGCTGACGCAGCAGTCTAGTTCAATGCCAAGCAGGTCCAGGCAGAAGACGTCCGTGCACCAGTACAGGGCCAGTCAAGCAGTCTAATAAATGGTCTAAAAGCTGAAGTGGTCAAAGCCTCGCCCCCTCAGAAGGGCTTTTGCTACGATATTAGTACAATAGTACAGCGGCCCAGCTCAACAGGACGAGAGGTCAGTGGAACGAGTCAATGGAGACCCTTAAAAATCCATGGGGGAAAAGTCAGATATGAACTGGAGAAGAGTTAAAATTTGAAAAGTGGGTTGAAAACCATTGCTATAAAGCAGTGCTGTGGTTGCCTTCTCTAGAGATGTGGCCACTCCAACATGGCTGCCACAGTCCAGGGGCACTAGCGCACACAGTCATCTCAATGACAGATCAGAGTATAGCAATGTAATAAAATATCCAGCTCGTAAATGCACCACAAGTCATCTCACTCAACCCACCTAGACCTTATGGCAAACATCAGTACCTTCAGTTCAGTCAAAGGCTCGAGGGGCATGCAGCCATACATTTTTGAGGCTTTAGATGATTCTACACGTTATGTAGAGTCTGTCAATAAAAATAAAAAAACTCTCCTCAGATCTCTTGAACTAGATGGCTACAGACAGCAGAAAATATTTTCGCAAAATCAGCGAAGGAGGGAGGAGTAAGGGTGAGGGTGGAGGAATTCCAGCAAGAACAAGCCACACCGGCAACTACACCTGCCATTTCTGTGCCCAGCCCAGGGCTCAACTCACTGCTGTGGCGTCCAAGCGCCTCAGCTCAACCTTCTTAGTAGCAACCCATAACAGGGCAGGAACTGATGCAGAGCTTAATGCTGGGGGTGAGGGGGAGCGCAAAAAAAATGCTCCAAACAAACATCCAAATTAGCTAAAAAGGGAGGGCCAGACGGGATAAGAGGAGGGCTAGGAATGTTATAGATAAGGCCAGGGCAAGAGAGCAGGGGCCAGTCACCCAAAAACTGCAGATCGGCAGGCCTACACAGAAAGGCGGTCGGCAGCCAGATAGCAAGCTGGAGGGAACACATCAGTAGCAGCAACAGCAAACAGCAACCCAGCAGACAAGCAATAAGCCAGCCATGGAACTGCCTCATTGTGGTCCAGATGAACTAGCTCACTGGCTCTTCCCGACTCCTCACTGGATCCCAAAACCCCAAAGCATTCTTTTTAACACATCAGCCTTTTTGGAATGCTGAGAGTAATGAAAAATGAGGGTAAAAACATTCAAACAGAACAAAACGTTGGCTATCTTGGAAAAGTAAGCTGTTCCAAAGGACACAAGCACTGACAAAGTTAATTGTTCTCTAACCAAATATCCAAGGCCAGAACTATTGGCTTTGCCAACGTTTGTGGTGTAATGGATGCATTCCTTTTTCCCTGCTCAATTTTCAAGATTTCAGTTTTGCCCACTTCCTACTGAACTCTGCAACCTCCCTTCATGGCAGCAGGAGAAACAATGTTTGGAGATTTTCCTGCAGTTTCATGTAACAAGACTACTGCAGAGAAATTAGAACTCAATAGTTTCTATTTCCGTATTTTCGTACGCAAACAATTTTGTCAGATCCTTCCTACAGAAAATAACAGCTGAAATAAAAAAATATTGAAACTGAGCTGAAAAAAACAGCCATTTTTCTCCACATTTTACTTTGTAACTTTTTCCTGCAATGTCAGATTTTTTTAAAGCAATATCCCGTTATATGTGCTGGACTCTTCTGGTTGCAGAGATATTTAGGGCGTGTAGGTTCATCAAGATTCCTAGGTACCCAGAGCCAATAAATGAGCTGCACCTTGTAATGGGTTATCATTCTATTCCGGGTACACAGCAATTCATTTGCTGAAATATAAAGAGTGAAAAATAGGCATCAAGAAAACCTTTGTATTTCCAAAATGGCCACAAGATAAGGTGTTGAGAAGCAGTGGTTATTTGCACCTCTCTGAACTCCAGGGTGCCCATACTAGCATGTGCATTGCAGGCCATTTCTCAAATAGACGTCTTTTTTACACACTGTCTTACATTTGGAAGGAAAAAATGTAGAGAAAGACAAGGGGCAATAACACTTGTTCTGCTACTCTGTGTCCCCCCAAGTCTCCCAATAAAAATGGTACTTCACTTGCGTGGGTAGGCCTAATGCTTGCGACAGGAAAGACAATATGGACACATCACATTTTTACACTGAAATCTGAAGTGTTTTTTGCAAAGTGCCTAGCTGTAGATTTTGGCCTCTAGCTCAGCCGGCACCGGGGGGAAACCTATCAAATCTGCTCATTTTTTAAAACTAGACACCTAGGGGAATCCAGGATGGGCTGACTTGTGGGGCTCTCACCAGGTTCTTTTACCCAGAATCCTTTGCAAACCTCAAAATGTGGCCAAAAGAACACTTTTTCCTCACATTACGGTGACAGAAAGTTCTGGAATCTGAGAGGAGCCACAAATTTCCTTACACCCAGCGTTCCCCCAAGTCTCCCGATAAAAATGGTACCTCACTTGTGTGGGTAGGCCTAGTGCCCGCAACAGGAATAGATCAGCACAACGGTCAATGTTGGTCCTTACATGAGGCAACTTTTGACCCTGGGGTGATCCATTCCTGACGCAGGCACTAGGTATAGGCACTCAAGTGGGGTAGTGTTTTTATCAAGACAGGTGAGGAATCACTGGGTGGTAGGAATTTTGTGGATCCCAGCATATTCCTGTAGTTTGTGTGACAGAAATGCAAGAACAATTGAGTTTTTATTCATCATTTCAGCTTTGCAGGGTATTCTGGGTAAGGAAAATTCGGGGAATCCGCACAAGTCACACCTCTGTGGACTCCCCCAGATGTCTAGTTTCCAGAAATGTTTGGGTTTAGTATGTTTCCTTATATGGCCACCAGACCCAGGACCAAAAACACAGGTGCATGCCTTACAAAACCAGTTTGTTTTGTGATAAGTAATTCTGATGTCTCCATAATACGACTTGGGCGGTGGAATTTGGGGCTGAACTAAATTGGGGAGCTCCCAAGAGAGCACTCTCTCTCTGTGCTTGCCGCCGCATTTACCTGCTCTCTGGGTTGGGCTACCCCACTATTGCCCCGTTGCACAGACTGTGCTTTCGAAGGGACAGCAGGACTGTCCTCATCACCTCCCTCACAATTTACTGGAAGAGGAGTTATCCAATGGGACTTCTCCGACTGAAAAATCACTCCCAGAGTCTGCGCCATCGTCCTATCCCTCAGATGCGGTCTCAGTATCTGCTGTCTCAGTCTCTGATCAGAGCTGTCCTCTATAACCCGAGTGACGGCGTCAGCAGCAGTCATCCATCAAGATGCCATCTCTGCTACTAGCTAAACTGTTGCTCTAAAATACTATCCTATGTAGACAGTCACAGAATTGCTGGTGTGTGTGTGATATGTGCAACAGTAGAGGCCACCTTACCTGCACTTCGTCCCTCAATCAGCACGTTCTTTCAAGACACTCAAAAAACACCTTGTCACATACCATTCGTCACAGTCTTTAGCACCTCCTGCGCCCAGTCCAACAATCATCATTTGTGCTCCCACTCATGTCCTTCTCCTCGGATTCCCTCATTACCATCCAGCAAAAGTGCCTTTCATCTCTCCATAGCCACCCCCTATCCTGCACATACATTTCATTTGTATTATAGCGCAGGAAATGGCTGACTTTACTAATGTACTCAGCTATTTACTAGAAATACAGATTTGCTCTTTTATATGTGGGTCTGGGTTTCCTGGGGGCCGTTTGCAGCCCCCAGGGAAACCACAAATGCATTGACAAAAGTGATATATATATATATATATAAGAGAGAGAGAGAGAGAGAGAGAGAATAGATAGATATATAGATCTATATATTTTTTGGGGGTTGTTGTATGGTTTCCTTGGGGGCCAGAATGGCCCCCAGGGAAACCCTACAACTACTAAAAAAAAGTATTGCCCCCACAGGGGGTCGCCCTGCCCACGGGCAACCCCCTGTCAAATTCTTTATTATTATTATTTTTTTATTATTAACCCCTGGGGGGCGCGATCTAGTGTGATCGCCCCCCCCCCCCAGGGGACACCTACCTCATTAAAAAAAAAATGCCCCTGAGGGGGGGGGGGCTGGCCGACGCCCCCCAATTGAAATCCCTGGTGTCTAGTGGTGTTTCCTGGCCCTCGGGGGCCAAGAAACGCATTCAGGAAGGCCTCGCATGAAAGGGGAGAGTTTCCCCTTTCATGCAAGACCTTCCCGAAAGTGGGGAAGGCCGTTTGGGGCCATTTTCCCCCATCAGAGCAGGAAGCGGCCTTACGGACGCTTCCTGCTACGATGGGAAAAACAACAATGTAACGTCAGCGCACCACAAAGGGGCGGGTGGAGACACAGAAAAGCTTCTGTGTTTCCCGGGGAGTTTAAAAAAAATAAAAATCCTCGGGTGCGTTGCACCAGGGGATTTTTGTCAACATCAGGGCAGTGCGCACTCTACGGGCGACTAAAAAGCAAAAACCAAGTCTTTAGGCAATGGCATAATTCATGCATTGTGTTTATATGCGGTTTGTTAACCTTTTGCATTGCAGAGATTTAGCTTGAGACCACTATTAATGATGTTTGCAAATAATGTTCATTTGCAAAGTATTGCTGCAGGCTTACAGAGTGTATTAGGGTGTGGTCTCTTTCTAGGACCTTCTAGAAGCTTTCCCTGCCGAATGACTGGGTGTGGTTTGGGCTGGGCCAGACTCTATATAAGGGAGCCAGCCCAGCTCCACGTGCTCACTATTCAGAGGTCCCGGTGCAGAGCAGCAGCAATTTCCTGAGCTCCTGTTCCGAAGGCCTACCTTGATCTTCCAGGCCTTTGCCCTTCATTGTATTGGTGATCCTTGATCAGGGCGGTAAGACGGAGGTCAGGCGGGCCCCAATCCCGTTTTCGAAGGCATTCGAGTTTTTGGGCCTTGTTTTCATGTTGGAAGATTTTTCCTTATGTGTGTGAATGTGCTTGTGGTTTGACATTTACATGTTGATATTCGAATCAGCAAGACGCGCGATTCAATCTTGGCATTTGACTTTTGAGATTCGGGTCGGCAACAGTGTGCGCGGCCATTTCTAGACATTTGCATATTGACAATCGAATCGGCAAGACGCGCGATTCATTCCTTGCATTTAACTCTTGATACTCCTTGTGCGCTACCATTTCTTGGCATTTACATGGTGGCATTCGAATCGGCAAGACGCGCAATTTATTCCTTGCATTTAAACTTTAACAATCATTGTGCGCGACCATTTCTTGGCATTTGCATGGTGGCATTCGAATCGGCAAGATGCGAGATTCATTTCCCGCATTTAAACTTGATGCTCAGATCGCTTACAGTGTGCGCGCTTCATTTCATGGCATTTGCATGTACTTGTTGGAATCGGCAGTGTGCGCAATTCATTTCCCGCATTTAAATCTTGATGTTCAGATCGCTTACAGTGTGCGCGCTCATTTGATGGCATTTGCATGTACTTGTTGGAATCGGCAGTGTGCGCGATTCATTTCCCGCATTTAAATCTTGATGTTCAGATCGCTTACAATGTGCGCGATCATTTCATGGCAATCAAAACTTTGATGTGTAGTGTTTCCTGAAGTGCACACAATTATCCAGGACCCTTGAATTTTCTGCAGAGGTGTTACATTCTATGTGCATGTTAAGTCCTTAGTACAATTCCTGTTGTTTTCCAGGGTATGTTTTGGATTGCCTTTTGTCCTCATGTAATGAGGCAGTGTTTGTTCTGAGACATTGTTCTAGAAGGTTCTTATATTCCTAGACAGTATGTAACAACTCATGAAAAGTCCATATGAAACATTGTATTAACCATTCTTGATTCTTTTCCAAGTACCTGGATTTCTTGAAGCCTAGTTAGAGTTTAGTTCTAGGCCATTAATGTTTCTTCAGTCTAAGTGTTATTTCATGTTCCGAGTACCATTGAACCCTAGATTCAACAGAGTGTTATTTCATGTTCCAAATATCATTGAACCTTAGTTTCAACAGATTGTTATTTCATGTTCCGAGTATCATTGAACTCCTAGAATCATAGTCTAGTGAAAGTCAATGTGATTATGGGCCAGATGTAGCAAAGGGTTTTTCCCATTCTGTGTCCATGGGAAAATGTGTTTGTACATATGGCCCTATATTCTGATATTGTGTTATTTACCCTTTTGCTTCTTACAGGTCTCCTTCCCAGCTGTTCCCATCCTAATCCCCTTTTCCCCCGCTTGGACTCTCTCAGGCTCTGTGATTTTATCTATCGGAGTCTTGGAGCTGTCTAGTGGTGGACATGTTGGGAACATGTGCAGATCCCGAGGATCTGGTCTCCCTGACAATTTTCTAACCCCCTCCCTGGTGTCGGCCACTGGTCGTGACCCGCACCAGGGAGGTAGTGCGGGCATCAACGGGTTAACAGTGTTATTGGCGCATGTACCAAACGTCTTAATTAGCGTTTTTGCTTGCAAATGTAAAAAAATAGCAATTTTCATGAATGTGTTTGTCCACGAGGCTGAACAGAAATGCTACTCATTACTTTCTGGTGCAACATATTTACCACAACCAGCTGTATTCTCGATTTATTGATGGAACCAGTGGAGGTCATTTTTAAGCAGGTTTGTCCTTTAAAAAAAAAAAAAAAAAAGAAGAAAAAGAAAGAAAAAACACCAATATACAACAGGTACACTGGATGAGAGGAACTGGAAGATTGCCTTTGGAAAAAAGGTAATCCAAAATACTGAGCAGGTACTCACATTGGGTGTGGCGCATCTTACGACACTGCCAGCCCTCACCCACTCTGGAGTGGGATACTTCAGAGGGTTGCCTCCTCGCCAATGCAGAATAGAAACGTGTGTTCACCCTCAATAAAGAGGGAGCAACTGCAACTAGATCCAGGTCAGTATGAACGCTATCTTTAGGCCAACCCTGTAATGATAAGGGTGTGAGGAAGGTGGAAAAGGAAAAAAAACGACTTAAAGGTAGACTTTTCTACAGCCTCCTCGTAAGACTAAAAACAAAACAGAAGGGAAAACGGTTTTATATGCCACTATGGTCCAGCGCACACTAAATGCCCCAAGATTAAGGTCACGAGCCAGGCCTCAGAGAAGGTGTGCTCATTTGAAGTGTCAACGCAACTTGAATTCCCAAGCTGTGGCAGTCTTGCAGCTAGGGAGTACTAACTGGAGTGGTGTGAGACCCCAGAGCCCCACCAGTACGGCCTAGAGGGTGTTGAAGCCAATATGTTAATTAGAGATATTAGTAAGTGTTTATGCATTTTGAATAATAATAATCAATTGTAGAATTAAATAATGTAGAGAATTAAGGTGCACATTTGAAAATGTGCCCCCGGAGAGTCGCTACCAAGATTCACAAATGTACTAATAAAATGAGTAACATGTATGAAATATAGAAAATGTATTAAAATAATGTAGTAGTATGACATATTGAGATATATAACATATGTTTTGCATTATATTGTAGAGTTAACGTGGCCGAAGTTGTGGCCTAGTTATGCAGAAGCTGAATTTCTAGCATTATGTAGAGAAGCTAATGTGCTGAACTGACCCTGAACTGCTTATTGTTTAATAAAATCTGCTCAGCAAAATCCTATGCGCGAACTGACGGACAGGAGATGATGGAATCATAATTGTAACAAGGACTGTGTAAAGAAGACGATATGTACTTTCCCAGGACTCGAACAATGGAGACACTGACTAGAGAAGAAAATGCAACATTTTTGATACCCGACGAGCTGGATGATGAGGACATCGTACAATGAACCAATCAACAGTCTGAGAATCATGAAATACTGGAATCTATAGATTTGGTGTGTTTTATCCATTGGCTATGTAAATAAATGCGTGCCTAATTCACCAATTAGGAATTGGGGGATAGGCTGGTTGACTTTAATATAATGTTGTGACAAAGGGAAAAAAACTTCAGAGAACCGATGGAGAGAATAGATGTTCGAGGTTAGGCGTGGACGTTTGAAGGGATTCGAGATTCTGTCATTGGGCTCATGCTCTTGAGAGCCTGATGCGATGCTGATCGATTGATGACCTGAAGACGAAGACTGACTTTGTTGCTGATCTATACCGTGGATAGGTAGCTATGAAAATGTGACTGATTGACTTTTTGTGCCTTTTTTTTCTAGGTACCAACGGCGCTGTTTTATAGTTTTTCTCCTAGCTAGATGTTTTTCCAAATTCATGTTCCAAACTGTTTTCGCCTGAAGTCCCACATGCTAATCAGGGTTAAGTAGGGTTCCTAATCTGAGCACCAGACATATACAGTGACAAATGATTGACGGACTGATTTGCTGAACTCTGCTACTCATGTTAACATATTCATCATTATTGGCTTATGTTGAGGTATTAGAACGCATGTTTTCTCAAGTTCAGATTAGATTATGTTATTGGTGGTCACTAATGAATTAATCTTGAGTTGATTTGAATAAAGTTTGAATTAACCTCATGACTTAGTATTGTAACTAATAGGGAATAAAATTTACTAAAACGTATAATGCGTTGTGGTTATTCATGACTAAAGGTCATGGTATGATTTATTAACTGTTGATTAATGATTTGGTTAGTGGTTATTGATTCTTGTTTATGGACTACTGATGCACGTTAGTTACACCATAACTAGGATACTCCATGCGAATCAAAAGGTTAATTGGCCTATTCGCGTACCCTTGTAAATTTACTTACTAAGGACCAGGCGTGCCAGCAAGGTAGACCTTCATGTCCACCTGGAACTGTAAACGAGTAGCCCATCTGGATACCCAGGAAACCAAAATGGCGCCCGCTGGCCTAAAAGGTGAGAGGTCGAAGTTGGTGACAGTATGGGCCTGTTGAGGTTTGAAGTGGATCCTCGGCTTTCCAAAGAAAGGGGCAGAAGCAGGGAACTGAACCACCTATGTGGCTCTGCTATTGCGCAGGGACCGGTAGGAATGATAGCACCAAAGGAGCCGCAGAAGCTTGAGTAGAGTGGACCCCTGGAGTATGACTGCTGTTGTGAACCCATGCGATTTTTGGTAATATATTGGACATTTACTGAACGCCGTGTTGTTTACCTGCAGCCGTTTTTTATGCCCATGTTTCACCACACTACTAGAGCTTTTTCGCTTGGAAAGTAATCTACCTTAGCGATGCTGCAAGTCCACTACTTAACAAACAAGCATTTGCAATGCAACGGGTCTTGCGTTTGCTCATGTTAGAGCTGATAGCGTTGTAAACTCATAACCCGACTTTTAACCTATCGGGAAAAGTGCATTTATGCACGTAACCCGAAAAAGTGCAATTAACTATGTAAAGTGCTCGACTTCTGTCAAGCTAAATCGCGCTAGTAAATTAGAGAAAAAGCAGTCCACGAGCCAGACAGAAAACAGCGAGCCTTGCATGTTTTCTGTACTTGGTCCATGCGCTCGAGGAGGGCTAGCCACCGGAAAAGGCATGACGTATGCATGCCTTAGACTAATGAAAGCAAGCAGATTTTAATAGGCAAGCCCACGAACCAATGAAAAACACGGACGTGACGTCGACAGGGCTCCGAGCCCTTTTCTAAACACTAAAGCGCCTCGCTGCGATACGCATGCGCGAGCACATGCAACGCAGGCTCGACCCTAAAAATGAATGCGACTGACTTTTCAACTGCTCTTACCTCAATTTCCCCACGATGCATAGCGTAAAACAGCTAATTCTGGCATAACATAAACCCACAGTATTTTTTAAGTTACAATATTAGAGCAAGACAACAACACAGGTAACATATTCTCAGTCACCCACGTGGGTGTTCACTTATTGTACCGAGAGGCGCCGTTTCCTCTCGGGTTCTTTCCCTTCAACATTCTGAAGAAGCATTAGGGCGAACTAAGCGTTGCGAATTCTAATAGAATTATATGAATTACAAAGCAGCCAGAAAAAATGTAATGTGTTTACGAGGGATATTTCAATTAACGGATTCACATGCAGCCATCGCGTACAATAGATGTATTCACCAAGTTTAAAGTCACACAGAGTTAGTTATCATTTTGAGATGAGGAAAGACGGCGTGCCAGGTAAATGGCATTCATTTTTAACGTTACATTTTGAAAGTTGTGGGGGCGATTTCGGGCAAGAACTACAGCCCCATCCTCAGAAATTCTTCTCTTAGTCGATGCTACAATAAAATGTAATTTATAAACAGTTGGTTCTTCGTTCCGCTCTTAAACCTGACACTCAAGAGGTGCCCAATAAAATTATGTATGTAAGGTAAAATGTTGACGGTCGTGGTTTCAAAACATTTTAATTCCCTTTATGTTAAAAAATAATTCGAATGATTCCACTTTTACCTGAACCACTAAGAGTAAGTCACTCAGTCGAAAATCCCTCTATGGACTAAAACATGGGGAACGGGAGGATTAAACACAAAATGACTATAAACGCCACAGTTCACGTCGTTAACAGGTGCCCATTAACAAGGACTACAGAGAGGACATCTTGTTTGTGCAGCACAGGCCGCACTGTGGAACTCAAGCCTTCTCATGAATATGGCAGTCAGCCACGAGTATACTGAAGCGCAAATAAACTCACGTGTACTCTCAAATAGAATGTGACTTTCAGTCAAAGAATTAGAGTACTCGAGCCAGTCAAAGAAAAGAGGCGTACACCGAGGAAGGTACATCATGGTTCTCCAGGCGCACAAAAACACGCAGATATTAGCAATGCAAGAAATGAAGACAAGCCAGTCACACACCATAGCAGACGAAGCTTTCTGCCAACATTAGCAAACTCACCGGATGGTTGGAAGGAGTTCGCAACACTAATAGCGAAATAGTAGTAAAACAAGCACTGGCGCAGCCAATAAGTCTGCCACCGGCAGACAACCTTTTTGTTATGTCAGTGCCAGTTTTGTTATGTCATGGTTTTCTACATCCTTATTATTGGGTGAGTTACCGAGCACCACAAAAAAAAGTGAGAAAAGGGGAACTTTTTGTGGGTCTATAACGCACACTGTCACTAAAGGGAACTACATTGTACTGCATGTGCTCTTTAAGAAAGTGTACAATGTCATGATCAGGGGTGGTCTACCACAGAAAATACTTTGGCTTGAGTGTAGTAAATAGTCACAAGATTCTCATTTTGTAGTGACCAAAACAATGTCATGGTTTGGTGTTAGTTTGAGAACTGGTGGACTTACTGATTAAACAAGGGTTCACAAAGACAATAGGTCTGGCTTTTTGTTAGGTGATTTGATTGGTAATAGCTGGAGTTCTTGGTGTTGACTCAAACTATCCTAGAAAGAAAATCCTATAATGAAGCAACATCTTGGGCTACAGCATGAAAGCTGGGAGTAGGAGTAAGACCCTTCTACTGAATGGTACCCTAAAAGAAGATAGCTATGAACACGAGTCAGAAGATGCCATTTTAATTTAATATGAAGGCAAAATAAAACAAAAATAAGTCTTCAAGCGTGATTAGTAAATATAACTGTATCTTTAGAAGAGGCCCCGACATCCAAATAGCACAACTTTGCTATAAAAAATGAAACCAGCAATTAAAATGTTTTTTTTTAACAAACTAAGTTCATTAAAAACAAAAACAAAATACACTGGCTACTGTCTAATGACCGGGAGTACTTGCTTCCCTATTGTCAAGCCATTAAGTTAGAGATGTCAGCCTCATCCACCAAGGTTTACCACCAATCTCTCCAACACCTCATCCATTAAAGGAAATCTGCTTATGAAATGTAGAAAAGCGATTTTGATCCAATGCAGATGGCATGTTATTTTGTGCTAACCTATCTTGTCACAAGACGAGGTCCACTTCTTCTTTCTAATCTTTTTCGTGGTAATGTTTAGGGTTATCACCATTCTCAAACATCTATACTGCATCAAGAAGCTCTTTATGATCTGCAAATTAGTATTCGAGGTGGACACGTGCCATCTGCACTAGAGCCAAAGACGCAGTTTGAGTAGGGCCCATCACAAAGTGTTATGCTCATCTGCCTCAGACAGGTGCAGTGTGATTTATTCAATTATTAATTCATCCATGTTCTTACAGATTTTCTTTGTTTAGCAGATCATCGAGTATACTCCTGCTAGAGTGAAACGCTTTCTCTTAAGCTAATATACTGTCTTTTTGCCACTGTGACGGGTTTCTGCTTTAGTGATGGCCGCACTTCATTAATAGACCTTTGAGCTTAATAACTGCAGTTTTTAATGTTCAAATGAAAATTGAAAAGAATACGTTAAATTTTTTTTATAAACTGTGTCTTGTAATGTCCAGAGTGTCGGTCTTGATACTGTAGACTTAGGTAGGTCATGCACCATCCTTAATAGCTTCGTCACATGTAATTTCTGAAGACTGTAACCAGAGCATGACTGTCTTTAACAATCATAAAGTCTTTGTTACAATATTACTTGTGAGATCCGATTCAAGACTGACTAAATTGTTCAGTGTAAATTAAGATTTTTTTGTACATGCGTTGAACATAAATACCAAAGCAAAGCTTTGTGACTTCAAATATTTATTTTGCTTTCACCATTATACGAAGCAAAACGCCTCTCCGTTAGGGATCAGCTTCTACCTTTAAAGTGCTAAAACCAGACCAGACTGGCAGGACAAGACCAATCACTAAACCTATTGAGGGGTGTTGAATTCCTATCACCCAACAATCAGATTATTTTGCTTGGGTTCAAGGACTACAGGTTTGAATATTATGCACATTGGACAAGTACAATCGGCCTGTGTTGTGTGTTTTCTCTTGGCTTTTTCAGCAAGACGTGAGACCACAAGAAGACTGATCGTGGTGTTCATTCCTGCACTGAAACCAGTCTGTTTTTGGGATGATATTAGTTGCAGAAATCCACGCTTCCAGATCCAACAATAAATCGCTTCCACATCCATCAAAGCAATTAAGCAGTAATTCATTGGATCTGTTCTTGAACCAGTTTGTATATGGGATGCATAATACTGCCTCTCCATGGTGGTGGTTTAACATTGGTGGTGAAGGCCTGATTAAACAACCGAGTAAAGATCGAGGCCTAGAAGGGTTGGATTTGTTTAAATGAACTGTTGGGAAGACCGATCAGGTCAGGAGCCCCGTCAGGTCTCAGTTTCTTGAGTGTAAACCGTAGTTGATCATCAGACAACCATTGAGTTTTCACAGAAGTCTGAAATTGGGGACTTAGAAGAGTACGTTCCACTTTAGGCAGAGCGGGTGGGATGTTCCTTGCTTTCTGATCCCCTGAAAACACCACCATGATAAAGGCAGGCCATTCCGCTTCCAAAATACCTGTGTTGTAGTGACTGGTTCCCAAGCCGGTTATTTTAAAAATAAGATGTTATTATCAGGGGGATTTTTTGCTTCTGCACTCATTGACGGAGGTTGTTTTTGATCAGCATAGCTTCCTAATAGGTGCATATTAAATTCCGCTGATAGGACCAGCCATGCTTAGGGAAATGTGTATTGTAGGGATTTAACTAACTCGTGTAAAACTTCAAGCTTCCCTGCTCTGCCTTTTTTACTCAGGTGACTGTAGACGTTGCACACTAAAAGACAGAGCGTACGTGCTAGATAGGAGGTTGTTGGAGCTAAAAATATAACACATTCGGCCTATGAGAGGCCCTGGTCAATCGAAGCATGTTGTCAAAGCAGATGTGATCCAGCATATACAGACTTTTCACCCGCCACTCTACTTGGCTTTATTGTTTTCGTGGCTGCTAGGTGGTATTCCTTAAACCCTATGATTGGAATCGGCTTCTCCAACCACGTTCCCTGCAACAATACAATATCATAGTGTGACAGGTAGTTAGTTAAATCTTTTTCTCCCACCTTGCTTATAAGGCCATTTACATTCCAAGAACAGAAAAAAAAATGGTTTAGCTCTGCCCTTATTAGGGCTAACTTTCTGATATTTTCCAGTGTGCAGAGAGACTGGAGGAATGTCGCTGAGTACCCTTAAGCATGTACATTTGTGGGGTCTATACACTCAGTGCATTTCAGTTCAGACTACTTCTTGTCTGCTTCCAATCCTCTGTATGGATATTTGCGGCAAGATGGAGAAAAAAAAAACAGAATCTTGGCTTTATCAGAGCGGCTATTATCAGCCTCTGACATACTGAGAATGTGGTCATAATTTGTCACCTCACTACATTGCAGGATTTTTGTATTTATTTTTTTTAAACAGAAGAAGTGGATGTCAAAAGCTTCCCATTCCTTGCACTAGTAGATATTTTAAAAATGTCTACAACCCTACCATTGCAATAAAACAAAAGGATTCCTGCAGCTATTGTGCACACTATATTTTCCTGAGTTAGTCGAAAATAGCAGGCAACTGCGTGCAGCAACGAGTTATCCTTCCCCAAGAGCCTTACATTTAAAATTCCTACCAGGTCCCTAAACTACTGACACTCTTCAACTATGACAGAATATCACACAGCACACTGTTAAACACAGACGACACAACTTTAAAAGGCCATCACTTTCACATGAAATATTTGCAAAGAGTACATGTTGTGTTTCTACCCTCTAAAACAAATGTTGGCATGCAACAGAAAGTAAATGCAGCCTTACACACGTAAATATATTTAGTATTTATTTGTGTGCTTTGCACGAACAACTGAATTTGTGTAGATTGTATTAGTATTTAAAAAGGTGCAGGTGTTGCACAATTAAACATTTGTATGGGGAATATGTACACTTGGTATTGTACAGTTATGAAAGTCCCACCAGACTTAAAGTGCCACAGACTGAGCCCTTAGATTGGCCTATATGGAACGTATTATATAGCCGACCAAATGACGCACATGACCAGGCTACTTTCATCATACCTGAATAAACAACTCTGGGTCTGGGCTAAAAATATCTGATATGTGTAAAAACTGATCTAGAGCTATTATAATGTACCAAGACCGGAACAGTAGTAAATTTCAACCTACTAATACAGGCCATAGCACTGGCATAGCATCAAATTAATTCACCTGGAGTAAAACAGAGCTAAGCACACACACACCTATATAAGACCGAGTGTTTCAAAACAGATAGAAAAAATACATATTGGCAGGAATGGGTGGAGGCAGGGATGCTCAGCTGATACAAACCCTATGAGGACTTACATCAACAACACAAACTGAAACTCTTACAACTGTGACAATATAAACAACGTGCTTACTGTGTACACACTAAACTAAACGCACCTATACACACTGCCAAAATCATCTATACAAACTTACCTCAACGTTTTGGGAATGTTTGAGGGAGAAATAGCAGACTTCTAAAGTACTATAACAGATAACCTCTTCTAAACACAAACAGCTAACAAGCTCGAGACAAAATAGCAAATGCATAGTTCACTGACGAAGACTGAACAGACATTCTACTGCAGTGCTCCCCAAGCTTTTTAAAACCGGTACCCACTTTTTAGGGCAACAAACATTTACTACCCACCTAGTAGCTTTAATGGACATGAGGCAGGCGATTTTTTAATGTAAAAAAGCATCGTGCTGTAGTGCACTGTTTGGAGACAGCACATTTTCCACTCAAATTGTCACTACATTTGGACAAATATACAGTTTCCTAGAGAAAATGATAATGCACACATATGATAGTGTGTGGAAATCGAATTTCAGTGAATATTGTTTGTGCATCACCAAGAAAAGTGTCTGGATTAGTTCTGATTCTACTAAAATCTTTGTTTCTATCAAATTTAACAGTTACAAACAAAATGTGCTTTACTTTTCTTTACTAACCGCTGAATGTGTACAGTTACCTTTTGCTGTATGTAAGCAAAAATTACATCCTTCGGCTTTCCTTCCACACTTTATGTACCCCACCTGGACTGGTGCATACATTCATGTTATTTTTCTTTATTTGACTCCAAAGTGAGAGGAGTTCCATAAACAGCAGAAGGCCTAGCCAGACATATGACCTCTAGTCTTTGAAGCACAGCAAGTCTGATCCAATAAATACAGCATTCACACAGGCATCTTTATTTATTGCCTGGACATTGGCCAACCACAAAAAATCGGGTTGCAACCCACAGTTTGGAAAACACTTTTCTGCTGCTTTGCGCCAGAGGGCTTCGGGATGCCAGACTCAAATTTAGTTACTTTAACATAGTACATGAATGCCACTAGATCCGAACTAGATTACACACAGCAAGTAAGAGTCCTCCATCATTATATAAGAGATCTGGACGAGATGACTGACATTCTACATGCCCTGTGGTCATGTGGGACACTAACACTATACTGGGATCAAATGTAATCTTTATCAGGGGCAGTGCTGAGTCAACCCCTTAACTGTACAGTCGCGCTGAATACTACGTCTAACATTAATGCTATAACACTTCATCGACTAATGTGGTGCTCGAAATGCTTAGCAGCTGCACAAATGTGCATACTTAAAAACTCAGCAACAACTGCGAGTCCCTGCGGTAGCAGACTGGCTAAAAGAGAGGATGGCCATGAAAGAAAACAAACACATAATACACAAACTTAGTAACTGCATGCCAATTTTCTAACTGACCTGGGGATGGAGCAATAGCACTTTAACTGATACTTTAAGCAACAAAATGGGGATCCAGGCTCCATTGCATCTGCTTACTAAGTGTTCCACAGATTACACAGCTACCTTCAGTGTCATATGCGTCCATATATTGGTTAGCTGTTGAATTCAGTATTCCTTAACTTTTGCGACCGATACATGAAACCACTGTCCTGGTGACTAGTAACCAGATTTAAATGGACTGGTATTATCACCGTAAGGTAGGGCATAGAGGTATGGGAATCTATAGCTGGTAACAAAAATGTACATTTTGTACCATCTTAGTTATAACATTCACTTGTTTTATGCAGTCCTTCATAATGCACTACCATTCTTAAGTGCTGTAAATTCCATGTATTAATGGTACCCAATATAGGAAAGTTGGGCTTGTACCATGAAATAAAAGATAAAAGCAGATACCTGTGTGGTGAACGTTTTAACACACTACTCTCTTATAAGAAAAAAAAGAAATATACGTACTTCTTGTGCTGGACCAATGGGAAAAACCTACCATTCAAACTCAAAGCAATTGTTCACAAGTAAACAGTCTGTGTCCCCCTCCACAGCAACTTCAGCTCCTGACTGCAAATCCCTCGTATTAAAGTGCCACTTCTTACCTCAACTTTCACTTTCCTTCCTGTTCATAGGCCAAAGTCCCTCCTCACCCTATGTGGCTATTCCATCGTCTCTTCAAACACACAAATGGTGAAGGGAGGAATTCATGAATTTGTCTAACCACTGGGTGTGATGTGGCAGTTTGGGTGGACTGTTCCTATTGAAGCAGGACCAAGAATGATTTGCACAAGGCTGGATCTAATCTGGAGGTGGCATGATGGAAAAGGAACAATGGGTTGGAATTTGTCCCGAGAGATTGCCAGTAGACAAATAGCAAGCATTCAAGCCCATCACCTTTTGAGAGTTTGGTGTAACACTAACTGGCCAAAGGTATGCCCGACAGACTTCTTGCTCACTGTACTACTGGACCCAATCTGCACCCAACTGAAGAGGTCCAATCAGGCCATCCGGTTTTGGGATGTTTGTGTTCCTCTTCAGAGTGGGACTGGATTAGCAGTTAGGGCTGTAATGTTCCTAATGGAGCAGGGCCAAGGCTGATTTGCACATGGCTGGGGCTAATCTGAGGTCACATCGTGGGCAAAGGAAAGATGGGTTGGGATGCTACCCTGAACGATTGCCAATGGTTAGACAAATTGCAAGCATTCCACTCATCACCATTTGGGTGTTTGGTATTTCTCATCACGTGCATCTCACTGATCATCTTTGTTGATTTCAACACCTGGTTTGACATCCAAGAGTAGGGCAACACAAAACCCAGCCGCTATTCACTGGAACCTCTTGACTTTCACTAATGCATCAAAGAACCGATGCACACAGCCAGACATATGTAGGATGTCAGCTTCTCAAATTCTTAAAGGGCCTCTAGCCTTACCCCCCTCTTTGGGTTGACCACTATTCTGAGTTTTTCCAATGTTGACACGTTAACGAAAGGCTCTGTGCACAATAATATCACTAGCACTCTGACTGGCCGCTGGAGCACTCTGAGCTACTGCAGATTAGAAGAACTCTATTCACTGCAAGTTCCATATTCAATTCTACTTGCAGGCAAATCCTCAAAAGGGTAGATCTCAGTTCTGTGACTCAGAATTGCATGTACTGGTTAATTTCAACACACTTTGCTTTCTTCACAAGACTGCACTCATATTCCTGTCTAATTCATTAGCTTCTTAGGTCCTAATGGGAATTGATGCCCTCATCTTCTGAAAATGTGTTGCTTTAAGTATATAGGCTTGGGGTGGGAAATTTAGCATCTAAAGTCTTAGGCTTTAAAACTACAGAATGCTCTCCTGTTTGAACTCCTCCAGTTTCACAGATGATCATCTTCAGTTCTTCACAGCTTTAACGACCCACCTCAGTAGTACATTTTCTGCTAATCTTAGACTGTCTTTATAGCCTTATTCCTCGGTGTCAAGATGCCCTGAGTGGTTGTTATATAAAAACGATAAACTAAAAACTGTATACAAAGCGACACCACATCCTCAAATCGAAGAACCGCATCTTGGACTGTAAATGGAAGAGGAACACTGAGCTAGCAAGTCTTCCTACTAGAAATAACTTGCAATAAACACTGCATAAATGAAGAATGTGAAGTAGTAGTGCTATGCTTCCATTTCCTCTCTAAAATCTAAGGAACTCTTCAAGATGATGTCTGAATTCTGAAACACAGAAGCAAGCACACCAGCTGAACCCACTCAACACCCCAACAATTCTGCAGACCACTTTCACAAGAAAGATTATGAACTTTAATGTTTTGTTACAAATATACCACTGAGGTCAGATAGCCTACAACTATACTTGTGGAAACTCTACTTGTGCTTAATTCACCTCCCAGCAACAACTTCCTGGAGCTTGTTTCCTACAACCGCACAAGAATATTTCCAGCTTACCACTGAAGAGGTCCTAGCTGTATTCAAAATGATGCACACTCTCCCACAATCTTCTAGGAGACTCAAACCATACGCCACTCACAAGCCCGTACGACACCAGGATCCCAGATTTGGAGCTAAATGGAAATCCTACTTCCTCTTGAATCCCACAGATAATGCCTACACTAGCCTTCACCTCGCCCTTTCAACAGCAGAATACTAGAGAGTCCCACCATTTCCTCAATAGTCTTCAACAACTACCTCAATTAACTGTCCCATTTCATTGAATTTCACAGTTTATACTACTACAAATATGAGAATCTCACTCAGACCTTGCAGAGACTTGATCATTCACACATTAACTACTGAACTCTCATACCACGCCCCTCTGTCAGTTTAGACTGGGTGACTAAACACCATCTCAAAGCTAAAAACAAAAACACAGAAACAAATCCTAAAATTTAGATCACTGAGAAAAATAAGCCATGAGTCTGCTGCTCATGGACTTGGTACCCTGCCATCACCAGCGCTCTCAGTGAAAAGCGATGGATTAATCAAGATTCCAATCTCAGGCTTGGACACAGGATCAATTCAAATTCCATAACCTGAGAATCTGGGGCTTCCCTCGTCATATCGAGGACGAAAACGCTGTGCATGCACATCAGGATTAAGCTATATCATATTTTGGTTTACTTGATCTGTAACTTCACAGGTAGCAAAGGACACAAAAGCCTCCCTACATTGAAATTGAAGTTGCCTCTGCCCAGTCCTATACTGACTTCCATTTACAGTTAGGCTCTCTTTCAAGGCCATCTAGATTGGCCACCACAGCTTCCTTCCTCCAGAAGAATGTTTTGAGCCTACCACCATAGATGATGTTTCCACTGTGAGATACCACAAAGAAATCAACTCAAGAAGCACAACAAATTGAAAATGAAAGGACAGAGCGAGTCCATTACAATAGCAACATTTTGAAAACGTCTACCTGCTCAGATAGAGAGCCTTCAGGACAGATGATTGGCATCTATCGGTCTACTGACTGACAGCGGGCATTTCAGGTGCTTCCCTCAAAGTCGCCAGGCTTATCCTCATTCATGATTATATTGTAAAGTGAACAGACAGAATGGGTACTATGGCTACTGTGGTAAGGACAATATCAGGTTCAAAGAAAAGTTAGCCAGTGTCTACACAGGAATTTACAATGTCCAAAGTCAATTGAAGGAAAAAAAAAATAAGGTGGGCAAGTCACTGAAGGCTCGAGCCAGATCACTGGTTTGAACCGAAGACCCTCGAGCAGAAAAGTAGTCAAGCCACAGTGAGTGGATGACTTCGCCAGCACATGGCACAAGTAAGAGATGCAAGAGAGAGAGGTTGAAAAAAGAAGTAATAAAGCAGGTAGGGGAAAGGAAGAGAGGCAGGGCAGAGGAAATCTGACACGGGTAAAAGAGGCAGTACAGAGGGACGAGACAGGTGACAACCTGGTGAAGGGCACTTTTAGAAAAACGTGGAGGAAAAGGAAGGGGAAAGACACACCACGGACAACTTGTTAACAGAGACTCTGAACCAACAGCGCTGTGTAGAGAAGAGAAGGCAGGCAGGGAGTGTTAAAAAAAAAAAATCACACGACAGCTGTGTGCAAAGAAAGGAGGTGCTGTGAGCTACACATGGCACAAGAAGGCAATGGCTGCGACTATGTACGGGTATCCTATGAAGGATGGCAGGCTCCAAACAAGCACCGCCACGTCCACCTGCTTACCACGCAGGGGGAGGATATACGAGGAAATGTAGTCATGCAAAGTCTATTGAGTACAGTGTAGGCATGGGATCGAAGTCAGTGTCCATCTAAGAGCAATACAAACATGAGCTTGACCGCACAAAGAATACCGGACCCAGAAGCATCCACAGAGATAGGCAATCGGAGGTGACACTGCATACCGCAGGGGCCGAATATTATACTGCGGTGGTATACACATGGACTAGGAGTGTAAACTGACAGTTTCTCCAATCAGTGAAATTAAAGCGAGAGATCGCCTAGAAATGAACATGATATCACTAGCTCAACAGATGGGTGGAAACACAGAACAAGGAGGGTACTGGAGAGCTATGAGGCCGAGTGGCGTGTTAGCACGACAGATAATATCCCGCAAACTAAACAAGAGTTTTGTGATAACAAATGGGTAGAACCGTACGCCCCAACATAAATAAAGACAGGAAGAGACTGGAGCACTGAAACTGCGGAGCTAGTTACACACTAGCCAGCGCTCTCCAGCCTACAACTAAAAGACGCAGGCAAGTGCCCAAAGTTTCAATAAAATTAAATAATGCGATTAACCAGCTCAAAATATACATGAAAGTTTCAGCAGTAACCCCCTCGCTTTCTTCCGCATCCATTATCCACTGTGGGAACTGGAACTAAAGACCTGTTGTGGCAGTACTTGTGGCATGACGTAGAATATGTAGTGCCCCACTCTCAAAATTCCCACAAACTCTACAATAACGTACTGTTTATGAACAGTTTAGAACTGTTTATGCCTGTTAATGAAGCCGTATAAGAATACTAGGAGGTGGAATAAATCCATACCTGAATTATAGCAACAGTTATAAATGTGCCACTTGTATCCATTACATTCACAACAACGTTTCTCCGTATTTGGTTTCATGGTGTCATTGTCAAAATGAGGACATTAATACTTAGAATCCGTCTTAACCTATGATACAAAATCCAAAGCCCCAGTGCATTTAAGAGCACTACAAAACTCTATGCATCTGCATGTATGTCGCTCTGAGAGGGGTTATAGCAGGGGGACACAAGCCCAAAGGGTGGTGTGGTTGGCAAGGGCGCATCCCCCGCGGAGCGGTGTATGCAGAGCCCTGGAGCCCAATCAGAAAGCTGCAGGGGCAGAACTGGCCAGGTAAAGGGTCGCACTTACCCTCCTCCTAGAGACTCCGGCCGGCGCGGTGGCCCAAGGTGAACGGTATTAGCAGCAGACCGGTCAACCGGAGCCCAGTGCACTCTGCGGCGACAGCGGCCCTGGGAGGAGCCTTACACTGGAGGACGGAGCCGAAATG